>NC_052479.1:17086141-17127319 GCF_009730915.1 Dioscorea cayenensis subsp. rotundata | reverse complement strand
CTATTCCACCACCACAAGTGTGTGACGGGTTGATTATCTTGATTTTGAAAGTATTTTTATTATATTATTTTGATGCACGAAGGCGCCATTGACAACTATCGGCAGCGCATTCCACAGTCACGTGATGTTTTTCATTCTTTATGAATTTGAAGTCAAAATTCCATTTGATTGCAAAATTTCGAACTACGTCCTTCAAATGTTCAACATAGTCAAAACGTTGTCCGATATCCAACAATAGCACTTCAGAATTATCTAACGAATAAGGAAGACATCATGGGGTTGAATGGAAGCGCTCGCAGAATCTGAATTCCTGCCAACACTTCAGTTAAATGAAAAAGATCAATATTTTAAGCAGAGAATAAATTGTTTAAGTGATAAATTAAAAATTTAAACTTTAAATTAAATAGTTAAATAGTGAATAATTAACTTAAATGAATAATACAAGATTTTAAACAGTGGCTGATATACTTAAATAATAATGAACCTATACAACTGGATCAAATATAAGAGAAGGAACTTATAACGAGAAAAACTCATTTTTAGTAGGATTCGACAATGGCGCATTGTCTGTCTCGACAATAAGATCAACTACAGCGCATTTGAAGATGGAGTGCACGTGACACATCCGCTTGAAGTCAACATCGTTTTCTATTGGACAAACCGTTTTATATCCATCTGGTGTGATAAACTTCACCCTGACAAGGGAAACTTCACTCCAAGAAGTCTGAGCCATGAACATTAGCACTCTTCCTTCCCAATTGTATCTACCAATACCACAAAAACTTTCCATAATATATCGGCCGAAAACTAAATCGTATCAAACCAAATGAAGAGAAGAAGAAGATGTAAAGAACAAACAACAATTAGAAAGGCAAACAAAAAAAAGCACATTTGTATGCATAAAGGTTAGACATGATGTGATTGGGCGGTATTTTTCCCTCCATCCCAAGGGCAAAAAAGGAAATAACTAGTGTGGATCCACTTAAAGTGACAGACAAGGGGTAATCCCTAAAGACAAATATTACTGGAGCCATTGTACTTTTTTCCTCTTCTTTCCATATCTTCAGCCTTTCTTTACAGCCGGGCATCCTTGTCTGGAAGTTGACCTCCGCTTTCCACCATTGTCTCGAGGAAGCCATATTGTCATCGCTCGAAGGAAAGTTCTCACCTTATCATGAATCTCTGTTAAACGTCAAGCTTTTTATGTTTAAACCATTACATATAGTGTTCAAACTAACGGTTAACTCTTTAAATAATTTCTATATCGTTTAAACCAATATGTAAACCGTTTAAATATAGTGATTTAACTGTTTTAAAATATATGTTATTGTTTAAATTGAATGCTTTCACTGACATCGCGTTAAAGATGGATATTTTTCCAAAACCTACGACAATTTTCAAAAACCTCCTGGGTATTTCTTGGGTACAATCCTTTTCCTAAACACGTCCTGCTCGGATCCGAACTGGAGAGTTGACTATGTCGATGAGTTACCTACCCTGGGACGATATGCATGGGCGGTATATAGTGTTTAAATTATCACATCATTGTTTAAACATCTTTATGTATTTGCTTAAACACCGTTGTCACTGTTTAAAGAGTAAATCGATTTTGTTTAACATTTTGTTTTGTTTACAATGCCGTTTTTTGTTTCTTAAATTATTTTTACTATGTCTCTGTTTAAATATCACAAGTTATCACAAGTTGACACTCAAATAAGTTTGTTTCATCTAAAATATTTAAACATTTACAATAGCCTCTGATCAAATATCAGAAGTTCACACTCAGATAAGTTTGTTTTATTTAAAATAAAACATTTACAATATTTATAACATTTACAACGTCTTCTCGGACCTCGGACACTTGTGAGTCGACACTCGTTCGTCTATTAAGATTTCGGTTTTCCTCACCAAGTATCTGTACCTTCGAATGCTCACGGCGGTTGCTTAACATGCGCATCAACTTGAACCTGCACAACGTAGAATACAAACAGTTTAAAAAGGTTAAGCAAACACATTGATAAAAACGTCTATTAATCGATGTGTCATGGTCTGACTTAAGCGAAAATCCTGAGAGTTAAACACAGAAAATAATATTTGCCCACTGAGGAAAAGTTTTTAAAGGGTGAGAACAATTCTCAAGTGATAAATATTAACTCCGTCTTAAAGGATGTTTCATGATCTTCCTCCTCTGGAGAATCCTCCGCAATCAAGCAATAAGTGAAAAACTTTTTTTCTTGCCCAAGTCGAAATGCCCGCTTAATTACTTGCCCTGTCATCCACCGTTAGAGAATCCTCCGCATTCAGGCAATTACGCGGGAAGTTTTGAATTGGCCAAGAAAAGATAGTTTAACTTATTGCGTGATTACGGCTGATTTATTCTCAAGATGAGGAGGATCATGAGACATCCTTTAAGATTGAGTTGATCTTAAAATTTTGGTCTGACTCCAGCGAATATCCTGGACAAAAAGCAGAGGAGGAGGAGGACGACGACTATGACGACGAGGAGGGGTTGTCCAAGGGAAGGGTTCTTCCTTCTTATTTATGGTGTGAAGTCCACAAGCTAGTTGACGCTTTCGATCCAAGAAAAAAAGAGAAACGCACGGTGGACCGAGCTTGACCGATATTTATGTTAAAATTTATAAAATTTAATGTCGTCATTAATTCTTCTGCACGGGATACCATAAACTTTGCCATTTGCAACATGACAACACTTCAGTTCAAACGAAAAAGATCAATATTTTACGCAGAGACTTAAAGAGTTTACACGTTAGGTCAATATTTAAACGTTAATATGAATAGTTAAACAGATAAAGACAAATTTAAATGGAGACGACAATTCTTAAACAAATATGTAATATATTTAAACATAGAATAGCACAGTTAAACAATATTTAACATATACAACTAGATAAACATAAACGAGAAGAACTTTACAACGAAATGAACTTGTTTTCAGTAGGATTAGACAATGGCACATAGTCTGTCTCGATAGCAAGATCGACTACAGCGCATTTGAAGATGGAGTGCACTTGACCAATCCGCTGGAAGTCAACTTCATTTTCTGTTGGACAAACCGATTTATACCTATCGGGTATGATAAATTTTACCCTAACTCATTTTCTGAAACAGATTTACATCTATCAATACCACAAAAATTCTCCATAATAAACATGCATTGTTTATAAATTCTGTTACTCCCTCCCTCCCGCAGAATGGTCAAAGTGATAGCAACGAAGAAATTCTCACCGTATTACGAAATCGACAGAACTAAAATCGAACAAACCAAATGAGGAGAAGAACAAGAAGATGTAATGCAACTTCTAAACATTTTCTAACAGAAAGCAAGCAAAAAGCCCCACATAAAGGTTGGACATGATGTGATTGGGTGTTTTTTTCCCGCCATTTTCAAGGGCAAAAATGAGATTTCACAACATGGACCCATTTGAAGTGATCGGTAGGAGGTAAAAGGGAAGTTAAACAATAACGGAACGGCTGTCTGGGGTTTGCCAAACTTGGAGGGGCTGTTTGGGAATATTTGAAATTCACGAGGGTAAACAGTAATTTTCCCTAATAAATATGATTTTAATTTTTATAATTATTATAAATATTTATTAAATATAAAATAAAATTCAATTGGTTAAAAAATGCAAATACAAAAACATATATTACATTAATTACTTAATAAAACATAACATACAAACAAGCACCATTGGTAAAAACAACACATTATTGGAAACTAGAGTAGCACATATTGGTAGAAGTGGCGATAACATGACGTACTATTAGCCCCATCTATTTCAAACTTTATTTTGGGTGTTGTAGTTTTTTATATATATATATATCGATGATAGTGTATGTTTTAAGATTATTTTCTATGTTTTTATCTTATCACTTATGTAATTTTCGTTAATTTAATAAATTTATAATTCGCAAATTATTTTCTTTAATTTGATATGTCTTTATTAATTAAAAAATATAAAATTAAATTATAACTTATTAATTTAATTAAATTATAAAGTTATAAATTTAAATTGTAAAGAAATAAACCTAAAATTTAAAAAGAATTAAAAAAATAGAAAACCGAAACCGAAAATCAAAATAGAAATAAAAAATAAAATAAAAAATATAAATTTTAAAAATTAAAAGCAAAATTAAAAAAAGAATTAAAAAAACATAAAATCAAAACCGAAAATCAAAACAAAAATAAAAAATAAAATAAAAATATAAATTTTAAAAATTAAAAGCAAAATTAAAAACAAAATAAAAAAAAAAGAATTTAAAAAATTGAAATTGAAAACAGAAATAAAAAATAAAATGAAAATTAAAATAACGTGGCTACATGGCGCTCAATATCCTGCGCGCCACTTTAGCAAAATCTTATTTTGGCGCAGAAAATGGCGCTTGGAGATTTTTCTGCACTAAATCCAACCCAAAGCGTCAAATGTGACACTGGGTTGGAGATGCCCTAAACCGTTACAAGCTGCTACTATCAATACATATTAGTACAACAATTGAAACAGGACTATTTATAGAAGCTATAGTGTTATGCCTAAACCAATACGTACCAGCCAATATCAACATTACTGGTATGGTGTTGACAACCTTGATCTTGGGACCAAATAATAGTATCATTTTCACTAACTAATTAGTTAAATTTGCTCTAAGACTATCGGTTTCAAATTCCATCAATGCAAAATCTGTGACCCAATCCTCTTCTTTGATTCTTCTCTCCCTTATGAATGATTTCCACTTAACTTAAGCCGTACTTGGATAGAGCGTGGTGAAGGTTTATAAAGTAAGGTAAGGGAAGGGTTGAACTTACATCTTGTTTGGGGCAAGAGTAAAAAGTAAAGGAAGGTTACGTAACTTTTTGTGTTTGGATTGGAGGTAAAGGAAAATAAGAGTTTGTGCTAATATTATCAAAATATCATTGATGTCTCTAGTATTTTCAATGTTGGTTATCCTAAATTAAGAAACATAAAATAATATTAGTAAAATAAAATGCTTACCCTTTGAGATATAGACTCAATAATAAAGAATATTACTTGTTTAATTGGAAAAAAATAAATTTAAAAAAAAACTTACTCACTAGAGGTTTGACGGATCCCCGACGAGAGTTACCGTTGAATCACCGGAGATGGGAGGAGGAGACAAAGCTCTCAAGGTTAGGGTTTGGGTTTTCTACCATTCATTCCCATCTTGTAATAAAATGGAATGTTAGATCATTACAATATTGTAGGAAGGGCATACCCCCCCCCCTTTTCTCAAACCATTACTTCATCCTCAACCCTTCACCCTAAGCAAGGGTTTAAAGAAACCTTACCTCCTAAACCCTTCTTAACCCTTTTCAACCCTTCACCTCAAGCAAAGGCTAGGATCATCTTTATGCAAAAGGCTAGAACAGCCTTGTTGTCTCTATGTATAGTCATAAAGATCCTGTTGAGTTAAAGATGAAGGTTGACAAGAACACATTTTTGAGCACTTCTCAAACAAGCAAAGAGTCCATCGTGGAGGAGATTGAAAAATTATCCACTAGTGGGGATCTCTTGCCATCATGGTAATTAGTGTATGGTGAATGTGACATGCCCTTCTCCATTATGATGCTTAAACTCTGAACGATAATAGTTACATCTAACATGAGTTAGTACTGTCATCCTTATAAATTTGTTGTAAATGAACTTTAAAAATATGAGATGTAGGAGATGATTCAGTAATTGGATTTGTTGTTCTGGTTTGTGAGAATACACCATGGTGTCAATTTCTCAAATGGATTTTCTGTCTAATGCGATTGACTGTTTTCAAGATTAATAGTCAAGGAATCCAAATCGACAATGATCTTCTCTCTTCAGTTTCTACCACATGATGCCATGTTTTTTAGAATCTACAAAAACAAACAACGAAAAATAAAACAATTAATGAGCAAAATAAAATTATTAAAATAACACTAAATACAATTTTTTTAAAAAAATAAAAACATTGGTAGAGAACTATTTCACTATAATTAGTAAATAAAACAACTAATAAAGTAAAATTAAAATAATCCAGTAAATTTATCAAATAGCATAAAATTAAAATTAACTAACCAATGCCAATTTAGAACTTACCTTATCAATTAGAGATCGAAGAGTGCTTTGAGATCCAAGAAAGCTTGTACAAGTGCTTAGAGAGAAATTAGAGCCTTAAATAAATTGAGAGATTGAGAGAATTTGGTGTGGGATTAGAGGCAGAAGAAGAGGGGTATCTATAGAATGAAAACAAGAGTGAAAAAAATCAAGAAAATTAAAAAAAGACTATCGGCCGAGTTGACCTAGTGGCTAACTATTGTAGCCTAAAAGGCTACATTTGTAGCCATTGAGAGGTCACGGGTTGGGAAAATCCTAACCTAAAATCAGGCCCACTACAATGCGCAACTTGGTGGGGTTCTATTTAGACAAGTTTGAAACCCAGCCATGCCAATCCTAGAGAGAACTTCAAGAGCACAGGCCAACATGAAGACCAATAATGAAAAACCACTTCTTTCCTTTTCTTCTGCTACTACATCCAATAAAAGCTTTATTCTTGATAAGCACAACACATTAATCTTCATCTCCTACATTGTTATAAGGGAAATCCTCATCTTACCCTATAATAATATATAAATAATATGCTGAATTTTCTTGTTGATCTACTCCCTCATCTTCCCACATGCTTCATGTACTTTCATACTTAAGATCTTGCCCAAACATTGCAACGCAAATCAGTTTCTAAGTGCTAGGAATCTCTTTAGATGTGGGATAATGGTTGATGCTTTAACATGAGGTTTTTAGCCCTTGTTTCCAGAGAGGGTTTGTTTCTTCCGAAGGAGTAAGGAGTGCAATGTGTATTTGACCAATTTGCCTCTTTAATATGAAATAGACAATGATAATGTTTTCACACATTTTTATTTTTATACTATTTTAAACAAATCATATTTTATTATTATAATTATTAAACCAATTCAAGTTCACTCATTTTTATTACATTTATGTTATTAATATTACTTTAATTTTAATTAATATTAATTACATAATAGTTGATAGCGAAGATGATTGTTGGAAGGATAAACATGTCTTTTTTCATATAGTTGAAAGGTAACTTTGTCTTATTAGATAATGTTTTCTCTTTAAAATAAAATTAGATAACCCCGCTCTCCCAAAAGACTTCAATTTGGGAGAGTGGGATATGAGGGGTAAGGAAGGGTAGCCCTCCTCACTCCTCATCCCTCTCACTCCCCCAACCAAACACATGCCAACTTTCCCCCTTTACTCCACCATACACCCCCCAAAAACACCTTGACCAAGTAAGGGGTTGGTAAAAGTTATTCATCTTATCTAATTTTAAAATTAAATGTCATTTATAAATGTTGGTATAAGAATATTGTATAATTTTTTTCACAATACTGATTTAAACAATATTTATATATGATTTAATTAAATAAAATATGATATATAACTTAAATTCTATAAAATTAATTTGCATAATTTAACAAAACTATAAATAAAATTTATTCATCAAAATTTTAAAAATCCCACATAGTACTAAAACACTAATTAAAATAATGTCAATATGATCTACAAATATTTAAAAAATAACTTTCAAACATTATAATAAAGCTAAGGCTTCAATCCGTATAATTGTCTTTAAATTTATCATGATAATCTCTTATCTACAAAATAAAATATACAAATACATCAGTGTCATCTAAATCAATTAATAAAGAAAAAGAGATAAATAAATAAAACAATTTATAATTTTAAAAATTTAAAAATAATTAAAACAATATCAACATGATCTACAAATCTTTAAAAATAACTTTCAAATATTATAATAAAGCTAAAGTTTCAATCCGTAAAATTGCCTTTAAATTTATCATAATGATCTCTTATCTGCCAGTGTCCATTTAAATCAATTAATAAAGAAAAAGAGATAAATAAATAATACAATTTATAATTTTAATAATTTAAAAATATAATAAGATGATATTATAATAATCATACTAGATCATTATCGTTAAAATGAAATTGAGGTCTAGTTGCTAATTGAGAACGAGGACTACTTGTAGCATCTCCTGACTACAAAAATTTTTATATGTAATAAAATAAAGATAATATATAAATAAAAGTTAAATTAAATTAAATGTAAACATATATGATATATTAGAAAATCAATGATACAAATTTGAAATACAAATAAAAAATAAAAGATAAAATATAAAACTATGTGGAGCATATATGATTTGCATATAAATGAATCAAATAAGCTATTTTATATTGAAGGAGAATATATAATTTGCCTCAGTTTATGTATGTGTGTGTCAAAATTATAATAAGAACCCTTAAATAATTTAACTTAGAATAAAATGATGAAATATAAAACTTCAACAAAGCTGTGTGTGAGCCATAATTGTAACAAGAACACTATAAGAAATAAAAATTATATAAGGGGTAAATTGTAAAACTTCACCAAAACTATGTGTGTCCCCTTAAGTGTAGCAAGAACCCTATAGAAAAAAAAATAAAAAGGACAAATGGTAAAACTTCAACAAAACTAAGATTAAATAAAAAAAAAAACTAAAAGGCAATTTCAAGGATTGAAGCCTCGCATCCATGTCATGACCACCCCATCATTATTGTCGGCAAGGAGAAAAACCAAAACATATTTTAATTTTCAAAAGAAAAAGGGGATGTTTTGGAGATCTCATCCTAATTAAATTCAGTCTTCTTCTTTTTTTCTTTTAAAAAATATTCTCAAACCCTAGGATTAGATTAATTATATTCTCATAATTGTTTTTATAACAAAAACTAATTAAAAATTAATCAACTATCAATCATCTACCAAAATGAATAACAAGTTACATATTTAAATAGTATTACAAGAAAAACAATGCTAAAAAATATTATGAAATAAAGAAAAATCAAAATACTTACTTTATCTCCTGACAAGAACTTCATTTTTGGCCTTTTGCACTATTAGGGGTTTTTTTGTCATATATATAGATCATGAATTTGTAAGCCGCGTAGGTTTTGGCACTCAGAAATATTATTAAATTATCGTTCATATTTTTTTAATATATTTATATATCCTAAATTAAAATGTTGTTTTTAAATATATCATAATAAATTAATGCAATTAAAGTCATATTGAATTATGACATTTGTTACATAGGTCATAACAAGTGTGTTAACAAATAATATTATACTGACATTTCTTTCAATTTTGTTAAAATCTTCAAAAAAAAATCGCAAAATAAAAACTTTTTGTGACTATAAGTAAAAATGTCATTATAAATGTAGGAATAAATAAAATCATACCAACATTTATTACAACTATCGCTTAAAAGTCATTTTAATGGTTTGCAATGACATTTACCAAAAATGTTACTTTAAAAATGTCACAATAAGTGTTTTTTGTTGTAGTGATGCACACATTTTTCCAAAGTCCTAGCCCCACCATCTCCTTCCCTAGTCCCTATACCCATCTTTATGAAGCCCTAGCTCCACCATCTCCTTCCCCAATGGGCACAACAACATGCCCGCCACAGACAGTTGCCCCCGTCGTCTCCCCGCGGCCTCTAGTTGCTTCCTGTGACTCTCAGTGGCACGTCTGCCATCCTCCACATCCTTTGGTTGATTTGATGGTATTGTTGTGCGAAAGTTCTTGATGGTGTGGCTCCAGGTTCATGAAGACATGGTCACCACATAAGAAAGTTTAGAGGTGACATCGGGGTGCAGATGCAAGAAGTATCAGGCATCCTTTCTTTGGTCTCCTTGTGAAGTTGGATGAGACTAACTACGCACGGTTGTCACACACGTTTTTTATGTCGGTCAGGGGTCATGAGAACGAGCATATTCTCACCGAACCAGAGCTTAAGGATAAGACAGGGAAGTATGCAACATGGATCAAGGACAACAGTATGATATGTGCCTGGATCATGAGCAGTGTCGTTCCCCGCATCGTTATGAAATCATGTACTACAAGACTACCAAGACGATGTGGGATAGTCTAGAGGATACTTATGCCCATGAGAAAAACTCCAGCCTCATCTTCCAGATCTATTGTGAGATAATGAATCTGAAGCAAGGAGATAAGCCTCTATCACAGAACTACTCTCAATTGAAGGCACTGATGGAGAAATATAATGCTTGTTAGCCAATCTGCACCTGTGAGACTCAAAAGACCCATAGAAAAGAGACTAGGGTTCTTTTGTTTCTCGGTAGAGTCAATCCCACATATGCCATCACTCATGACAAGATAATTACTGGGTCTACCCTACCCATGTTAGAAGAGGTGTATAGCAAACTGAGTCATACTGTTGTTCCTCTAACTCATGAGTCTCCAAAGACGCAGACTTCAGCCTTGATTGCCTCCATGGTTAAAATATTTCTCTTTGGTCGAATGACATTATAAGATAGCGTGGCACTCCTTAATTAAGATGTCACCATTTAAGGCTATTTATGGTCACTCCCCATCATCTCTCTTGGGTTATATTGCAAGAACATCTTAGGAATCATCTATGGATGAAATTCTTTCTAATCGTGCTACCGGTCTTCATATCCTCCCGGCGAACCTCCTGCGAGCTTACACAAGGATGCAAAATCAAGCTAATACTGGTTACACAAACATCTCCTTCCCCGTTGATAGTTGGATATTCCTTAAATTGTAGCTAAATCGTCAATCCTCATTAGGCCATCAACATTCACACATGCTTGCCAGTCACTTCTATGGCCTTTATCAAGCTCTAGAGAAGATAAGGGCAGCTACATATAAACTTGAGCTGCCAAAGACAACTTGCATCCATGATGTATTCCATGTTTTCTAGATAGAAAGATGTACTGGGTATCCCTCAACAATATAAATTCCATTGCCAATGGATTTTATAGAGCAGCAGCCTTTTCTCAAACCCATCAACACTTTGGCCACTCATATAGTACTCATTCATGGGTGCCTTGTTCAACAAGCATTAGTTCAATAGGATGGTCAAACCACGTCTGACGCCATGTGTGAATCGATTAATGACCTTCCTCATGACTTTCTGATTTCCACCTTGAGAACAATGTGAGTTAGGTTGGAGGTGGTACTAATGCAACCATCCACCACAAGGATGCAGGCTTGAGTCGAACAGTCCAGTGAAGGGGGCACATGGATAGGCATTCGGCTAAGCTGACCAAGTTTGCTAACTTTCTGGTATGACGGTGTCACATTAATAATGAAGTTAAGTGTTTGTAAGAGGGAATGTTAATGTTTTAATTTGAATCAATGTAATGGGTGCTACAATCATAAGGGTGGTAGTTGTAGGTTATTATATTAGAGTTTGTTTCAATTGGGAATATATATCGAGCACAATGAATGGATGAGAAAATGGAGAATATTTTCCTTGTTTGCCTCTCTCTCTCTCTCTCTCTCTCTCTCTCTCTCTCTCTCTCTCGCTCACTATTTTGCCTTCCCTCCAATGTCAATTTCTTGTCTATCCTCTCTGGATTCGCTGACTTGTAACAGATGGTTTGGCACACTACTACAACTTGCACCAAGTCTACTTCAACATCACTAGATGGCTAAACTCTTTCTAAGCGAATAAATCAAAGAATTACCTCCCTCTCACATTAATTAAGGTGGGTGGCTTATCCACATTATAAAACAATTGATATTTTAAAATAATATTACAAATTATTATTAAAAAGGGTGTGATATTACAAACTATTTTAAATTAATATTATTATCAAACATAAACTTATCAGGCACTATAATATTCCATAGTTAAAATATCTGGGTGCGTTTGATGTGCAACCAAATACAGCACAAGCAGTATAGAATAGAACAAGTAGTTATGGTACAACACAACTAGTGTTGTACCATGTTTCATATTTTATGGATAGCACCAAATTTTTTGTGTTGTTCTTCGTTTGATTTCTAGAGTACTGGACAAAATATTATAAAATTACTTTTGATACCCCTTTGTATTGTCTTATGTTTTTTATATAATAAATCAACTTATTAAATCATAACTATATTTTTTTAATTTTCAAAATAAATACAAAAGAAATTTATCAAGATAAATTCGGTTAATATGTCAATCAGCTTAACAATAAAATTTGTTATCATATAATCTTGTCAAATATACTATCATCTATAATCCATATAACCTAATTTATAATTAATAATCTTATTAAATCATAACTATATTTTATATATTATATACACTAATTTAAAGAAAATCAGGTTTCCAAACAATTAACTTTCACAATTTTATTTACTACATTAACAAATTTACAAAATGTTATGAGACTGAATAATAAAATTAAAAATATGATTTTCTAAAATTAAAAATTTTTAAGACTATATGTATTAATTTGTAAAAATCTTTAGTTTGCCGAGAAATATACTTTTGTCATATATATATATATATATATATATCAATTATTTTGTAAAATATCAAGTAACCAAATAATATTTTTTATTTAAAAAAAAAGGGAGAAATTGCATTAACATGTAAAAGATATATATATATAAAGTGGGCGCAATGTGCATTAATTTGTAATATATATACAGTCTTTTTTTTATTGGGGGAGGGCGTGAATCCTTAACCGATATCTCTTAGTTTTGGAAACCCTAAAATTTCAAAAAGACTCAAATTTTCGAGAGATGAGAGAGGGAAAAAATAGAAGAGGGGAAAAGAGGAGGGAAAGGTTGAGGGAGTGGAAGAAGCTGATTATGGAGATGAGGAAGGGCGTCGACAGAGCAAGAAAAGGAAGTGCAAGGTCGGGGATTCAAGCGTAAGCGTCGTGGGATGTGGTATACATGATTGTAATTTTTAATCTTTATTAAGGGCAAATTTAGACTTTTAGTTGTGCTGTAGCACTGAGGTTTTGGTGGTACAAAAATTTTATCCACTTGTGCTGTACACTGACATTCTTTTTGTGTTGTACTCTCAAGGCCTGTTTGGTGGACATGATAAGAACGATAGGACATGATAGATTATTATATCATGTTATTGTCCTTTATTTGGTGTGCCAATAGGATATGATAGTCTTATCCTATTGGCCCACTTTATCATTCAGGACACATGATAGTGAATCCTATGGGTAAGTCAGGATAGAAACAGGTAGGATATGATAAAAAAATAAATTGACCTTTTTACCCTATTATTTAGTTTGTCTCCCTTATCTAGGGTTTCATTGTATCTCTTCTTTTGATATTTTAGGGCCCGTTTGGTAGACATGATAAGGGACATAGGATATGATAGGCTATCATATCCTACTATTTTCTTTTGTTTGGTGTGCCAATAGAACATGATAATATTATCCTATTAACCCAATTTATCCTACTGGGGACATGATATTAAATCCTGTGGGGTGGGGTGGGGTCCGGGAGGGTCGGGATAGAAACATGTAGGATATGGTAAAATTTTAAATTTACTTTTTTACCTTATTTATGGTTTATTAAACTCATCTAGGGTTTGATTATATGCCTTCTTTCCATCTTTTGATACTTGGGACAAAAAGCTTATCGACAACTAAATAGGACGCTAATTTCACTAAGTAGGGTTTTCGCATCCGAAGTGGTTGAAGAGTTTCTTCGTCGATCTTGTGCTTGAACATGTTTTTATCTAAATATTGTTTGTTATCATGTCTTAGTTTTTATAATCGGATGATTTTTTTAATTGATTTTGATGTGATGTATTTAATTTGCTATATTTATGGATTTTTGGTTATTTTTTCTAGCAAATTTTAATATATTTTGATTTTTTTTTTGTGGTGTGTTATTGTCCGATTGGTGTTTTGGTTTCAATTGATGGTGTAATATTTTAGATTTTTTTGGGCTTGTTTGCTCACCTGCTTAGTAATTTAATTTTTTGTTTTTTTGTGAATTGTTTGCATCGGTGGACTATCACAAACATGGCTTTTGTCATGATAAGATGCCCATCTTGACCACTAAATTTGAAAAGCATGACAAAGCAATAGTAAAAAAAATAGCATAGTAGAAGATGGGTGATTTCATGGCTTTTCTTTTGTAGTGACTGGGTTTGTAATAATTAATTGATGGGAGGATTGTTGATTGAATATGCTTGTAATAGTTGAGGGTTTACAAACATGCCCATCTTGACCACTAAAATCATGGCTTTTATATTATTGTTTTTGTCATTTTTTTTTTGGTGCAGACCACTAAAATCAATTTAATTGCTTGGGTGAGAAAAAATAATATGGCAAATCTTGTAAACCCAATCTTTCCATCACCCTATTCTTCATGACTTCAATTCAACTATTGAATAAAATAAAATAAATAAATCAAAACTCTCTCATTTATCATCATCATGGTTGAAAAAGGCTGATGAGTATTTATAGCTTTCCAATTATACCAACATTAATGTTATTATAGTAATGAGAATCTATGGCATAAATTAAATAAGCTGACGGAGCTTATTATAATTTATATATATTGCAAAATTACTTGTAGTTATTTGTTATTCACAATTCTTTATGGTGTCTTTTTTTTCCAATACAAATAATTTATGATTAACAGTAGTGATATGTTCTCACATTTTAATAGTTTTTATTAAATCCAATCATTGAAAATATTTATATGTAAGTATCTAGAAACATAGATATATATAAATTTCTCTATTTATTGAAATTGTTATGTTCTATATCATTTATATTGGTAAATATGGACTCAAAGAAGCAGCTTGAGATTATATCATATCTAATATTGGAGCTAAGGTTTTCAGAGATGATTGGGATTTGTTTTATAATTTTTATGTCAATGAGTCATTGTGCACTATGGTTGTATGAAAGTAATATTCTTAGGCATCAAGCAATAGTTAGAGAAGGCTTCAGGAGTGAATTTCTAGATAGTTTGTTTATCAAAGATGATCAAACTTGCATTGATCAACTTCGTATGGATCTTCGGGTCTTCCGGTTACTATGTGTCCTCCTTCATAATAATGGGAGATTATAAGAGGATGGACAAGTAAATATTGAAGAACAAGTGGCTATGTTCTTACATATATTAGCACATCATTCTAAGAATCGTGTTATTAAGTTTATGTTTAAACGATCAGGAGAAACAATTAGCAGGTACTTTAATTTAGTGTTAAATGTTGTCTTATGAATGCAAGAGACACTTCTTAGAGCACAAGATCCTGTTCCAGAAGATTGCTTAATTAGATGAAATATGGAAATGGTTTAAGGTATGTTGATTGTATATCTTATCTTTAAATCCATTTTATAATTAATAGTTTAGTTCTATGTTTCTTATAACATTTTGTTGGTGATTTGTTTCAATGGGTTGTCTTGGGGCATTAGATGGAACACATATCATTGTTAATGTACCAACAATTGATAAACCCGGATATCGTAATAGAAAAAGAGATATATCTACCAATGTCCTAGGTGCATGTTCGAGAGATATGAAGTTTATATATGTGTTACCAGAATGGGAAGGATCAGCATCATATTCAAGGGTATTAAGAGATGCCATTTCTAGGAGGAATGGTTTAATAGTTCCTACAGGTAAAAAAAATTTAAGTGAGACAATTTATAATTTTATTAATAAGTAATAAGTTAGAAGTCTATTTAACTATTATAATTTATTACAGAGTATTATTATCTTGTGGATGCTAGATATGCAAATTGCGAAGGATTTCTTGCTCCATATAGAGGCTATCGGTATCATCGTAGTGAATGGAGACAAGGGTATACACCTATATGCAAAGAAGAGCTCTTCAATATGAGACACTATATGGCAAGAAATGTAATAGAAAGAACTTTTGGATTATTAAAAATACGTTGGGCTATTCTTAGAAGTCTATCTTTTTACCCAATCAAGGTCCAAAACCGCATTATAATTGCTTGTTGTCTTTTACACAATTTTATTAGAAGGGAAATGCCTACTGATCCAATAGAAGCACAATTAGATGCAGAATGGGAAACTCAATTTCACAATGCTGATGTGGCACTTAGTGATGGTGATCATATTACTATAATTGAAAGAAGTAATGAGTGGTCTACTTGGAGAGAAAATTTAGCAACACAAATGTGGAATGAATTTCTTGCTAATAGACATAGATGTTGACTATTGATTACTAGTTATTTATTTTTAGTTTTATCTTATATTTTGTGATTTGAATAATTATTTTATTTCTTTGATTTATGTTGGAACATCTATGTTATATTTTGGAACATCGATAAAGTCATTATTTCTTGGTTATGTTATGAATTGTTTTTTATTTGGTAACATTTTTGGTTTATTATTTGGTAATGAGTTAGGAATGGAGTCTACAAGTACTCTTCAGCAAAGCGTAAAAAAAAAAGAGATCGTAGGCAATGGTCCAATAAGGAGGATGAAGCATGACAAGGTCCCCTTGTGTATATCCCGCAAGTGCACGGGTTTGTCGAAGTAATAATCCCGGATGAGCGGGTATCGAATCCACAGGGAGTAGGGAATAAAAACACTTAATCCGCTTCTTAGCTATGTGAAAGATCAGTAGTGATAAGTGTGACAATGATTCAATTCTCAAAAGTAAAAACAACGAGTAAGAAAGCATGAGTAAAGGAGGAGGTAAGGCAATCGATAAAGATGGGGTACTCGGATAATGCTCCGCCTAGGACAATCGTTTCAAGTGCAAGAACCCTCTATTATGCTTCCTAATCGATGCAATGGTGAGTCGTGGAAATCCTTAAATACATAGTCCCAAACCTAAGGTCAACTATGCCTAACTCTATACATGTCCTGGAGGAGAGATTAGATAACCTCTCAACCTCGCACTCGAATAGAGTTGCAATGAGCTTTAGGGATTCCAAGTGACAAATCTCTTCCTAATTATAGACCTAACCCTTTGGTCCAGGTGGAAGGTCCCTAACCACAATTAAGCCCTAGATACTAAGATCACCTCAACGCTTCACTCCGTTGCACGCGCAACTAAGCCCCAGCGGAGGGTCATCCCTTAGACCATTCACTCTCTTATGGCCGCAAAGAACTCGAGGAACGGAGGTAGAATCTATCACGTCGGAGGGGAAAAGGGACGCTCCTGTACCTCTCGACTCACCCTCTCAACCCTCTCCAACCTAGCTTTGTCTAACGCTTGTGGTGTGTCACTCATTCACAAGGTTACCAACAAGAACTCTCAACCCTAGTGCCACTCTAGGGGAAATGTTCATACAATCAAGCATTCAAGGTTGGAATTTACAATAAACATCAATTAATTGAAAGCATAATAAAGAGATTCAATGAAACAAATACATCCTAAGGTTCACAAATACCCAAGTACCCACTAGGGGTTTAGCTCTCCATGGAGCTAAGTACAATCAAAGAAATAGAATGTAAAAAGCAATGAATCCATAGAGAAACCCCTCGATAGTCGTGTCGATGGTCTTGTGGAAAGTCCTCTACTAGTCGGGTCCAAGGATTCCCTCGTCCAGGGTATAGGATACGCCTCGACGGAAGCTCCCCTACCAACCTTCTTCCCTAAGGAATGAGCGATGTCGGAGCCGTAGAACCTCTCCAAAACCTTAGCCAATACCTCTCAAAACCCTAGCCAAAACCCTCTCTCAAGTTAGGGAAAAGATGGAGAAAAGAATGCTAAAATCGAGGGTGAATCGACTTTTAAATAGAGTCTGGAATCGGGCGACCACACGGGCCTGTGGATTTTACACACGCCCATGTGGAATTTCCACATGGGCGTGTATAATTTCCACATGCCCGTGTGGATTCTCCAATTCTGTTTTTCTCGACCGGGCTATGAGCAGTCTTTTGCTACGATACTTTTTACTACAATGTTCCGCTCACGATGCACGGCCTAAAAATACTTCCCGAATCCATACTTTCATCGAGGTGACGCAAACGGGCACACGTTCACGTCGTGGATCGCTTTGCTTCTTTAATGACGGACAAGTTGGTGGAAATCTTGTTCTTTGTGCATAAGTCGGAATGCTTGAGTGTGACTGCCATTGTGCCCCTCCAAATGGTTGTGCTAACTCAAATACGAGGAGGTTGGCACACAGTTTAGCATCTCACACCCGACCTATGTCTTCGCGTTTGAACCTTAGCAAGATTTCCTCCAAAATCGGTGCATTATGATCCACATTGGCTTCTTTTCCTTCATACTCGGCCTCACAACCCTACCTGCATATAAGTAACATAAAAACACACATATTAGTGTAAAAACCCGAGAAAAGTAATGCTCAACATAAGGAAAGAATGCTTTGCATTCATATCACACAAGCACTTATCAAAGCACTTCTTGATATTTTGATTGAAGTTGTGAATGAAAATCAAAGACTTGATAATGGGATGTTCAAAACAAATACTTGAAAATGGCTGAGATAAAGATGGCACAAAAATTTCCTAATTGTGGAATTAAGGTGAAACCCCACATTGAGTCTACAATGAAAAGATTAAGGACAATTTATAACACAGTTTATGATATGCTAAATTAGAGTGGTTTTGGTTGGGATGATGAAAAAAATATTATTACTATAGACAATGACTCTGTATGGGCTAATTATAATCAGGTTGGTGTTTATTTTTTTACTTAGTTAATTTCAACTTTTTTTTATTATTTTTTTTTATAAATTAAAAAAATTAATTTTGTATTATTTTATAGAATCATCCAAGCGCAAAGGATTACAGGAATACACCAATCCCACTTTTTGATAAGCTCGCTAATGCTTTTGGAAAGGATCATGCTACTAGTAAAGATGCTATTACCCATACTGATGTTATTGAGGAACTGGATCATGAAGAAGAAGAACAAAAGTGATGATGTTAATGATGATGATAATGACTTTAGAGTAGATTCCACCCAATCAACATCTATCAACCGGTCACAATCTAGAAGAAAACATGATCATGCGGAAGGTCAACCAAGAAAAAAAATTAGAGGAGCAAATATCCTTGCTAACATCATATCTGAATTGGGAAATGGGGTTTAATAAGTGGCTAGAATCTAGAACAGAACGATTGGAGCGAGCTTTTAGATCGCCTTGGAGTTGCAAAAGATGTGTTTGATGATTCGAGGAGCCACATGAATGAACTGAAGAAAATGAATTTAACAGATCAAGAGTGCTTCCTTGCAGTGGAAATTATATTATCTGTGCCCCATCGATTGCATATATTTTGGGGTTGTGATGATGATGATCGTATTGCATTTGTGAAGTCACTGATATAGATATTTCTTAATTTAAAGATTATCCACTTTGTTTTAAGATTTTATTATTTGTTAGATAAACTTTATTTGTGATGCTAATTACAAAACTACATTTATGTTGATGAAAATATTAGTTAATTTCATTTTATTTGTAGCAATGACTTAGAGGACTTTATTTTTCATTAATGGGTTTATTACTCTAGCTTTTTACCATATTAATGACTTTGTGTATGATTTTCTCTAAGAAAATAAGTATGAAGTATATTTTTTGCAAGTTGGTGATATTATGATCTATATATTTGTGGGCATTATTTATAGGTTTTTTTAATAATTTAATAGAAACTCATAAAGATGCCGATAAGTAAATCATTAAGGAAAAAAATTTAAAAAAACTCTATTTTGAAAAATAATATATAATTATATTATAAGTGGTAATTTTGTCTATTTACATATCATTTATATCATATCCTGTCATTATCTGGTCCACTTCAAACATAAAATAGGATAATAAATGCTATCCAATGGGTGCGCACCAAACATAAGATAAGATATGAGCTTATCATGCCCATATCTTTTCCTACTCCTATCCAGTCCTCATATCATATCCGTCCATATCTTATCATGTCTACCAAACAGACCCTTAAACACGATGCTTGGGACAAAAAAACTTGTTAACAACTAGATAGAACACTAATTTTACTATTTTAAGTAGGATTTTACGCATTTAGAGTGGTTAAAGGTTTCTTAGTCAATCTTCGTGCTTGAACAGATTATTTTTCATCTAAATATATTTTTTTAATCATGTCTTATTTTTTATTCTCTAGTCTGATGATTTTTTTTTCAAATTGATTTTGATGTAATCTATTTATTTTTCATTAATGAGTTTGTTACTCTAGCTTTATATCATATTGATGACTTTATGTATGATTTTCTCCAATGAAATAGGTATTAAATATAATTTTTGCAAGTTGGTGATATTGCAATCTATATATTTATGGACATTATTTGTAGGTTATTTATTTTTTAAAAATTTAAAATATACCGATAAGTAAATCATTAAAGAAAAAAATTCAAAAAAAAGTTTATTTTAAAAATATATATATAACTATATTATACAGGGTAATTTTTTTTTATTTACATACCATTCATATCATATTCTGTCATTATCCGGTCTACTTCAAACATAAAATAGGATAACAAAATGTTATCTAATTGTTTATCCGGCGCACATCAAACATGTGATAGAATATGAGCTTATCATGCCCATATATTTTCCTACACCTATCCAGTCCTCAAATCATATCCGTTCATATTATATCATGTCCACCAAACGGGCTCTCAATTTTTTTCAAATCAAATAATGAACAAGAAAAGTTGTGTTGTGCTGTAATTTAAAATTTTATGTATCAAACGGAATCGGGGACGAAAAATCCACAACCCAGGTAATCCCTGTGGGACAGGAAGGGAAAAAAAATTTTCCTGAACATGGACGGGATCGGAGAAGAATTTGGCAAGCCGGGGAATACATCCCACTGAATCCCCACAATGTTAACATCCCTAAAGGGTATACACATTGTACTGTACTATGAGCTGGAGAGTGGGCATGCGGAAGTGATGGAGTTGCTTGTTAAGCATGAGGCTTCAGCCAAGGGTTTAGATGGCCAACTCTTCACCGACGGCTTATCAGATGGAGGGATGGTGGAGGAGTTACTCAACAAGGGGAAAAACATAATTTAAAAATAATAATAATAATAAATTTAAATATGTATATATATATATATATAAATTATCAGGGACCAATGGCACTTCGTAAGCGACTTTGGAATCCTCGGTTTAATATAATGCCAACAGTTTGCAACAACAATTAATTTCCAATTTTTTTCCTGTTAAAATACATAACTCTCAATTATTCCTGCTTCGCGAGAAAGCTTGAAACATATGGCTTACCTTCTGAAGGCATGAATGTGGCAATCAATCATTGCAAGACATATAACATGGCTCTTTAGGGCAGTATAGAAGTTTAGAAAGCTAAATACCTTGCTCAAACAAGTTTGGAAAACATTTGGATGATAAACAAAACTGATGAGAATGGAATCAAGAAAAACTTTGACAGCTTTCCTTCATGGCGTTGCTACAATATATCAAGAATGACATTATGTGCCAAACAATCAAACAAACAATGCTACCACAAGGACAGAAATTAAAATAAATCCAACAAGAGCACTGCTATGAAATAGCTATTCAAAAAGTAAGTAAATCATAAAAATTCATGCAAAAACAACATTACACTGTTATAATAACAGCGTTGTTGGCGCAACAACATTCCAATGTTCAAAATACTTCAAAATCTCAAATCTAATGCTAAATGCATACCACATGTACAATAATACTATGTCAAGTCCGAAAATAAATATCAAAACATCTGCCTAAGCAAAAAGATCTAGGTTAGAAAAATCTGATCACAAGATAATACTGCGTCCAAAGTCAAGCTAGACTATTATCAGCAGCCATTACTAGAAAATTTAGCTTGAATGAGCAGGTTGGTTGTCCATGCCAACTTCAGTTTGGTTAAATGTCTGCATCACCCCAGATTCATCATGAGACGTCATAGCTTCAGAAGTTGGAAGATCAGTGTCTGCAGTTTGTTCCTTCAAGTCTTGCAATTCCTTGATCTGATCTTTTGGTGAAGCATTGGTTTGAAGTTGAGCTCCTAGCCCAAGGGAGTCTGGTACTTCACTTCCAATTTCTTTTCCCAGCACAATGTCGTCAGAAGTTTCAGTCCCATGTGCGTCTTTTGCAACTTCCACCAGGCCTACTTCAATATCACTAGATGCCTGAACTCCCTCTCCAACATGAGCTTCAGAACCTTGGGCGGTCACTGGAAGAGCCCCCTCATTTGAAGATGAAAACACATTTGGGATTGTATTATTTTCAGATTGGTTAGGTTCAAGCGCAGCTTGAGGGCCTGGATCAGAAGTAACCTTTTCGGTAGTAGTTTCCACGTTACCCAGCTTCAAAAGTTCGGACTGCAAAGCATCAGCCTCATTCTGTGTGCTTGGGTCTGCATCATCTGTTATTCCTTCTGAAGCATGCATTGGAGGAGCAACAGGAACTTTGTCAGATGAACCCTCAGGCATGTGGCCAGTAGCAGAGGGAATAGAAGTATCAGTTCTTTGGGAAGCCTGTGGTGATCGGGAAGCGGCAGCTTGATTCTGTTCTCCAACCATTTGCATTACATCTACTCTTTGTTGCATAGGAAGATGAGGAGCAATATCATTCTCTGCTGTGACAGGAACAGATCGGCCAGGCTCAAAGACCATGCCCTTGAAGACAGGTCCAGACGGACCAACTCGAACAGTTAAAAGATAGCCGCAATCAAAGGCACCATCCAGATGGCCAGAAACTGGCTGACCTACAAGGCCATCAGTCGAACTACCAGTTGGATTGGTCAAAACAGACTGAGCCTTATTAACACGCTCTAATCCAGGACTCTCACTTTTTCGAGGTCGACCACGTTTGCGTTTCACTGGCTGGTTCTCTGGACTAGTAAAGTTGCTTTCTTCATTCATGGAGGCCATGTCTTGGCTTGTTACATTAGTACTCATTATAACATCAGTTAAGGATAACTCCCTGCAATAACAAGACCATAAAAATGATTTTGTTGAATCAGTAAAAGAAAACTAAGAATTAAATACAAGAAATGTTGACATGCATGATGTAGTTCTTTTCACAAGAGAATGTGAACAGACTCCCTCCCACACAGATCAAACACTAGCAACCAAAAATATCAAGCACACTGCAAGCTGGCCCAGTAGTTGACTAATCCCTTATTGAAGGAATTTGAATGTACATATTCAAAGATGAAGAACTAAGCATGTTTCGTCTAATGTGAAAACGCCAAATAATGAAATAAAGGAAAACTAGAAGGACAAAGAAAAATTCTTTTAGGACAAAGGCCAGCAAATTCCTAAAGCCTTGAAAACATGTAGGGCATCATCCTAGAACCTTACAAGCCTTCCTGCTCCACACCTAGGCATTCTCCATCATTTCCAAATGATCACTGCTATATGGAACAATTGCATGCCCTATGGTACAATGTATTAGGGGGGATGCACAAGCAATACCATCAAAGCAGATGTCATATGAGACAAACATAACTTAATCCAGTGACCAAGTTTGAGACCCATCAAGCACACTCAAATGAGTCAAAACCAGTTCAAGAGCAGTCAGGAATTAGCCTGATTTGCACCAATTAATTTTTGTGATAGTAGAGCTGGCCAAAATAGTAATATTGTCCAAACAAGTTTAGTTTCATTCTCAGGGCATAGGGGAAGAGGTAAAATAATCCTTTGATCACAAATACACCTCTCCATGGCGCATCACATGGGCATGCAAAAAAGAGTGCTAACAGCATACATAAGCAACTCACTGACACATGCATGTTACAAGTGTGTCATATGTCAATCTAATGCCCAATTTTGATGACATTGCTCAGACATAGTAATGTTGGCTTGTTTGGAACCTAAAACATAGCAGCTATGACCCAAGCATGAGGCTTGTTTTGTAGCTCACCCACAACCATGTTTTGCGATGCATTAATATTGATTAGGTGAAGAGATTAATAACTAGGCAACAAATGCTTGTGTAGAGTCTGATATAGGAAGATAAGTATATCAAAGGGCAATGAACCATTCAAGATGCATTTAAGAAATAAATAAGTCCAGATAACTAACATTAATTAATGAAATAAGCAAAAGTTTACAACGTCTAAAATTTTCAACCACAAAAAGAACTCTTATCTATATGAAGATCAAAACACCAGCTGGTCAAAGCTTAAAAAAATATAAAATAAAATAAAATAAAATAAAAAATAAATTAACATCTAACGGGTATTTCATACTTATTCAGAAAATTAACATAGAACAATAACAAATGCGTGACTGAATTTCAGGTCCCGTACAATAATAATAATCATATCTTCATTCAGCAAGAAACATGATCAACAAGATATAGCACCTTTAATCCTTCCAATGGTGCATCTTGTATGCTTTGCTTACGTACAAATGAGCGTAGTTTACAGCACACCAGATTCATTTTAACAATAACTATGTTCTGAATATTTTTTTTTTTTTACTAGTAAATAGCAATTTCATGGATAATAAAATAACTCAAAATTAAACTGAGAAGCAAAAGAGAAAAACTTTACATTTCTCTTTGCACAAGCAAGTTTTACAACTACTAGTGAGTAACATCCGTGCTGGTGACAAGACCAGACAATTGCCTAGCAAAAAAATTTAATAGGGATCACACCAAGGTCAGCACAGGCAACATAAGCTTTATCACATGGCATGAATACAGATTTTAGACCGACAAAGTGAAGTGCTTCTTACTATAAATCAATCCCCAACAGCAATGAGAAAATGAGCAACAAATTCATGAGTTTCCCGAAATAACACACAAAATAAAACCCAGTGTAGTTGAAAGGCAGCATAGGTTCACATATTTTAATGAAAAAACATACATAGAGCTATTCTAAAAGAGAATAAAAGAATATACATAACTAAGTCAGGCCAATGCAAAGATGAATGCTACCAGATGAAAAACCTAAATCAGACTTCTCATTTTGTCATCCCAACGATCAATCCAAGACCTTAACACCACATGCTATCTTTGTCAAAACAAAACAAACCATCGGAAAATAACACATATACCCCTCTTTCCCTCTTTCAACCAACCTTTCATACAAGTTAATCAAAACTTTTCATAAATGCAACATTTTTAATTAATAAAACACCAAAAAAATAGTCAACATGAGTAGATCACAATGTATTCTAGCTCATTACAGTCCAAATTATAAATGTCCAGATTGATATCTACCACACGGGAAAAGAATACAATGTCATGTCTATGATTTCGTATGATCTTGGCGCACATTACTTCCAATAACAAAGATTCAAAACAAAATCCCCACACCCAGAAAATCAATCACTTCCCATCCACGAAAAGTAAAAGAAAGTGTGAAGTATATCCATTATGATATCTTTCTGTCACCCTTTATGTTTAAAATAGTAAGATCTTTTGTAGCAAAACTTCAGTGTACTCTTGGGGAGTTTGGTGTTTTTCACCTTCCTAATGACAATTATTTAATTAAAACGTCTTCTAATTGTATCATTTATACTTTTTCTCTTTGAAGGTCTTTGAATGATTAAGGGAGATGGTCGTGCATCTCTTTCCGTAAATTTTTTAACCATGTTTTTAAAAATTATCTGTGTTGTTTGTGTGCAACTCCAGCATATTATAGTGAATATTAGAACTTGTGTGCAACTCCACCATATTATAGAAAATATTAGAAACTTCTTAAGATTCAGCCCTAGAAGAACCAAGGGTCTTGACCTTTTTAAGCATCAACCCTAATAACGTGGGGATAGCATGTATACACAATAATTATTTAAGATAAAGGGTGAGAGAAAAAAAAAGTTTAACATGAGGAGCACTCATCTCCCTTACTAATCATTAGATAAGAAATGGAAAGGAGAAGCCAAGGAGACAAGGAGGCAAGAAGGACACCATTGATGGAACCCCTAGTAAAAAATATATTTATTGTTCTCTAAAAAAAAAAGAAAAACTTCCACCATTTGATTACGATGAAAGCTCTCATTCTCTTCTCTCCTCCAATTCGTTTCCTATTAAATGCGTGCCTCATTTTTACTTCTTCAAATCCTTGGTATTCTAGTCTCAAACATATAACACCTCTTGGTCTTCCTAAATTACTTGGTAATATCTTCTAAAATTTTTGCCTCTTGGTCCTTATATGTTGTTTATAATAGTGAGTATGGTAATAATCGGCTTGTTGTGTGGAATAAAGCTTTTTTCTATTTCCTTATCAATCTTGGCTCATGGTTGATTTTAATGTTTTTTTCTTTGTTTTTTTTGCTTCTCCCTCACCACCTCAATGGTTTATTCTCTACTTATGCTTTAAATTTAGAAATTTCATAATTCTTAATTTGATTTTGATGAAAAGTGTAAATATGGTTTTTCCAATGTTATATTAATAATTATTTTTTTCTCAATTAAAAAATGATCAAAAATATTAATCATATATTTATATATTGATATAATATTGATATATAGACTCTTTATAGGGTTATAAATGAACCAATGCGTTCATTAAAAGCTCAAAAGCTCAACTCGTTAAGGGTTCAGCTCGGCTTGTTTATTAAGGTAAATAAGCCGAGCTTGAACACCACCAAGCTGTGTTCAAACTCGGCTCATTAAGGCCCGTAAACAAGTCATTTATAATATAATTAAAAACTCATTTATAAGAACCATTAAAAGGCTTGTTTATTGTATTATTAACAAGTTAATTTATAAGAATTATTTAGAAAAATCATTAGTAGAATTGTTTATAGTATCATTACTAAGCTCATTTATATAAAGCATTTATAGAACTGTTTATAGTAATATTAACATGGCCGTTTATGTGATCATTTATAATAATGTGTTACAAAAATATTACATATCGTTTTTGTATAAGTTTAAACATAAGATAAGATTAATTTATAATTTTTATTATAAGAATGTTTCATATTAGTTTAGAAACAATACATTTTTTTAAAAAAATAATAATGTATTGTTTATGGAAAAACTGACCAAGCTTTATCAAGCTAAAAAGCCGAGCCTGAGCCTAAGAATTTCATGAAGCTCGAAGTATACTCAAACTAGGTTAAAATAGTGGTGAGCCAAGCTTAAACATGGCCAAGCGCGGCTCGGCTCGTTTACAGCCCTAATTCTTCATAAGAATATCAATATTTATTCATATTTATTAACAATAATTTTTAGAATATTTAATTGTCAATATAACATTAATAAAAATGTCCAATATTTTTTTCAACAAAAAGGACTTCTAAACATAGTTGTGACAAAAAACAAAATGAACTAAAATTTTATTTTATGTAAATTTGATTTAATCAGAGGAGTTTGAAGTAAATGTTCCCCAAAATCATACGAAATTGTATATATGGCATTGTATTCTTTTTCCTATGTAGCATTCATCTTTACATTGGCCTGACTTAGTTATGAATATTATTGTATTCGCTTTTAGAACTATATGCATGCTTTTTCATTAAAATATGTGAACCCATGCTACCTTTCAACTACACTGGCTTTTATCTTGTGTTATTTCGGGGAACTAATGAATTTGTTGCACATTTTCTCACTGGTCCAAGGGATTTATTTGTCGCAAGGAGCGCTTCACTGTCAGTCTAAAATCCATATTCATGCCATGTGATAAAGCTTATGTTGGTTGTGGCTGGCCTTGGTATGATCCCTATTAAATTTTTTAGCTAGATAATTGACTGGCCTTGCCACCAGCACAGATGTTAATCGACTAGCAGTTGTAAAACTTGCTTATGCAAAGAGAAATGTAAAGTTTCTCTTTTGCTTCTCAGTTCAATCCTGAGTTATTTTATTATCCATAAAATTGCTATTTACTTACAAAGAAAGAAACATTCAGAACCTATTATTGTTAAAATGAATTTGACGTGTTGTAAACTATGCTCATTTGTAGGGCGAGCAAAGCATACAAGATACACCATTAGAAGGATTCAAGGTGCTATATCTTGTTGACCATGTTTCTTGCCAAATGAAGATGCACATGGATCTTATTTTGATGTGTTGCAGACTCAATCGTAATTTTCCTATAAATTTAAATTTCGACTATCCACTGTCAAGCACAATAAGTGGTTGGTGTAATTTAAGATCATAGGAAGGATAAGACTAAAAAAATTGGTAGCATGAGATCTCGGAAGTTTTTGTTGAAATCATAGTTTAAAATTGTTGACCTTGTAGGTTGGACCTATTTACTTGTTCTTCCACATCAATCCTACATGACTAAAAACATGCATCTTAAATGGTTATTGGCCTTTAATATGCTTATCTTATAAAAGAGTCCACAAGCATTTGTCGCCTAGCTATTAATCTCTTCATCTAATCAATATTAATGCACCGCAAAACATATTTATGGGTGAGCTACAAAACAAGCCTCATGCTTGGGTTATAGCTGCTATGTTTAGTATCCAAGCAAGCCAAAATCACTATAAAAGTCCTAACTCCTGATCATACATAGATGAGGTCCGCAGCATTGTGTTAGGATCCAAACAAGCCTCAGGCTTGGGTTATAGGTGCTGTGTTTTAGGATCCAAACATAGTATGATATCATTAACTGAATAGTGTTGAAAAAGCAAATTCAATAAAAGTCTTAACTGCTTGATCATACATAGATGAGTTCCGCGGCATTATAATCAATGATTTATCCATAGTTTATATACCTATTAAGACATTTTCTCTGAATACAAACAATATACAACATTTTTTCACTAATATAAATTTTTTAGAATGTGGACAAATTAAAAAAATTAATTAAAACAGTAAATTAAATGATACAACTAAAACTAACAACAAATGCAGGAAAAAAGAAAAAGAAAAAGTAAGGGAACCAAACCTGAAGCAAGTGACTCTCAAATTCTTAATGCTTCAAGATCAGCAATACTAGAAGCTTTTTAGAGCTACCAAGTGTAGCTAGCTATGAACCAGACCACACCTTCATTTATAGTAGTAAACATTTGTTAATAGTTTCCACTTTCCAAGACTAAAAGAATGAACTACTTATGAGCAAGAATAAAAGAATACAAATTCTAGTTCATTTGGATGCCATTATGAGTAAATTCTAAAATTTTAGTTAATCATAGATTGACTTTCATATAATATTAGATATAAACAAAAAATTATATAACAGTAATTAAAAAAAAAGGTTAGTCTTCATGTTATATAAGAATTAAAAAAGGTTATTCATAAATAAGCAGTTGTATAAACCCCAAACTTGAAGAAGAAAAAGAGGTTGATATTCATAAAGGCCTACATCATTATCAACAAGAGATCAACATCAAACACCCAGACAGACACAAAAGCTGCAAAGAACTGGAATTACCTATTAGCAAGAATCCTAGACCGTAGTTATTGGGTTGGAACACCAGAACAATCAACACAATTTCTCATTTTTTTTAAAAAAAAATAATTCATTGCAATTCACTTCCATCTGAGAAATCAACCTTCCACTTTCGAACGCAAACAATTGAAACTTCTAAGAAAACGAAAAGGGCTGAGATTTAAACGTACAATGCAATCAACCTTCCAAAGCTCCAGATAAACCTCCGATCACAGACCCCTTGCTCACATATCTCACATCTGTAAACGATAATCGAAATGAAAACACAAAACAATAAATGGGCATCAGGATTTAAAACAAAGTCTGAACTTACAAGCAAAGATGCCACCGCCGAGCAGAAGAGCGCCATAGGCAGCCGAGGAAGCAGGAGCAAAGGTCACTGCGCGCAGCAATGGAGGGAAGGGGCCTTCTTCAGCGCGCGATTGGTTGATCGTGAAGCGGAGAAGGGAGGGAGAAGCCCAGATTGATACTTGGAAGTAGGAACGAAGGGAGAGAGGAGGAGATTGAACGATGAACCACTACTTCTCGATGTGGTGGCCGATCTGGTGTAGAAGAGCCGCCCCCACGCAAGAGAGAACAAGGGGGAGAGAAATCAGAGAGGAAAGAGAGAGAATGAGGGCTCTAGGGATTTTGGGGTTTTCCTTTTTATTGTAATATATATATTGAATAAAATTGAATATAAAAATAAGTAAATAAATATTTTTTATAAATAAATATTCAAAATACTTTATGATTATTTTTGGATAAATTGTTGTTTATATTAGGTAAAATTATCTTTTTCAGTCCCTCAACAAAGTACTGTTTCTGCCCTTTTGGTCCCTCAACTATTTTTCGATACCGCTAAGTCCCTTTACTTTTTATAATTTAGAAATCTGAAAGCAACGAAACGTTAGTTTTACTGTTTAATTTTGCTTAAGTGGCATTTTTTTAAAATAATATTAACACAAATTGTGAGAATCAATAAAAAAGTATTAAAAGGGAAAACGGATATGGATCCATTGTGTTAGATCTGCATCCATGGCCCCATCCACCATGTCCTTCTCATACCATTCAGATATCTAATTGAGTGGATCTAGCCCTTGGAATGCAATTGAGGCCAATACATGTTGACATGTTATGCCGCTCTGGTCCCATTTCCCACAAGAGCAGCTACTATTTGACAATCTAACCACATAGGTCTCCATTTACCAGTAATAGCACATCATCCCAAAATACTTTATGTTCTATATCTCTGATTTATTATTATGAGCATCTTTAATCGTTAGACTATCCTAGAGTTTGATGCTCATGCCACCTCATTAACCCATTAAATTCTTACCTATTAAACTACCTTCCATAATAGTTATACTATAAAATAAGACCTACAATAATTTCATTCATCTTTTTAACTATTTACATTATATATTTCAAAATAAATATTTAAAATAATAATAAATATATATGAATAATAATAATAATAATAAATTATTATTTTTATTTTTGGAAAAAAATTTACTAATTTGTGGATAATAAAAAAATAAATAATAATTTATTAAAATAATGAAGAAATAAAGAAATAATTTATATAAATTAAAAAATACTAAACATATTACATAATTAAAATCTTAATAAAAGATATACAAACACTAATTTTCGTCTTCATTCACTCCGAAGTAGTGCCAAATATGCTCAACCAAGTCTAAAACAAAGTTGATAGTGAACTTTTTTATCACATAATTATGTATTTCTTCTTAAGTATTGTTGAAAATCGTGAGTGCATCCTCGACTGACAAGGAATGGGGATTCACTTTCTTCATCATCCCAATTTGTGATTGTATCTTCTTCATCTTCAACAATCATGTTATTAATATTATGCATGTGTACATTATATCTCTCAATTTTCTTCCTGTGCCAAAAAAAGGCAGGGCCACATACAATTGCCCACTGAGATTAAAGTATGCCAAATGCTCGTTCAACGTATTTTCTTCTAGCCTCTTGCATTTATTTGAACTTGATTATTTTTGGGTCTTTCATATATGAGAAACATTTAACGAATGTTACCCAATCTGGATATATACCATTAGTAAGATAATATCCTTTTTATGTATGTTGTACCATTAACATTGAATTGAATTCCTGGAGTGTATCCATATAATACATCATTGAACAAAGGAGATTGGTTAAGCACATTTATATCATTATTAAAACCAGTAACTCCAAACATAGGTCAACTGAAAAGCAACTGCTTCTAACATAATTGTTGAAATCCCCTTGATTCCCTCGAGTGAATTGGCTTTTCCATGCAACTGGGCAATTTTTCCAATACCAATATATGCAAATCTATGCTACCAAGCATACTAGGAAAGCCATGACGCTTAGAATGGAATTGAAGTAAACGTCCAACATCATCATTATTGGGTCTTCTTAGATATATTACTACAAAAATTTCAATAACACATCGACAGAATTTAAATAGGCATTTAATTGCAGTGCATTCTAGCAATTCATATGTACTCATCATAGTGATCAATCGGTGCCCCTATATGCTAATTGTCGGATAGCAGCAGTACATTTTTGAAAGTGGTGAAAGTCCTCGTATACCAGTTGCATCAACCCTTAATTGGAAATATTCTGAATGGATTGCTAGTGCTTCTACGATTCACAAGAACAATGCCTTGCACATTCAAAATATTTGATGAAATACATCATCAAGATAAAACTGGTTCATCGGCGAAGTAGTCATTGAAAATCCTTTCATGTCTTGTTTCATGATCACGATTCAAATGCCTTCAGCTTATTCTATGGCTACTAGATGGGTCACCCTTTTTCCGTCTCTCCCATTCCTCTACTAATGTGCGTATCTTTTCTTCTAAATCATCCAGCAACTCGATCTACCAAAAATTTACTTGATTTGTTCCAACTGGCCATGATCCATTCTCTAGGATGTTAACAAAGTGTTGTAGTTTACAAAAATTTAGAATTTGTTAAGCGGAGAAGTATGGAACTTATTCTCATCATATATATATATATATATATGCACAACTTAATGTCTAGTTTTCAAATGCCTACTTTACAAAGGTTAGTTTTTAACTGCTAGTTTACAACAACTAGTTTTTAATGGCTAGTTTCAAACTACTAAGTTTTTAACGGCTTGTTTTCAAATGACTAATTTTCAAATTTCTAGTTTTAAATGGCTAGTTTTCAAATCGGCTAATTTGACTTAAGACTAGTTTCAAATGGCTAATTTTCAAACAATTAATTTTCGAATGGCTAATTTTAAACGGCTAGTTTACATTCAAATTACATTAAAATTGCATTAATGATAAAGTGCATTAAACGCACATTACATAATAAATAAAAGTGGAAATTGCCAAAAACACCCTCTAAGTTTGCAATATTGCCAAAAACACCCCGTTAGTTTTGCACTCCCCAAAAACCCCTTCCTTTCCAAAGCATGTAACGGATGTCAACGGAGTGATTTTCAAATTTTATGGACGAAAATGCCCTTGCATGGGGAGTCGTGACTCGCAGACCCATTTTACTGTATGAGAGGAAGTGGGGGAGGGGGTTCAGTGAGGGTAACCCCAAGAGAGAATTCTTTGGAGCCTTTTTAGTTATTTTTTTCTCAACTAGCGTCTTCGCTTTTTCCATTTCGAAAGCTGTCTCGAGTTGTCTCTCATGTGCGCTACCTCGTAATTGCAGACTTTTTCCCTTTCCACGAGATCTCGAAGGAGAAGTTCCGCGCAAGTAGCTGGCATTTCATCAGTTTGCAATCTAAGGTATTGAGTATGGTTTTATGGTAACTATTCTGTTACAAATAAAGATTTTTCGGTTTCATTTTGTGCTCCTGTTTTTGTTGGAAGATATTGAAGTCTGTAGGGGGATTTCTCGGCTGGGGTTTTGTTAGTCTGTAGGGCAATTTCTAGGCTAGGGTTTTGTGTTGTTTTGCGCTTTCGTTTGTATACACTATCGAAATAGTTTTTTCGATTGTTATGATTTGTGTAATATTTATAATGTACATTTCCCCTTTCATTTGATATGGTTGCAGTTTTACAAATGAGGTTTATGTTTAAGAAATGAGATGTTATAGTTTAAATTTTGTTGTCTCTGTTTAAGTATTGTTGTCTCTGATTAATAAACGAGTTCTCTGTTTAACAATTGATATCTCTGTTTAAGAACTGAAGGTTACCGTTTAAAATCTTATATTTCCGCTTAAACATTTATCAATACTGCATGTTGAATGTGTTGTTATTGTCGCAGGCTTGTGACTATGGCGGTCAACCTAGTTAATGGGTGATGCTATTTGACACCGGTAGTGGAGACCTTAGCTGAATTGAAAGATAACATGACCCCTCGACACTAGGAGATCATCCGAAGGACATCGTTTGCAGCATTCACTGAGCTGGAAGCTATATCCAAGAGAGGGCCCTTCTTGATTCTCTACTGCAAAGGTACGATGGCTGCACCAATAAATTCAGGATCGGGGAAAGCCTGCTGAGTTTCAGGCCTCAGGATGTAGCCCTCGTTCTTGGTCTGCGTTGTGATGGGGACGCAGTCGTGTTTCAGAAGAAGAAAACCCGCTCAGCGTTCGAAGGGAGGTATTTATCAAAAACCTACGAGAGACACAGAGACTCTATCAAGAGCACTCTTGCGCAACTTGTTCGACAGAGGGGGGAAGAAGATAATTTTGTCAAACTCCTGATGCTGTACCTCATGGGTACAATCTTTTTTCCCAAATACATCATGCTTGGTTCCGAATTGGATCGTTGATTATGTCGATGATCTACCCGCCATGGGCCGATACGCATGGGCACAGGCAACGCACAAGTGGCTGATGAAGGACATTCCACAAGCAGCCGCTCGAGTGCAAGAGAGATGCGCCGGGAAGAAAACCAACACAGGACATATTAAGAGATGCTTGGTCGCGCTTAATGTATGATTTTACGAGCTGACCGGAACGGGAAAGAAAGTCCGTTTCGGTAAGATCCCAAGGATGTTGTGCTACGGTGAAAGTAGTTACGGGAAGTAGCGGCGGTAGAAACCAACTTGTCGTCGCTCGAAGGAAAAGAGGTAATAAATCATGTACATGATGTTTAACGTAAGTCTTTAATGTTTAAACATTTTTATTTAGCGTTTAAACTTTATTATTCTTGCTTTAAAAATTTATTCATAAAGGTTTAAATATTTTTGTTATCCGTTTAAATATATTCTATAATGTTTAATATATAAAAAAAACTATGTTTAAATATAGTTGTTATAGTTTAAACTTAATGATTTCATTGAAATTGTTTGGTTTTTATGTTAGTTTCTGGTACGTGATGTTGAAGAAAAATATATGTGGGGCCAAAGCCCGAGCGGATGGATGCTATTGCTCGTAACCACTTGCCCGAAGGCGGGATGAGAGGGCGACCTCTATCGCTGGCGCTCAACACCGTTCTCCTACTTCCGACCCACCAGCAGCGCCCAGCGCATTTCCTCGGCCAGAGAGCCCTCCCCCACCCCGCTAGATTGCAACAACCCCCTACCACGACAATGGCGGTTCCCCAATTGTGGCGACCCCCAGACCATGGCCCCTCAGGGCCCGTGGCGGCCCACACCGACCACATTAGGCGAAGATGTCACTGCAACTCTTATCAGAGCGTGCCGAGATATTGATGACGAGTTACCCTCGGCTTGTCGCTCGTGTTGAGGCACTAGAAGGGCGTTCACGATCTCTTGCGCCGTCCCTTCCAAAGAAACTGAACCACCGGGGCACGACGAGGCGTCGGAATTTGGCGACGGCGACATCATCGTGGGTGGCCATTCAAAGGCGGCCACATTCGAAGAGACTTTGCGAAAAAGAGGAGAACAATACTACCTCTGTCTCCACGCTGGGTTGACGATGAAACAATAGCAAACACCATCGGCAGGATCTTTATTCTTTCGAGTCTGCATCACCGTAGATGACATGGCCATGATGGTGGAGGACATCGTAGATGATGTGGCCGTCGTCACGGTTGAGAAGATCGATTAACTCTCTTGTTAACGAAATCGGACCGGTGGAACCCGGTCTGCGAGATGCGGCATCAAAGATGGACACAATCCACGAAGAACAAGAACAAGCTAAGGGTTGTGTCTCCCGATGATCTTTCGTTGCTGTGGCTACGGTCGAGAAGATCGTTGAATTGCTGTGCGGTGGCCGTGGCCTTGGCCGACGATTACCACATCAAAGCATGACACAATCCCACAAACAAACAAAGAAGCATGTAAGGGTATGTCTCGGTTGATGTTGTGCCGTCGTCTCCGCGATCGAGCGGACACAATCCAGACAACAACAACCATGTAAGGGATGTGTCCCAGCGGTTGATGCTGTCTGCTCGCCCGCATCGAAGGAAGATGCGGTCGGTCTTTCGAACACCGTCAAGGCTCGCGACGAGTGCTCCCATGAAGACCCCGACCGAGCAACGAGGGAGAGATGATCAAGGCCAATCAACAATGGGACAAAGCGGCTCGACAAGTCTTCGTTCGAAGAAGAAAAAAATGGGTTGGTCAATCGCGGCTTAACAAATACTGAGCGGGGAGTTGATGAGGATCTTCCTTAATTGCCGTATGGACGGGTAAGTTTAAAGTTTTTCATGATAGTGTTTAAAGTTTTTGTTTATAGTGTTTAACTTTTCTATGTGATAGTGTTTAAATGTTTATATGTTATCGTTTAAGTTTTATCTACTTAACGTTTAATTCTTTTATAATATCATTTGAATATTGATAATATCATTTAAACTATTTAGAATATGGGTCTAATTATATTTGTTATCATTTAATCTCATCAGCATCGGGTGTGGAAGAATAGCCAGTCATCAGCATCACACGGACAATTTATACACTACGCTTGAGGGAAGGAGATGATCACGAATGATGTGATGTGACGCTTTTGTATGCATAATACAAAAGTCAGTGAGCAAAGTGCTATATCCCTACAAGAAGCGCCTCCATCATCAAGACCGTTGCACTGTTTATGTCAAAGCAGGACGACGCACATGAAATAACTATGGCTATGATCGGAGATCTTGTCGCGTAGCTTGCATGAAGTTCAAATTGTCATCCTCCCGATCATAATGAATGGCCACTTCCATGTAGTCATTCTTGACAATGACAAACAATAATACATGCATTATTCTTCATGCGCGGGAGTACGAAAAAAAGCGTCGGACATGGTAAGTTCTTTAATTATTCCGGTGATGTTGTTTGTTATTTAATCGGTATGTTAATCTCAACTTGCATATCTCGACAGTGGAATCTATTCGACACGGCTGTCGATATGGAGTATCCCGAGTCGGCGACCGCAAAGTACCCACTCTTATACGACATGGAAACCCCACGGCAAAAAAACAAGGAAGCGTCGATTGCGCCGTCTATGTCATCGCGGTTTTATCGAGCAATTACTTTGGGGTGAGAAGCTTCTGGCTACTAGCAGACGGGAGCGTTCCTTACTTGAGATTAAAAGTATGTTACCCGCATACTTAAGGAGGGAGGCGCGGCGTCCATGAGAAAGGGGTCATCCGAGCGGGTTAAATTTTTGTTTTCTCGAGAAGAGGACTTGTATTCAATTCATTGTTTTTCATTTTCGATTGAACATGACTTGTACATGTCAATGTAAATTTTTGTTTGATTTTTCAATTGTAAAAAGCATGTTAAATTCCATTCGAGTTTTCATTTCATTGTTTAATCTCTGACGTGATTGTTTACATTTCGAGTTTACTTATTTAACTTTACCATATATCGTTTTAAACATCGAGTTTGAAACATGTTAAAATTCTGAGGTTCTCTGTTTAACATAACACTATCTCTGTTTAAATAACGGATAACACTGTGAAGAATAAGAGTTTAAATATGAAAAATTGGCAGTCAATTCAAATTGTTTCTCTTTAGAAGTCAGTTTATTTATAATGCCCTAGTCGTGACAGTTTCATTACAAGATCTACGATTGTGACTCGATCCTCTTTCTTCTAGGATGCCCGGTGCCTTCTGCGTCACAGTGGTCATAAGCGAAGCTCACGATTTCCGTCTAAAGGCACGTCGTCGTCGGGTATGGGAGAATATAGCTTCCTTATACGCCCGGTTTGTAATTGTCGGCGGTGAAGTAGCCGCTAATAAATCGATGAACGTTGGTGTCTACTACGCATTATTGCGCGCTATAGCGTGTTTGCAAAGGGATACCATAAACTTGCCACCTTCGACATGAACAAGTTATGATGGCAAGATCCATAGAGTTGCTGCACTGGTCGATCACTTCGTAACGATCATCGACACAACGACCAATCACGAAGATTTCGGCTATCCTCAATAATTATCTCTACCTTCGAATGTATGTTTGGGCATAAGTAGGTCTCCCATTTGTTCAGCTTGCTCACGCTCGTTACATAACATGCGCATCAACTTGAACCCTACAAATAACGTTAAACAAAGATAGTGATGGTTAAATAATTAGTGAACCTTTTTAAACATTATTCTAAAAGGTTAAATGATAAGATCAATATCTAATGTCGGAGAAGTCTAATTAAACAAAGATAAAAAAACATTTTTAAAAGGGTAACACGAAATGTTAAGTGTAAATCAAAATTCATGCGAGACCTTATGGAGTCGACCATTTTTCGATCATCGGTAAATGGCGAGCTTCTTTTGATCCAAGCATTGAGCGACTCCGCGACATTTTGAATGCATCTCACCCCAGCGATCACCTCTAAGCGAGATAATTCGACCAATGTGCCATATCCGATTTATTAATCAACCGGTGATGAGCTTGGGTGATGTGGCCTGCGAGTTCATTCACGGTATCGTCGAAATCTTTAGCCGTGGATGCCCATGCAATGCGGAAGCATATCGACCAGCACTCATCCTTGATGCCTTCCCGAGTTTGACATTGGCTTTCATAAAAATTGGCCTCCAAATGTCGAAAGCAGTATGTCATATGGCGAAAAAGGGAAGACTCTACAATTGCGTTTACAAGGCCTTCGACACATCGACACGAAGGTAATTATCTCATGATAATCTCCTTCCTCGTATAAAGCATCGCCTAACTTAGATATGAACCAAGTCCAATTGGCATCGGTCTCATTTATCGACTATACCGAAAGGCGGCGTGGAAAAAAACCATTGTTTCCATCTTTCTACGTGGCACCCAGTGGTGTACCCGATATTTTTCCAAGGAGGTGGGTACCATCGAGAAACAACGTGCACTGCAAGCCCTCTTGAATCCCATATACGTCTTTGAAAAGAAAAAGACGCATCGTCTAAAAGCGATCTCCGTCTCTTTCCACGTTATAGCATCTGCAGGGTTGTCTCGACCACCTTATCCACATACCAAAGCAAGCAGTCATAGGCTGGAGATGTCACTGCAGTCGAGGACCACCCGGGCATGCTCTTTTTCCCAACCAAGCATGCTTGTATGGTATGTGGACACCATGTTCCCATAGCATGTCCTTACGAATGTCGATGGCCTTGTACAAGGGCGGTCCTGAGACTACGAATCACTCGATGCGCTTACCCATTTTTGGGCGGCTTTTCGGATGTGGCGCTTGAACCTATGCCACCACCGCAAGTGTGTGAGCGGGTTGATTGTCTTGATTACGAAAAGTATTTTTTTATTATACTCTTTTTGAAGCATGAAGAGCACCATGACAACCATCGGCGACGCATTCCATGATCGCCCGATGTTTCTCGTTCTTTATGAATTTGAAGTCAAAATTCCGTTTGATTGTATGATTTTTGAAATGCGTCCCTGAAAATGTTCCACACAGTCAAAAGCGTTGTCCAATATCCAACGATAGCACGCAGAATGGTGCGGCGAGGGATGGAAGACATCCCACACCGTCGAGGGTCACCATGGGATTGAGCAGGGAGCACTCGTGAGAATCTGAATTCCCGCTGACACTTCGATCGAAATAAAAAGATCAATATATTAAGCTGAGAATATAATATTTAAGGGATAATGCCAATATTTAAATGTTAAATTAAATACTTAAACCGTTACCAATTAACGTAAATGACTAGTACAATATGTTAGCGATGAGCGACATATTTAAACAATAATGAACCCATACAAGCTGGATCAAATAAAAGAGAAGGAACTTCTAGCGAGTAGAACTCGTTTTCATTAGGATTCACGCAATAGCACATTGTTTGTCTAGACAACAAGATCAACTACACCGCATTTGAAGATAGAGTCGCAGCGTGACACATTCATTTGGAAGTCAACATCGTTTTCTATTGGACAAAACCGTTTTATATCCATCTGGTGTGATAAACTTCAGCGACAAAGGGAAACTTCGAGACCCCATCGCTCACATATCTCGGCTAACACCAACTCCCAAGAAGTGCGAGCCGTGAACATCGAGCACTCTTCCCTCCCCGTTGAATCTAGTAATACCATAAAAATTCTCCATAATATCTGGGCCGAAAAACCAAATCGTGCAGACCAAATGAAATGAAGAACAAAAAGAAGGCGAAGAAGAAGAAAAAGAAGATGTAAACAACAAGCGGTCGGATAGGCAAACAAAAAGTGCCGGTTGTATGCATAGAGGATAGACTAGGCGTGATGTGATGTGATTGGGCGGTATTTTTCCCTCCATCCCAAAGGGCAAAAAGGAAATATATGTCAATGTCACGAGGAAGACATATTGTCATCGCTCGAATGAAAGTTCTCGCCTCAACATGAGTCTACGTTTAAACGTCAAGCTTTTTATGTTTAAGCAGATACATATAGTGTTTAAAATAACGGTTTACTTTTTAACTAAATTCTATATAATGTAAATAATATGTAAAATGTTTAAACATCTTTATGTATGTGATTAAACACCGATTGTCGTTGTTTAAAAGAGTAAATCGATTATTGTATAATTTATTTTGTATTGTTTACAATCACAGTTCTTTTATTATATCTCTGTTTAAATTTGAAAATACAAATCTCTGATAACATTCTTATTCAATATTAACTTTATTTTGCCCTGTTTAAATTTCATTTTATCAGTTTAACATTTTCTTATGAAGTATCAACGTAATTACAATGAAATGTACTTAAAATACAAATCTCTGATAAAAATACATTTAATACAATACAATACAACATTCGTTTTATTATTAAATATCGAGTAATTACAAATGACCATCACTTAAAAATACAAATGTCGATAAAAATAGAATGTGAACAATACAAAAATTCTACGATTTTAAGCTTGAACTCTCCGTTTAGCATGCGGCGTAACCATCACGGACGATCGTTTGCTTTATAGATCAAGTACAGCCGGTGAATACGGTGTCCACAACACTCGACCGGCCAGGACCACATATTGATCAAGTTCTTTTTAAAGGATATGTGATGAACGCTATTACGGTAATCATCCATAATCAACTTGTAGGTGAAACTTTTTCTTCTTGACCCAAGTAGAAATGCACTTCCGTCATTTTGCTTACCGTGAGAGTAGAGCAAGAATGGTTCTTCCTTCCCATTTATCTTGCGAAATCAACGACTGCTTCTGGCTTGACTTCAGATTTTTATGTGCTGACGGTGGTGGAAAGCGCTTGGAGTAGCGGGCGTGCATTAGTGCAGCTTGGAGACGGCTGCCACCATCGGCGTTGTATATTTTAAGCGGATAAAAAAATACAGGTTTAAGCGATAAAGAACGAAATTTAAACATAGAAGCCAATATTTAAACAATAGACGGATATATGTAAAATCTAAGTTCAATATTTAAACAATACTAACAAGAGTATATACACAATGCCTGATCGTGACAGCTATGATTGCATTGCGATCTGCTGATTGTGTGCCGAAAGCGTGGTAATGGCTACAACATAACTAGGACAGGAGTGGCAATGGCGTGACACAAAAACTCTCCATACATTGATCGGAAGAGCTAAAATTTGAGTACACACCAAGTAAGGAAGAAGAAAAAGAAGAACAAGAATAAGAACAAGAACAAGAGAAGAACAAGATATGAGCACCCTAAACTTTGTTTGAGAGCAAAGCAAGAGGCGTTAGAAACTAGCAATAATAATGGCC
>NC_052479.1:17074050-17085141 GCF_009730915.1 Dioscorea cayenensis subsp. rotundata | reverse complement strand
CTATTGGACATAAAACAATTTAAAGAAAAAAATATATAAAAATATATATATATTATATATAATAAAAATACTTTCAAAAAAATAACCCTAGCGGATTTTTATCCAACACATAAGAAACACAATCTAGAATATTCTCTCCTACAATAGGAGTGATAGATCCCATCTTGGATGACTACAAACCTTCATGTATTTATTATATAACCCAACGTGTCTGTATATAGCCTGTAATTAGCATCACCGGTTGACACTATCAAAATAATATAATTTATACATAAGATTTAATAACATCCCTCATGTAATAAGGACTCTGTCAGAATGAATAACTCTTTTGTTCTATGACGGTGTTTGGTCTAAGAGTTCCAGATGGTCCAGCTCAATATTTGTCAACTACAAATATCCACAATGTTACTAAGAGTCTCCACTCTAGTGGTTGAGACATACCACTCTATCACACATAGTAGTACAACATGTGACAAACCAATAATGAATACAAAATCATATTTTTATCTCATAGGTTGTGAACTATTTTTGGGTTGCAAGGAACATAGATAATCATGTCTCACTTTAATGATCTCTATCATTAATTTGAAATCTATACAATGCAAGCCCATAATAATATATCATCAAACATGAATAATACAATACCCATAATTATGCATGCAATGAAATAAAACTATTTTATTATTAAACAATAACTAAAATTGGCTTTGTAGGGCATACTAGTTTTTCAAATCCTTCATAGGTAATTGAAGAGTAATGCCATTCATATGATAATCGTAGGGAGTATTTTTAGAGAGAGATCTCAATTCTACTTTCTATGAGATTAGAGTGATTTCTTCAAGAGGAGAATTGTCTATATTTTGAATGCTTGTTTATTCTTATTAAATGTTCGTAGAGTGCACTACAGTCCTAGGATTGTTTGTATCAGCATCGTATGGGACCAATTACTACTCACCACAAGAAAGGGGGTAACATGTTTTAGGAACTCTCTCATTTCAATTTGCAATGCTAGACTTATACAACCCTTGTCCTAGACCTAACAAACCCTAGATAAAATCTGTGGCCGGAGACCTCTTCTATATGCTTGTATAGCCGTATTTTATTTTACACTTTTAATTCTTGTTTTCATGTTGTTTTTATACCTCACTCTTTTGATTTGCTTAATTCTCGGATTGGAATCAATACTAGTAGTCCCTAGTTCCCAAGGGACCGATATCCTGCTTCTTAGCACACTTTATTACTGGTTCAACACGTACACTTTATTACAGATACCCTGCTTCTTTAGGTGACTCACGATTTGTCCCTATCACAAATGATCAAATAAACTATGAAAAAACAACAAAGAGTTTAAGCAAATCAACAAAATCAAGTACAAGATAAAGTAAACAAATAGAACAACTAATAAAAAAAGGCCAAAAATAACATGAATAGGAAGCAAAGAAGATTCCTAACATGATGGTCGTCTTAGTGATGGTGGAGAAGGCAGGTTCAAGGAGTGCAAAGATCCCTTCTAAGAGGAGACCATGCACTACAAGAAAAATCGAATTTAGAAACATACTTTTCTATTTCTAATCCATTGCTAATTCACTTTAGAAACAAATTAGAAACATAATTTTCCCTGCTTTTAAAATTGTTGTTAATTTTCTAGCAAACTGAAAAATAGTCATTTAATCTACTAAAAATTTAGGAAATGAATTCGCAACACAATTAAATCCAATTCTGATATTTGCAAAGGAATTAAATCCAATTTCCTTGCGAATCCATTTCTAAATTCTACAACAAATTAAAAATGGATTTGAGAAAGAAAATTTGTTCGTTCTAAATATTAAAACATTTGTAATCCATTTTTAAATAATTTTTTTTAATTCATGGGTATTAATTGAAACATCATCTGATACCTATCTTGTTCTTTTATAATCAACAGCTGTAATCTTTTTATCACAAATCAAATTTCATTGTACTTCAAGAATAAGAAAGAGTCTATATAACATTAATAATAAAAAAAATACAATGAGAAGAAAGCTCTAAATACAAGAATCTCTTGTTAATACCCAACCTCCGAGATGATGTACAAAATCCATCACCTAAAGAAGAAATGGATTTTGTAATCCATTTCTAAGTATTTTTTTATAAATACAAATAAATAAATAAATAAATATGAAATTCGAAATGGATTTCTGTTTCTAATTTTCATATATTTCTAAAGGTCTTTTAATATTTTTTAAAATTAATCATATCTCAAAACAAAAAAAGAAATTGTATGTGTATAATTTACATATATACATATTTGTAATAGGATTTCATGAAATATACAATTAGAAAAAAGATTTATAAATACTTAGAGTTTTTGTAATTATAATTTCGTATGCAAGAATGTATTAAAAATTTTGTAAATATTTGTCCAATATTTATAAAATCTTAATCTCACACAATCTACGTATATTTTTAATAACTTATTTTAAATTGGTATAGTTTAAGATATTTATAATTTTTTAAAATTGTTTTAAGATTCGATATATGTTTTCAAAATGTATGAACATTAGAAATGAATTTGAAATCTATTTCAAAAATTAGAAACATATTTCGAATTCATTTTTAAATTTCATATATTTTTCTATATCAAAAAACGTACTAAATTTGTTTTATGTGTAAAATTTACATATACACATATTTAAAATAGTGCTTCATGAAAATTATACTTAGCAAAAAGATTTATAGATACATAGATTTATTTTGAGTTATAATTACTTAGAAAAAATATATTAAAAATTTTATAAATATTTATCCAATATTTAAAAAAATCTTAAGCCCGTAAAATCTATGATATATTTTTTTAAAAAAACTTTATTTGAAATTTGTATAGCCTTAAGTTATTTATGATTTTTTTCTAAATTATTCCAAAAATTTCATATATATTGTGCAAATATATGAGCATTACAAATTGATTTGAAATTGGCACAACAGTTGTTTCTAATTTTAGAATTGGACTTTGAATCCATTTCTAATTAAAAACTAATATGAAATCCATTACTAAATTTAGAAACTGATAAGAAATGGAGTGTAATTCAATTTCTAAAGTAATAATGCTTTGTAGTTCCGTTTCAAATTTGGAAACCGAACACCAATCGGTTTTTAATCCCTATCCTAATTAGAAACTGAATAATTTCGTTTCTAAATTTCTATTTCTAATTCAGGAGTAGTGATATGAGTACCAAGTGAGAGATTAGAACCCTAACTCAGCCTTTATCTTTCTCATTTGTCTCAAACCTCTCACTTTTATTAGGGTACCATCATTTTCTCTTTTTTTACAGCTTTGTCCCTGTAGAACCTTTTTTATTACGGCTTTGTCCCTGTAGAACCGCAAGTCACTTTCTTTGTATGAGGGTAATATAGTCAATAAATCTTCTTATTGTTTTCAAAACTTATGTAATGATTTTTAATTTTATTTTATTTTATTTTTTGGGAAGTAAAGGCTAAAGTTGAGTTATGCGAAAGCTAGTACGAAAAGGCTAGTGTTTTTTTATCAAAATAATTCTTTGCTCAAATAAGGTTTATCATTAACCCCATAACAATGATTAAATTAAATTTGTGTTGTTAATAAATCATAAATGGGTCAGTCTATTCCAATAGCAAAACAACTTATGTCGTCGGTAAGTTATAAATTTATAAAAATAGATTTGAAAATTAAAAAAAAAACAATATGAGGAATTACAATAAATTGTTAGAATATGATATAGTTATACTAAAGGATGAATTAAGATATGATGAATTGCAATAAATTGTTTGAATAAAAACAATATGATGAATTACAATAAAATATGTAAATAAATATCTAAGTTATTGTGATAGTTATAAACCTTGACCAGTATAAACAGTATATTCATAGCTATGGAATTTGATCTTTATTCAGTGTACGGCAAATTTTTTTTTTTTTTTATTTTTGTAATATAGAATGATTAGATTGGAGTTTATAGAGTTTCTTAGTTTAGTTAATGCTTTCTTTGCTTTTTTTTGTAAATAATACATATTGTAAACTTAGTATATAGAGCTTCGCATGTTGATTTTAGCAGTTATTGATTTCTTTGTTGCCTAATTGAGTTGGGATAAGTTATCGTCATATATGACTCATATAGGTAATCATGTCTTTGCTTTTAATATAATAGTGATTTATCTATTTTTTTAAGTAAAAAAATAGTTATATGGTCATATGAACTATATGTCGACTCAAATGAAATAAACTCAAGAGAACTGCTGGTTTTATTTTTCAATTTACTAAGCTATTTGAATCCTTTTTTTATATATATTAAATATTGCATGGATTTAGCTTTACATTTTACATTTTCATTAAGATATGACAATTATCATGGATTTAGCTTATACACCGCCACTTTGGCCGGTGATCGGCAAACACTACTGCCATCACCTGGAACGCACCGAGAGCCCATACAACACTAGTAAGCATGAAGTGCCGGAGCTGCCATGGACCGAACTCTCCGGCGTAACGCTGGAGCATCTCATCCACTCCAATCTTTTCATTGCACTCGCTAGAGTTTTGAGAGACTTGGTTATCCATATATATATATATATATATTAGAGTTGTGGAGAGAAGATGATATGATGTTTATGGGTTGAATGGAGAAGGCTTTATAGGCAGAGTTCATAAGCAAGTACTTGGCAAGTTGCAATAGGGCCTGGACAAATGCAATTTTCCTGCTTATACTTGATGTATCTTTATTTAAAAAAAAAAAAAATTTCAATCCTCCATATTTTTAAAATTCACTATTTTACTTCTAATATATATATATTAGATATATACAGTTTTTTGTTTTTTCATTTTATGCGACAACTATAGGCTTCAAAAAGCTCTCACAAAACAAGCTTAAAGAGCTCGTCCAACCCAAACCAACCTGTTGAGTCTTCGGGAATAAGATTTGGCTGTCTCCAGTAATAAGATTTGGTGATGGGTCCACCACAATAAGCAACCACATAACACAACCATGGCTCTATAAGCTAGGCAAAGCTTAGTAAATTCTCACGAGGCTAGATGTGCTTGTTTGACCGGTTGGCCTCTCCAAGGACAAGGCAAGCCTACCCAACATTGTGAACTCCCCACAAGACAGGTATACTCATGCATCGCTCTCGTAAACAAGCTCCTGCCAAGCCAAATAAACACAATACTAATTTTGTAAAACAATTGACTTTTTACCAAAATTGAATCATCAAGTATTTAGATAACAATTACTTCAAAAAAAAAAAAAAGTATTTAGATAACAATTGAAAACTTAAAGTCAAAGATTTGGTGGCATCTGCAAGTAGGAAAAAGGACTTACTAGTCCTTTTATTTTTTTCTTAATTTTTTGGGCTTTTAGGTTTCAAGAGGGTATCGTACACTTAGGATACTTTACAAATCGATTTTGTGTGACTTGCGTTTAAATCTTTAGCTAATGATTTATATTTACAAATCTACAAGTAACTAAGACTTGAATACTGTCTGATGTGATTTTGTTTGATTTTGTGTTATACCTAAGGATCTGAAAGTCCTTATCAACTAAAATCTTGTACGGCCAAGTTTGAAAATATTTCTAGTACTTGACCTTGCCTATTAATTCTCCCTTAATTTACTTTCTATTCATATTATTTTTTGCCCTTTCAATTTCTTCCTTGGCAAACTCACATCTATCTCAAATAACTAAGCTTGCACTACAAGAAAATCATAAATCGGCACGGTAAAATCGGCACGGAAATAGAGTTAAAAACCGTGACAAACTGATTTTGGCACTGTATTTGGCACCAAAAATTAACCGTGCCTATAGCACCTGTCACAAATACATTTTGGCACCATTTTTTTAATACCGTGCCGAACTTTGTCACTGTTTTCGGCACAGTTTTTACTATTGTGCCAACCATTGCCATCAATGTTTGGCCCGGACTTTGATTCTACATTTGGCACTGTTTTATTGGTTCAGTATTTGGCACGATTTTTAGCACGATTTTATATACTATACTTTTTTTACGGTATTAGGGACAGTTTTTAATAAAACTTTTTTGTTACAACTTTCGGCACGCTTTTGTTTAATCTGTGAAAAATTTTTTTTTTATGAAATTAATTTTATTTAATTTTTTCTAATTGCACTAGTTAAAAATTTTGAATTACCAAACAAAAATCATCTTATTGAATTAACAATACATATAGATGCCATATACATACATTAGAAATCATGTAGTATAACTATACAAACACTTGTATCAAAACAACATTAAAACTCCATTCCACATGCAACATTAAAATTCAGTATTGCAGCCTTGTTGCTGGGGAACAAACAAGATCTAGGCTGATAACATTTGTTGAACAAAAATTTTAATTAGATTATTTTGATCACCGAAAACAGGATCTCTTCCCCGGAAATTCATATAATGAACATTAAGAGTGATACTCTTGGTAGATGATTTCATGGTCGCGGATTTGATGATGTCGATGAACTCCGGCTGTGAGGAAAACAAAGAGAACAAAAATGAGACAAGTGAAAGTTAAACAAACTAATCTTGACAAGCAGAGTGTTGAAAGCCAGATCCTCTCCAATGGTTTTTGATGTAAATTAGATGAAAGGAAAAGTAGTACCTTCAAAGAAGCTCCACCGACGAGGAATCCATCTACGTCAGGCTTTACTACTAGTTCTTTGCAGTTTGCACCGCTAATGGAACTTGAAATAACCATGAACACAACATTAATGAACTAATGCCCATAAAATCATCATATTAAAAAATAAAAATGCAACAGAAGGTACCAAATATAAATGAAAATTACCTCCATACATTATCCTAATTGATTCAGCAACTTCAGCACTCACATTGGCTTGGAACCACTTCTTTAAGTCAGCATGTGCATGGTATAGAAATTGATGAGAAGGAGCATGTTCGGTTTCAGCCCATTTGGGCTAGAAGAAATAATTAGGCTTGGCCCAAGTTGAAAGAAAAAGAAAAAAAAAACTGCATCAATAATGGAAGCCACTTGAGGATTCAATGGTAATTTTGCCATTGGTATTTATAACCAAGTGAGATGATGAGGATAACGGGAGGTCAGCCAAGGAAAAGGAAAAGAGGGAAAAATGTGAGGGTTTGAAGGCAAGGAAACCAAGAAGAAGAGGAAGACAAAGGAGGCTAGGGTTTAGCAAAGCAAGATGATCGGTCGGCAAATCAGTGCCGGATTTCGCCCCAACTTCGGGTAGTCAATCATTGCGGGTAGCTCTCCCAGCCTACCGGTTTGATCTTTCTTAATCTCTTCTTGATGTCTCTCTTTGTTATCCATCATGTGTGTTGATGATGTATGTGTGCCAAGAGCTTGCTCTTGAGTTGTTGTGCCTTCTTCTTTGTTATCCTCTAGTTGTATCTAGAGAGAACCCTCTTTGATCCTCTAGTTGTATCTAAAGAGAGATCTCATTGTATCCCATTGTTGATGTAGTGAAGCATGTTTAAGAGGCTCTAAGGAGTCCCATGGATTTTCCCTTGATTCGTAGGGTTTTCCACGCTAGATCGTTGTCTTGCATTGTTGTATGTTTGTTCATCCCATTCTAACAAGAATTGAGGGGTTTGGTAGTGTTTTTTATGCTTGAGTTGGAGCTTTGAAGCCTTGTAGAACCCTTGGGAGGAGCATTGAAGCCTCAAAGAAGCTATTCAAGGTGTTTTCCAGAGTTCGCGGGCTGCACGCGGGCCGTGCAAGCCTCTTTGTGAACCACAGCGGATCGCCAGTAAACCGCGTAGAATTGCCAGTGAAGTTCGCGGGCCGCACACCGCCCACGCATGTACAGTAACAGTGAACAGCAATAGTTCTACAGTGTCATTGAACAGTGAATTGCTGCAGTGTCTTCTGCGGTTTTCACTGTTTATAAATACCGTCCAGACCCCAACAGAGCAATATATTATTTTCTATAAACAAATCAATACATGTTCCTTCCATAACAACATTTAAATAAGTTGAGGATTGCAATGGAAAGGAAACTCAAGCTTAAGTTTCAGAAAAATTGAGAGTAAAGAAATCCTCTTCATACTCTATAAAATAATTCTCACCAGCTAGTACTGCTAACCACAAGCGCAGGCCTATTTGGCTTCAAGAAAAAGTCATTGCTGACCTGGCCAGTAAACATGCCTTGGCTTAATCTGTCCATTACATGGATTGAGGTACAACCTTTCAGGCCTTCAGCTCCTACCACGTTGGAGATAGATGAAAGTAATAAGGTTATAACTCGAAAAGATCAACTCACAAATTGACAGTAAAGATGCTGACTTTACAACCATTAATGAAAAACCTTTACCCATAAAAATTACCAAAAGAAACACAATCACGTATGTTGTCTTGATGATAGATATTGTTCCCTAACCTACAAAACAACTATGATATTTCTAAAGATCATGCATCTGAACTAGAGATTAGGCAACTTGCAAGCAAACTTAGAATCAAGTAAACCTCATGTTTCTCCTCAGTTGAAGCAGGATGGAAAATTCAGGAGGCTGGTTATAGAGGACAGTGGCTCTGAAACATGACAAAATGACTGCATAAGAAATTATATTTTTCTGGTGAAAATGCCTGCAAATATGTAACTCACTTGATTCCCCATTTTTGAGCAAGCTCATGTTGCATTGCCTGTGTAACACATAAGGATCCATCGGCCATCCTCCCAAAAAATTTCTCAAACCTAGAAAACCGAATACCAGTAAATAATGACAAGAATTTATAAGACCAAAGGTGATGTCTCTATGAAACAAGCTTCAATGAGAAAAATCAAATATTACCAATGATAGATTTTCACAATTATATGACTTCTCCCATGGGACTAACCCAGTAAAGTATACCCAAAATTGTGCCAGTTAATCATAAAGCTTGACCGTCTTAACCAGCTGGAAAATTTAACTACAACAAATGTTGGAATAAATGGCGGATTGTGCAAATAAAAAATAAAAAGGATTGTCCAGATAACTGTAACTAGCATCTATTATGATCATACTAAGATTCTAGTTAGGTTATACTCCATAAACAATCCATGACTTGGATACAGATGATGACAATTTACTTCACTTGAGATAACTTAAAGCCAAAATAAAATTAGTTTCTTGGTAGACAAGCAGCCCACAAAAGCAAGATGAATATCCCACTTCAATCAATCACTCACTTAAGAGTGATAGATCGATCTTAATTCCTACAGATGCATGCCGACTAAAGGAAGTGGTTCCAAGCATATGTGAATATCCCACTTCATATTAGTGTTATTTAAAGTATTCAGATTAAGATTAAGATCTGATCAAAAGAGGTCCGCAAGAACTGCTCATTTCAACAGCAAATAAAGAATGTGGCTTTCAACAAGATTTGCTACGCTAACCATACTAGTAGCTAAAGAAGAAATTGTCTTGGGGAAAAAGAGCAAACATAAGTTTTCTTCTTTAGAAGTGCTTGATGAGTATTTATTAGTGCAAAGTAAATTAAATGGCGTCCATAAAACAAGTGAAATGTGAAGGATGTAACAAGTAGCAACTGATTTTTTTAACATTTTGCTAAAAAAGGGGATTCTTTAGGGATTTCCTAGATTCAAGTTGTAAAATAGATGATGGGAAAAAAGTAAAAAAGGACCAATGGGCACTGGGCAGCACAAAAAACATACATACCTCTTAGGCCTGAGTAGGTGTTGCAATCCCATGTATGAGATTACAGTGCTCTTTGTGCCATTGAACTAGTCTTCTTGAATATCCTACAAATAGCCCATGAATCCTGTAATATAAGACATATATAAAAACTATTGTATTGTTAATTACTAACTAAGTAGTGCAACACATTTCAAGAGAAGAATCACTTACTTCAACAATGCACATGAACTTCTTTTCCAAAGTGCTATTCAAAAATAATATTTGATGATGCATCGCAGAAAGTGGTGAGCCGCTTTCCGAGGAGAAGAACATTGTGTCATCATCTCGTACTAAGTCAAGTACACATTTTTTTGTCCATCCGATATTCATGTCAAGAAGACTGCTCGTAAATCTCAACAAGTCGATCCACAAGCATACACTTTCTTTTTTTAAGAAGTCTCGCTTTATAAGTCTGAAAAATTCATCGATGAATTTTCTCAAGAGTCATTCAACTCCGCACATCTTTTTTTCTTCTCGCCAAATGCCAAAAAGTGCTTCTTCTACTTTATGTTCTGGCAAAAAAAACATCCATTGTAATCATAAGCAAAGTTTCAAATTCATAAAAACAAGGAGTAAGCACCGGAAATTAAATATTGAAAGGCCAACATTTTTTTATAAGCACAAAAATAACCCCGTAAAATGAATTCATCACTCATCGCTATCTACTTTATACCTCCATCATGAATAACAAAACTCATACAAAGATCATTAACATCTCGAAACAGCTTATTAAATCCAAATATCGCTTTATGCACCAACACTCTACAACACAAGTGATTTAATGTTCTTTGATAATAAAAATAGTGACTAACATTTTTCAATCCACAATGAGTTTGAGATGCTTAGATTTATACCGAACCCATAGAAATCTTTTTTTCCCCGAATAAAGTGGTCTTTCTGCTCCTTTCCGATGTCCGGGCATAAACTGAACTACTACTATAAGCATATTTGTACTTGGAGTTTGGATTCAGCAAAGTATTGTATGCATGCTTAATTTGCATATTTGTATTTGAATCATATACCATTATAAATACATTGAAATCAGAGCCAAATAAGACAAAAAAGTCGTCCAGAAAAATGGGGAGAGCTCAGAAAATAATTAGAGGGACAGACAAAGGATTTCAAGGGTTCGATCCAAAACCATGCATGATAAATGACAAACTTGGTGACACAGTAATATATTTAAGGCCACTTAAAAATTCCAAAATTCTATTGAGGTACAACATAAGCTTCGGGTCTTGAAAATACAATTAAATGCACACATAAATCTAATGTTGAATTAAATAAATACATGCAAGTAGAAGAGAAAACCATTACAATTTACAAAGTAGATAGCCTTGTCACTTCATTAATGCAATCAACACGTCATCACAATCACCTAAGCAATACTAGTCAATGTTGAACATATATTTTGTACCG
>NC_052479.1:16951970-17073050 GCF_009730915.1 Dioscorea cayenensis subsp. rotundata | reverse complement strand
AATAGAGATTTATATATTATAGCATATTTAATTTTATAAATATACAAGTTTATTTATATCTAGTTGGTACGCCCTTTTGTATGCGTACAAGTAATGGAACAAATTGGTTGAGATGGCAAATCTATGGTGAGATCAAGATGAGAACATGGTACCTTGGACACAAATCCCCTTGAGACTATCTTGTAATTGATTTTCTATATTAGCTAAGTGTTGAATGTTCTTGGACTGCAGAGACTACTAAATTAGAATGATCCATTTCACAAGGTGGTCAAACCCTCATCCTATATGGCAACACTAATCACCCTATGATAGTATTAGAAGGCTTTAGGAATCCCACTATTAGGTTTAACCTTAATTTGGAGAGTGTGATGTAAGGTACCAGAAGTGTCAATATGTGTTGGTACCTTAGGTAAGGCCAACAACTAGCTAAAACTCTCCCAAAGAGAGAGATCAAACCCAAAAAAATAATATCACCAACAAAAATAATCCATAATCCAAACGCAATAGCTAAAATGTGACTGAGATCTCAGTCCCCAATCATCATTCATTAGAATCCAAGATAAAACATGGAAAATATATCTCAAGATCAACAAACTACTAACAAGCAACACTAAGCAAACATCTACTCATGATGAGATTAACAACAAGTTATTTACAGATATTTAGGTAAGATAACCAATCTCACCGTTGTTGAAAAGGGGAAACATTAAATCGACACGTCGCTACCTCTTTCTTCTCCATTGAGAACAAGTCCAATAATTTTCTTCGTATAAACCCTATTTTTTGCCTTCAGCTTTCTTATATAGCTTCTCACGCCAGGCCTCACAAACCCAACCAATCATGCATTCATTTATCTCTTGTGGTTGCTTCTCTGACACATGTCTCCACTCTTCATCTGAACCTTGATAGTATTCTCTCTGGCATCCTACTGCCAGGTGTTATTGGTCATCTCCCATGCCTCAATGCTATTCTTTCCATCCCCACGCTATAAATTGTCACCATTCTTTACTCTTGTCTTCATTAACTTATCATCCTTTCTTTTTGAAATATCTACTCAATCTTCCTGTATGGTTAACTTTACAAGGTATATAACAACCTGTAAATAACACTATAAGGTTTAACTCTAATTTGGAGAGTGTGACACCATATACCCTATCCCTAGGTGTGCACTCACCCTCTATCACCTATACCATGATCTAACCTTATTGATTTTTCAATCGTAATCACAAAATTTATATATGTAACTGCGACTCTCACACAAGTAGTTACAAGTATGAAGTACACATACATGACTGGTAAGAAACAAACAACTAACTAGCCAATATATATAGAAGAAGGTAATCAACAACAAGTTTTCTCAAGGTTCACTTATCCAAAGCACTAATAAAGGTTTAGCCTATCATATTAGAAGAATCCAAAGAAAAATTTAAAATTTAAGACATTAATAATTATATAGAAAGAACTCCTTCTATGCTACTCTTATGTGAATGGTGTAACTCCTGAATTGATGATCTATTTTGCCTTCAATTAGGTTCCCTAAGGGCTGACATAGTGGAGTCAATTCATCTAGAATGGGCATCCTTTTATCTTATTTTGGAAACCCTAGCCTCTGATAAAGCTTTTACTAAAAAAAAAGCCCTCTTCACAAACCTAGCTACAAGGCTTTACACTTTACATAGAAAGATATTGCATCCATGTGTTAAGGTGTGCTTGACCCATGCTCTTTACTTGTGGAATTCGAGACTCAAATCTTGGCAATTTGTTTTAACTTCTAGCAATTAGCATGACCGAGGAGCATGCCATTGCTTTTTACAAGAAAGAATGTGCTCTAGGTGTGTTCTGCAATTTCTCTTTATCAGTTATTTGCACTCCTGTGCTACACCCATGCTCTTCTATGGAATTACACTTTGATGCTTGATTTACTTTGATTTAATCCAACTTTCATTATTTTTATCCTTGTTACCTAATTACTTGCTCAATCAACACAAATTACCCAATAGAGCACTAATATAGAAAAGATCTTGCCAAAAGACAAGCTAAGTACACAAGTTTATAGTATGCAAAGTACATATTTTATGCAATGTTCACTCGTTCAATTTAATCTACTATAATAGAGTTATAGAGCCAAAATTTTCCATGTCTAGTGATATCGTTTATTGTTGATTTTTTTGACTGCCACTAAATAACTTTAGACGCAGAAGTTAACTACCATTGAAATCTTTACTCACACTAATACTAAAGGTTTACCCATTTGCAAAATTTATCTTACTAGCATTTAGTGATGGAATGTTGTAGTGTTATTAGCTTAAGTCTTAAAAAGTTTGGGTATCTGTAGTCATCAATTGGAGTTCTTGATCTCGATGTGCATGCATAAAGCCTTCCATTAACTCCATGGCTTTTAATTTTGCTCCTGATAGTCTTGAAGAGAATCTACTAATAGCTACTCGATGAGAATATTCTATTTATGATTCATTGGAGTCCAACGTGGTGTTTATCAAGAAGAATATAGATGCAATTACACAAGTAGTTCAACCCCTAGATGTTGTTTGCCTTTTCCATTGAACATGAACAATATATGTCTCAACTTTATTCTCATCACAAACTATCGGTGATATTTGGCCATTGGCAAAGAAGGAGTGATCAAAGCACATGATTAATGAAGAAGTTGTGCATGGTCTCTTAAGTTCTAAACATTTAGGTTATTGGATTCAGGTCTCATAGATTGAAAGGAATGGGATAATTTAATAAAAAAATAAAAATAAAAGAAGACAAGGATGGTATATTGCATTTCTTCTACCCATGCAAAGCAAGGGGAACTTCTGAATCAACATATGCCTCATCCATGAGAGTGCAATAGTAGATCTCTGTGGAAACTATGCAATTAAACTTATTTAAGACATATCATGATCAAAGAATTTTTGTGATCAACATGTTCTTTTCTTCCAACAAATTATTTTATATCAAATGATGAGTGTACAATGTCCCATTTGTTTTTATCATTTGGTACACTTATTAGGAATTTATTAGAGGTATATTGTGGAATTTGATGTTGAACATAGTGTGTTTTGTATTCTCAAGATTTGAGCAGCACTTAAAGATGAAAGAGAGCCAAAAAAAGTGTTCTAGATCCTAAGCAAAGAAGATGAAACTCTCTTTGCGTCATTCAAATAAGGACAAGGCAAACAGGATAGCGTAAGGGCAGCTTACGGCCTGGCTTATGACTGTAAGCCTTTAGAAAGAACCTTGCAGGCAAACTTATGCCCATAAGGAGAAGCATAAAGATAAATCAAAGGTCCTTACAGGTAGGACTTATGGCTGTAAGGATGACCATAAGGACCATCTAGATGAGTTTACGAGCACAACTTATACCCATAAGGATGGTCGCAAGGGCTACATAGAGAACTTTATGGTACAGCGCTTACAGCCATAAGTTAGACCGTAACAATAGACAAAAGACCTTTTGGACTAGACATAAGACCGTAAGTGAGCCCATAAGGCTCACAACCCATGTCCAGTTCTGTACAACAATGTCCTTATGCCCGTAAGAACCCGTAAGTGGCATAGTATAAATAGATCTGATGAGGATTTCTAGGGCATCTTTTGATCTATTTTTGAGGAAGACGAAGGAAAGAAGAGGGTTGAATCTGTAGAGCTTTGGAGGTCATTTTAGGAGGAGATTCAACCCCATCATCTTGGAGTGGAAGAACATAGCCGTCAAGGCTAGCTTGGTGGTGTTCGCAGAACGTCCTTGGGTGCTCTCTAGTGATCCTCCTCAGGCACGATTGAGAAGGTGTTTAAAATGTTTTTGTTTTTGCTCTCTGCTTTTTAATGCTAACCCTCCATTAATGGAGGGCTAATTTTGATAGATTTTTGGCATAGTTGAACTCTATGGTTTTTATCTTTTTAACATTGGTTGTTGATCTTTGTGATTTATTTGTTTCTTCATTGCAGTCCATATTATTTGAATCTAATTATATGTTTTGTATTACTTGATTTCTATCATGCCAAAGAGCCCTAGTTATCATATTTAATTTTTCATTGTGACGAGTAGAAATAGCCACCCTAGCATAGACAAGTCACGATTAAAGGGGATTGTAAGTAAGCTTACAATGGGGATGCGTTGGAGAATTCTTCTCCCTCACTCCTCCAAAGTGGATTAACAAGTTATTTTTTTGAGCTCTTTTGTAATCATAGGGAATAGATTTTTAGGAGAAATCACATTTCTATTCTGTATGTATGGATTAACAAGTTATTTTTGAGCTCTTTGCAAGAAAGATTACTTATTTAAGAAATTCTTGTTAATTCACATTGAGATTTCATAGAGTGTATAGTAATTGTAAGGTGACTATATCAACACTATAATAAATTAGTTACTATTCACCTTGGAAGAGGAGTTTAGTATAATTTAGAAAATCTCTTGGTTCGAATAGGATTTCTTGATTAGACAACCTTTGTCATGAACTTAACAAAACCCTAGATGAATATTATGGCAGGACATCACTTCTTCTCCTCTTTTCTCTAGTCCTTTATTTTGTATTCTTTTTTATGATTTCTATTTCTTTTTCCACAACATTACAACTTTAATTAGGCTAACTTTTTGAATAGGAATTAGTACTAGTAATCTCAATCTTCTTTGTGGATCGATACACTGATTTCATGCATACATTACTACTTTTCCGGCACGTATGCTTGTATCCCTATCATCATATTTTTGCAAATTATGGTTTCATTTTAACTTGGAGATTCCATTGATATAATTATTTAACAAAAACATTGCATTCTTCTGATGTAATTTTCTTAAAAAAAATATGCAAATATATAATCCTTAAGACATGCATATTTATATTACACCCATAAAACATAAGCATTCCTTTGTTCAGGCCTTGCTTATGCCCCATGCACTTTACAAGTAAGTTGTTGGCTTTTGTGTTGATGCAAATTTAGCCAAATTGTAAAAGTATACAGACCTAAAAACATGCCCTAAGCACGTCCGTGCTTGCGTATGCATGACCGTGTTATAGGCACGATAAGCGTGCTTTTTCTCATCGTAGCATTATTAATGTAGTATTAGCCTCGAGTGGAGTATGGCGGTGCTTTTTGTAGCATGTCTGTGCTTCAATTTTTTTCGACCTCTATCTGAGTGTATTTTTGGCTTTTTTTGATGAACCATGATGCTTTTGCCCCTTTCTTCCCCCTTTTTGTTTCTCCTTCCTGGTATTCTCTTAGAGGAGAAGGAAGCATTTATTGATCCCATATCTTCTAGGTATATTGAAGCTCCAAGATCCATCATCTTCTCTCCTTTGAACTAGGGGTAAGCACACTCTTCTTGTCTCTCTCCTTGTTCTCCTTGTTCTCCTTGGAGTGTGGATTCTAGATCTAGGGTTTTGAGTTTCTTGCTTTCATTTCTTGTTTGCTTAGTGCTAAATGTTTGAGATAGTATTTATACTCCCTTTTTTTCATTCAATATTTGTTGGATTCATGAATCCGTTACAAGTTGGAAAGCTGGTGTTACTTGTAGCATTACTATATCACGGGTAGATCTCGGTTGAAATTATGGTTTCTTTAGTTTGGAAGGAGGCCAACCTCCCTAGAAACTCTTTCAAACCATTGGAACCTAGTTTTGAGCCAACCCTAGGCTTTGTTAGAGTTGTACTACATGTTTAAGATTAGGGTTTCAGTTGTGTTTTTCTTTTTGCTTAGTTCTTGTTGCTTATGGGTGTGTGTGTTTGGTTATTTAGGTGTTGAGGGATCCTCATGAGGCAAGGACCACATGGAGCAATAGTTTGATTAGGGATTTTTCTAGCCTAAGTTGTGAGTGGGAATTAAGATTGCATGATTCCATAGAATATTACATGAAAATCTTCATTTGCTTTACTTGAGAGTTTTTTTCCATGATTTTTATCATGATGCATTGATGATTTGATCGGTTTGGAAAATGAATTCCATTCTACCGAATTATCTATTTATGAAACTTTTGATACTTAAATGAATGTGTTTATGATTGTGATAGTATTTTAGGGGTTGAAATGATTTATAAGCTCTTGTTAGCTAAACATGCTTCTAGCATTTGTACTTGTGGAAAGTGGCTTTCATTCACTTTATTTAGATATTGTCCTTGGTATGGACCCTATGTTAAGATGTATATGTATTGAATGGTTTTGATGGTGATGTTGGGGGAGGGGTTGTCACATATGCTGCATGTAGTAGGGGGTACTCACGGCCATCTAATAGAGGTGTCATGGAGAACCAAGTTTTTGTTTGTCCATCTTAGATGGCGTGTAGATTCCGAGATAGTATGTGCAGTTTGAGTCCGAGTCACCATCTGAGACTCGGGTGAGTCAACATCAAAGACATGAGGGCCTTGATGGCTCTGAACTTAACTTCATCGAGGGCTATAGTTGATAAGTGCTTGTGTATTAGTAATATGAAATATTCTTTTATTACATTGAGCATTACTTTTCTCAGATTTTATCGCTTATGCATGTATATTTGTGTTCTTTTGTGCGTGTAGGGTTGTGAAGACAATAGTGGAAGAAAGGAACCAAAAGTAGATTGTGGATGCCTATTATTGATGAAATCTTGGAGCGAACAAATGTGAAGACACAAGTTGTGCTCAAAGACATGTGAGTGCGTGCCGACCTCTATTGTGCTCTAGCGAACATACAAATTGGAGGGGCACAAAGGCAGTCACACTCATGTGCTCCGACTTGTGTAATACTAGCAAGATCTTCGTCAAATGTGATTTTATTGAAGATGCAACGTGATTTACCGCATGGATGTGTGCCCATTAGTGTGGCCTTGATAAAATGTACGGATTCGGGAGTATTTTGGCAACACTGTAGTAAAATTACTGTAGTAGTTACTATTCACACCTCGCAAAAATTCAATTCCTAGAAATTCACATGAGGGTGTGGAAATTTCACATACCCATGTGGATGCCCAATTCCAGCCCTAGTTAAATTGCGATTTCAGACATTTTGGGGGATGTTCTTTTTCTCATCTTTTCCCCACCTTTGGAGGCGCTCGCGGCTAGGGTTTGGAGAAGCTTTGGCTAGGTCTTTGGAGGTGTTCTACGGGTTTCGACACCGCGTTCCTTCGGAAGATAGTTATTGGAGGATCTTTCGGAGGCATCGATTCGGTGAGGTGTGCCCCTAGGCTTGACGAGGAAACCCTTGGAGAAGATGAGACAACTCCACAAGACGATCTATACTGCATCTACTGAGGGGGTTTTACTTACGGATTGCATGCTTTTACATTCGATTTCATTGTTGATTGTATCTTGCTCCATGGAGAACTAAACCCCTAGTGGGTGCTTGGACTTGTAAACACTAGGATGATTTTGTTTCGTTGATCTTTCATTATATTTTTCTTTTAATTGATTTTAATTGAGTTCCATCCTTGAGTGTTTATTGTATAGATTTTTTTCTTAGAGTGACACTAGGATTGAGAATCTATCTTGGTAATCCTTGTGGATGAGTGACACACCATGAGGGTTAGACAAAGCAAGGTTGGAGAAGGTCGAGAGGGTGAGTCGAGAGATAGCGGAATGTCCCCTTTCCCTTCCGATGTGATTTATCCTACATCCACATTCCAAGAGTTCTTTGCGGTCATGATAGAGTGAAGTGCTAATTGACAAACTCCGCTGCAGCTTAGTTGTACAAGCAAAAGAGTAAAGTGTTGAAGTAATCCTTAGTACTGGGGCTTAATTGTGGCTAGGGGTCTTTCACCTAGAACAAAGGGTTAGATCTATACTAGAAAATAGGGGTTATCACTTGGAGTCCCCAGAGCTTCTTGCAAGCCCACAGAGTGTGAGGCGTCGAGAGTACTCCTTTCCGATGGGGCATAGTGTGAGGGTTAGTCACGGTTGACCTTAGGTTTGGGACTGTGTGACTTAGGATTTCCACGACTCATTAGACATCAAATAGGAGATATAATGATTGATCTTGTACTTGAAACAATAGTCCTAGGGTGAGCAATGTCCGGATGCCCCACTTTCTATCGATTGCCTCTCCTATTATTCTATTGCGTCTCTTTCTTCTTTACTTTATTCCCATTTGCATTGATATTGTTAACACTACTCTTAAATCATCTTCACTACAAATAAATAGCAATACTTGTGTTTCTGAGCATTATTCCCTGTGGATACGACTACCCACCCACCAGGGTACTTTATTACTTCAACAACACGTGCACTTGGGTACGCACTCGCAAGGGGTGTGTTAATAGTTTAGAGGGTTTTCTAGACAATTGATGGAGTAATCATTATGTAAACTTGGTATATGAGAATTCATGTTTCTTATGTTGAATTCTTCTTGTATAGATCCCTCTTGTACTATTTGAAAAGAAAATTAAGATCAAATTTTGGATGTGAAAACCATGATTTGAATCAAATGAATCCTTTTGAAAGTTATCATTTTCATATGCTTATATATGTTTTGTTATTTATTGTATCATTCAAATTTATTAGAAATTTTGCAAAAGCTTGATTATTGATATTTTTCAAATGATTTCGATATAATTTAAAAATTGTACTAACCCACTCACTAAGTGACTTAAATTACCCACCCTCTCTCTCCCTTCCAGGCCTTAGCGACTGTTAGTGTTGTGGTAATATGAAGTGCTGGGCATCATCTTGCTTTTATTACTCATCTCCAATATCTTGTATGTTTATTTTTTAGCATGAACATGTTGTGGAAGAATTTGGATCCACTAGTATTTTCAAACTCTATTTGCATAGTTGTACACTTGTCTCATTTCTAGGAAACTCGCTTTTATTTGTGATGAGCATGGTTTATTGAACTCTTCTATTAGGTTATGTTATCGTAGCTTCCCCTATGTATCTTTGTGTTCCTTGTTTCATATATCCTATTTAACATTGTTCAGTCCGAGATTTTTATTAGCCTTGCAACGACTCGAGGGTTAAATGGTGTGGGTATCCCTTCTAGGCTTGCCACTATGATTGTTATGTGCCGGGCATGTGGGTCGGGCCTTGACAATATATGTGTAGCGTCATTAGAGAGAGTAGATCCCCAAAAAATGATGATCATTGAAGAAAAGAAAGTTGTGAAAAGAAAGCTATGAAAAAACCTTGACTAAATCCATACCCTGTAGCTTATGTATTTGAAGATGTTTTGAATGAAATTAAGCTATTGATATTGATGTTGCTTTGTTAAGTTTCTGCGGGAATTTTCTATTGTGAAGTACTCTGAAATAGCATAAGGTGTGTTGTTTTGCACATTTACTACACTGGCAGTGGATTAATTTTCTACAAAAAGCCATGATCAATATTAGTTAAAAGAAGGCATTTCATTTATTCATGACAATAAAAGGTTCATGTGTAACATTTTAATCATTAAAAAGGATTAATTTCTGTGTATAGATTACCAAAATTAACTTCCAAACATAGTTTAAAATTCTCAGGCAAGGGTGACCGAATTTGGACTCCTAACTTCATGTTTCCAGGAAATCGACAACAACTGTCCCTGTGTTCTCTCATTTTAGCTTAGTGGCATGCTAGTGACCTCAAATTCAACATTGAACTTCCTTTTCTGATCAAGTGTAGAGAACTTAAGTGTATTAGGAGAAATATCAACACTAATGTCTTTTGTTTCTTCTGCCACTGCATGATAAACTTCAATACCTCCGTCGACCACATTTGTTAACTACCTTGTGATACTCTTCTTTGCTTTTGGATCCAATGTAACTGATATAGAAGGATACTTCAAATTTTCCGCATTGATTTTGACAAGGTTATCACATTAGATTTGGCGACTAGCTGCTGTTGAAACATTAGCATCGCTATAGCCCATGCCACAGAGGTACTGGATATAATTAAATGGCATTATGTCATAAACAAGACCAAGTTCATTAGCCGCTTGTGGGTTCACTTGCGTTGCACCCAAAGCAATCAAATTAACAGCATCCCTAGTACCATTGTAGTCATCAGTGATTGGATTACGGTCAAGGTCTAGTCAGTCTGTCATTGTCATGATTGCTGTTTTGATTGTTGCAGGTGACCAATTCTTAAGTGTGCTTTTGAGTAATGTAGTGACTCCAGCGAGATGAGGAGTTGTCACTGATGTCTCCCTCAGAAAGTTGAAGTATGACCCAGGAGGTGGTTTAGATCATGGACCTGGCATGGTAGGCCATGTTGAGAAAACATTCACTCTAGATCCAACAATGTCTAGTTTTAAAATACCTCCATTAACCAAGCTTGGCCCTTTAGACGAAAAGTAACCAATGGTTGGAGATGGCCGTGCTCCAAAGGTAGTGCCACCAAATGTTATGGTCGCACTTGGATTAGGATCAGATCTCATTTAACTTGCAATTTTCAACAATCTAGGGTCATCTACATGTGCTACCAGAAGAACATGACATCAGAAAATGTGCTAGATCCTTCCATGAACGTATCTCTTATGATCATTGCCGCTCCTCCTGCAATCTTCACATACACACCCATTTCAATGTAAGTTCCGAGCATAAATATAGCATATAACTATCTTTCCTTTGGCATCAACATTATCAAACGAGTCTTTTTTTGGCAACCTTCGATGCCATTACCCGGAGACCATGGAAAACAAGAAGCAATGTGGCATTGAAGTATCCTGTTTCTCCAACTATCCGAGTACCATCTCCAAGCTTTTACAGTTTGCTTTTGACCCTTAAATCATGGCTGCTAGGTCCTACTGTCGTTACCAATGGCTCATCATTCTCGATTGAACTTAATTCTGGGCCTGAATTGCTTGCAATCATGGAAACAACCAAACCTTTCTGAATTGCTGAGAATGTGCCAATGGCCATGTTATCAAGATAGTAAGGGTCCAGATGATGACCTATAGAAATAGATAACACATCTACTCCATCAACAATGGCTTGATCCATAGCCATCAATATATCAACACTCGAACAACTTGTCTTTGTACATGATTGATAAATTGCTAACTGAGCTCTTGGCACGACACTAGATGCACTGCCTTTGGCAAGACCACGAACATCAACATCGAGAACCATGTGTGCAATAATATTCCATTAACTGTTCAGCTATTTTTTCTAACTCTATATAAGATATTATTTTTCTTTTTTCATTAAAACACTGAAGTTATTATTAGTCCATTTGTCTTTTGATCCTTTGGTGTTGGTCTTCGCCCCTTTTGGAATGATATTGCACCAATGAGCTTGTTGTTGTAATAACCTTGTTTTCAGAATTGACATTTCCCCTTCCATTTTGTTGGTGGTGGTGGCATTGGTTTGTCAATGGTGCTATCCTTGAAGGAAGAGTGGCCTGGAGTGATGCCACTATCAATCACTCCAATGATCACTCCTTGTCCCATGAAAGAATCAACCCAAAGGCCATGCCATTGGCTTAAGCCTATGGAAAAGGGTGTGTATGTTGTCCGAGGTGAGAGTTCTCAGTCTTATTGTGATGCAGCGGATACACAATTCTAATTCAAGAACTCACACTCAAAATAGAGCAAACAAAAACAAATCAATTTCCAATTCATCGATCCCCTTTTACAAACCCTAAAATAAGTATTTATAGAGGCCTGGACTAAGGACAAAATAGTAAATAAAACTAAAATAATTAAAATAACTACAAAATACTAGATGACTAAATAAAACTAAAATAGCTAATAAAGCTAGGATAATTATAAAATTCTAAAATATTAGGCACCATACTGTGTCATTCACCACCACTAGCGAGAAACTAGACCTTGAGTTTTAAACCGAGCAATTAAGCTTATGATTGGATATTTCATCAAACCATCACCATTTAAAAATTTCAATTTCTTGATCTTGAAATCTTTCCATTTAGTAGCTCTCTTTCTCTTCCTCTTCGAAAATAACCACATCCTTAGCTTGGATTCTTTGAGATGCTCCGAGAAATCTTTCTCATTGGTTTTCTATCTTTCATCAACATTTTTGCAATCAAATTTTTCATCTTTTTTATCATCAATAATAGTATTGAACGCTTTATTTTTAATCAACTTATGGATTTAACTCTACTCTTCATGTTTGGGAGTTGACATTATCCACCTTATAAGATAAATTTGTCTTTTATCTTCTTCAGATTCATCTTCCTCATCACCATCTGGCTCACAAATAATTTCTTTATTCTTCTCTATAATGTTCATGGTCTTCCTCAAGGGACATTCATTAAATTTGTGTCCAGGTTGATGACACCTAAAAACACTTCACTCACGATGGGTTTCGTATAGGGATTTTCTGCTTTCTTGATTTCTTTATCTTTCCCTACAGTCTTTTTTGTCTTGTTCCTTCTGTATTGGTTGATGTTTTTATTACTACGATCTTCAAACTCTTCTGTGGACTCTTCAGCTTTATAACCTTCATGGTTCCTCCAACCTCGCTCTTATTGTATTAACACTGCCTTTAAGGCCATATTCTTCGCCTTAGATAAGTTTTGAATAACTTGTACGCGATTCTATCTCTAATTGAATGCCTCAACCCCTCTAAATATCTCGCAACCTGCTGCCCTTCCTACTCCGGGAGGTTGTTTCTTTCAGCCAATATCATGAATTCCGCATTGTACGTATTCATTGATAGACCGACTACTTTGTTGACAATGCTGGTACTTTTGAAATAGGATCTGCTCAAAATCAGGGTGTAGAAACTCCCTCTTCAATAAATACTTCATCCTGTATCACGTTCTTACAGGACCTTTACCTTCTCATTCTCTCTTGGACTGAATTCATTCCCACTGACAAGGTCCCCTTGCGTATATCCCGTAAGTGCACGGGTTTGTCGAAGTAATAATCCCGGGTGAGCGGGTATCGAATCCACAGGGAGTAGGGAATAAAAATACTTAATTCGATTCTTAGCTATGTGAAAGATCAATAATGATGAGTGTAACAATGATTCAATTCTCAACAATAAAAGCAACAAATAAGAGAGCAAAAGTAAAGAAGGGGATAAGGCAATCGATAAAGATAGGGTACCCGGATAATGCTCCGCCTAGGATAATTGTTTCAAGTGAAAGAACCCTGTATTATGTTTCCTAATCAATGCAATGGTGAGTCGTGGAAATCCTTAATTACATAATCCAAAATCTAAGGTCAACTATGCCTAACTCTAAACATATCCCGGAGGAGAAATCGAACAATCTCAACACCTCGCACTCGTATAGAGTTGCAATGAGCTCTAGGGATTCCAAGTGATAAATCTCTTCCTAATTATAGACCTAACCCTTTGGTCCAGGTGGAAGGTCCCTAACCACAATTGAGCCCTAGATACTAAGATCACCTCAACGCTTCACTCCGTTGCACGAGCAACTAAGCCCCAGCGGAAGTTCATCCCTTAGACCATTCACTCTATTATGACCGCAAAGAACTCGAGGAACGGAGGTAGAATCTATCACGTCAGAGGGGAAAGGGGACGCTCCTGTACCTCTCGACTCACCCTCTCAACCCTCTCCAACCTAGCTTTGTCTAACGCTCGTGGTGTGTCACTCACTCACAAGGCTACCAACAAGAACTCTCAACCCTAGTGTCACTCTAGGGGAAATGTTCATACAATCAAGCATTCAAGGTTGGAACTCACAATAAACATCAATTTATTGAAAGAATAATAAAGAGATTTAAAGAAACGAATACATCCTACGGTTCACAAATACCCGAGTACCCACTAGGGGTTTAGCTCTCCATGGAGCTAAGTACAATCAAAGAAATAGAATGTAAAAGCAATGAATCCATAAAGAAACCCCCTCGATAGTCGTGTCAATGATCTTGTAAAAAGTCCTCTACTCGTCGTCCAAGAATTCCCTCGTCCGGTATAGGATACGCCTCGACGGAAGCTCCCCTACCAACCTTCTTCCTAAGGAATGATGATGTCGGAGCCATAGAACCTCTCCAAAACCTTGGCCAATACCACTCAAAACTCTAGCCGAAGCCCTCTCTCAAGTTGGGGAAAAGACGGAGAAAAGGATACTAAAATCGGGGCTGATTCGGCATTTAAATAGGGCTGGAACCGGGCGACTACAAGGGCGTTGATGCTTCACACGCCCATGGGGAATTTCCACACGGGTGTGGATAATTTCCACAAGCCAGTGTGGATCCTCTGAACTCCTGTTTTCTCGGCCAGCTTTGAACAGTGCTGCTACAATTTTTCTTACGTGTTTCTACAGTGCTCTGCTACAGTATCCGCCTGAATAGCTTCCCGAATCCATACTTTCATCGGAGTAACGCAAACGAGCACATGTTCACGTCGTGGATCACTTGCTTCTTCAATGATAGGCACGTTGGTGAAGCTCTTGTTCTATGTGCATAGGTCAGAATGCTCTAGTGTGACTGCCTTTGTGCCACTCCAAATGTATGTGCCAACTCGAATACGAGGAGGTTGGCACACACTCTAGCATCTCACATCGACCTATGTCTTCGCGTTTGAACCTTAGCAAGATTTCCTCCAAAATCGGTGCATTGTAATCCACATTGGCTTCTTTCCTTCATACTTGGCCTCACAACCCTACCTGCACGAAAGTAACATAAAAACACACATATTAGTGTAAAAACCTGAGAAAAGTAATGCTCAACATAAGGAATGAACTCTTCGCCTTCATATCGCACAAGCACTTATCACCCACCATACAGATGCTCCCCTTTTCAAATGGCATGCTACCAATCGAACCCGTTTCTCTGAAGGGGTCTCCATGTAGTCAAAGAATTTGTCAATTTCTGCAATCCATTCCAAAAATTCTTCTATGGCCAAGCTTCTATTGAAAGACACGATATCCACCCTTAATCGAAAATCTCCACTATTCCTTTCAACACGCCCATAATTATTTCTCGTCTTCTGGCCTTCATATGGTTTATGATGTCCGAAGCAACTTGGTTCAAAATTGTCTTCTTCTTCTGAATCTTCGTCATAGACATATTGTCGATAAATAGGGACAGGAAGACGTCTGTCAATAGGAACACCACAAGCCAACTACACCCCAACCTTCTATTGTCATTCCGTCTCCTGTGTGCATCAATTTGTAAAGCATCCAGACGATCTATAATTTCTTGAAAGCGCTCATGAAAACGTCGGAATCTGTGATCCATCCATTGCTCCAAACGTCTCTCCAATCATTGCAATGCTTCGTCCCCCAGAGGGGCTTTAGCGTCCTAATCACCATTACAAAGGCCATCACCGTCACCACCGGTTAACATTTTCTCTCTGATAGCACCTAACACAGCGAGTAAGCAATTCTAATTCAAGAACTCACACTCAAAATAGAGCAAACAAAAACAAATCAATTTCCAATTCATCGATCCCCTTTTATAAACCCTAAAATAAATATTTATAAAGGACTGGACTAAGGAAAAAATAGTAAGTAAAACTAAAATTATTAAAATAATTACAAAATACTAGATAACTAAATAAAACTAAAATAGCTAATAAAGCTAGGGTAATTATAAAATACTAAAATATTAGGCACCATACTGTGTCATATTGTGCATGCATGAATCTTGCCATTGATATCATGTCTTCTACTTCTTCGCTTGTTAGTTTTGCAGCGAAGCCACTAATGACTTCTCGATAGAAATAAACTAGTTGTTGCTCATCAGAGTAGAGGGTGGTGTTCGGCAGGAATGATCTGTGCCAAGCCTCTTGCTCTTCATCAAAGAGGAACTGATTGTCCTTAAGAGGCTGTACATGAACAATGTATGTGTGAACTTGCTTTTCATCAACAATATTGGGAAATGTTTTGCAATGAGAAATAAAGAGCAAAACGAAGATGATTCTTGAGGTTAAGTGGAAGAAGGATCGGTTCTTGATATCCATGATTTTAATGAGCTTCGGGTTCTTAGATGAAGCTAGTGGTAGTTTATTTAAAGGAAAAAATAAAAAGACAAAATCATAGATGGTACTTGCAATTGGATTGTACGAATGATTGATCTAACTGTAAACAATGCAACTACTTTAAATTGTAGGAAGCTTTTAATGGGTTGTATATTCCTCAAATTCATAGTGTCACACTAAATATCCATGTAACCATTTTTAATTAACCCAATCCCCACTGATCTAAGTGATCTTAGTATAAATTTTCTTATATATACTAGTGATGAAAATATAATTTTTGAAGGTAATTAGAACTTGTACATTCTTACTTATTTGGTAATATTTCAAGAAAGAGAACTAGTTCGGTGGATGACATGAATATAATGATGATGGTAAACCTTGTTAATTTCTTTTACTCCTTTTTTATGCATTTATCTTTGAATATTACTTTATATACAACTGTCAATATGCTATATGTCTTATGTAAAAGTCAACTTTAAGACTACAAATCTTAAACTTTCTGATTGTTACAATAATGCATTTCACAAAAGTTTTAACACAAACAATAGCAATGAATGACTTGCATCAAATAATTTCGTCAATTTTTTTTTATTTTACAAATATTATAAGCAGATTAGTCAAATGGTAACGTACACGGAATTAATCATTCAGTTCACACACCATTATCCAATGATGCAGAGTTTGAATAGCAAGCCCAAACTCACATTGGGACCCGCTACCCCTCATTAAGCGAGATTTGAACTCGGCACACTTGAATATCCTACATTTGTGTTTCGCAGTAGGGCCAATGCCACTAGGTTATAAATTCTTTCATGATTTATCAAAATTACCAAGCCACTACTTTCAACAATTCTTAATATAATGCAACATTTTCCACATTTTCTAAATCAATTTGGCAAGTATGCTGATTACGCCTCGTGAAACCAGGAATGCATGACAAAATAAAGTGGACGGAAAACAAATAAACTTTTCATTATTATGATAATATTCTTCTCATATATTGCCTTAAATATTAATTATTTGGGTATAAAGCCTATGTCCATGGACGATATATGGGAGAATATTCATTACATATAATGAAAAAAAAACATAAAATATAATCTCTCACGGAACTCACAAGCCATGTGCAACATACACTTGCTTTGGCTAAAAAATAAGATCCAAATTAGACAAACCACAAGTTGATGGTAATGCAGTCCACAAAACATAATGAACATATTACTACCTTGTCACATACAGAACTTAAACCAGTGACATAACTCAACCCACATTGAAACTTTAAGCCATCCCTCAATAATAATAATAATAATAATAATAATAATAATAATAATAATAATAATAATAATAATAATAATAATAATAATAATAACAAAGTCTTTTTCCAAATTCTACTAAAAAAAGTGTGCTTGTGGCCAAATCCGCCAGATTTGGGAATGAAATTATAATTGAACTCGGCAATGGACATCATTATTTTCATAACTCTTGAACTGTTATTATGGTCTTGTTACCATCTTGAGGATTCAGAGGGATTCAGAGATGAAGGGAATGCTGGAGATGAGAAGAGAAGGGAATAAATGGTGGGAATAGTATACAGTGTTCTCCTAGAGGAAGGGATAGTAGAATTCTTTAGTAAGGGGGCTATGGCAAAATGTGAAAAAAAAAATCATCCAATAAACACAATCGTCTCAAATGTAAAATAGTGAAATAATATAAATTTTTATTAAAACAATGACAATTTGAAGAGACATATACCGAAAAAAACATAAAACAATTATCGACTCAAACTAGAAACGGATATTTGCAACTGACGAATTCTGTTGCACTTTTGCAACATACTTGGAATAGCTTTGCAACGACATTGAATATTTGAACTGGAATTTGCAACGAATCAAAAAAATTGTTGCAAAACTACTAGAGTGATTTTGAAAGAGATTTGCAACTTACTTTGTGATAGGTTTGCAATGGATTAGCAAGGGCATAAATTTCCGTTACAAAAATATGGAGGGAAGTGCGCGGGATAAATTTTGCGACAACTTTGCAACAGACTGACAATGTGTACAAAGGTATTACAATTTTGCAACCAAAATTTGCACCAAATGATTCCATTGCAAAGTTCCATTGCAACTTTGTAACAGCAACTTGCAATGGAATTATGACATTACAAAGTTGCAACAGAATTGTAATAAAGTTGCTACGTATTTTAATTGTTTTTTTTTAAAATTCATATGATTTATAATTTTTTTGTTTATATTATGTCAAAATTTGGATATAATGATGATGCCTTACAATACTGTCTTTTGATATATATAAATATACCTACTAAGATATTTTAAATTTAATTAATGATGATATAGAATACTAAGTTATTTCATTTTTTTTTTTTTGCAAAAATTGATAAATTTAAAAGATATATATATATATATATATATGTATGTGTATATATATATATATATTAAAATAATAATCATATGAGTATTTTCATAATTAAGTATTAAATTTGGTTATTAGTACCATAACTATTTCCATATTTCCTGAATATTTTCATATTATATCTAAAAATGAAATTATGCTTCTTTAGCATCTGTTATGCTTTCCTTGGCCTGCGTTTTTAGCAAGTAGTTTTTTTTAAATTTATTTAATGCTTGCCTGTCGATGCTGATATGTTCAATCGTTATTGAATCACTGAAAAGAGAAAACCATATTTTATCGTATTCCTGTACAACTCACTATTAACTGTATATACATCATCAAATGCTTTATGTTTTTGAGAATTATTAAAAGAACCAAAGTAAATCTCAATTTTCTCTTAAAAAATTAAATTAGATTTATTTTATTTCATTTCTCACCACAAACCTATATAAACATACACAAGTAATTTATGAGGGTGTATAACCAAAAATATAAATTTAACAAAAATATATGTAAATAAAAAAAATCCATTTGTCATTTTGACAAATTTAAATTTTATCATACATACATATATATATATATATATACATATATATATATATGTATTCTTTCATAGAAAAATATATATATATATATATATATCATCACCACTTGTTATGCTTTTAAAAAAAAAAATCAAGGGGATCTACACCAACAAGGCATGCAGGTTACCAATAAATTTAAAGTGCATATGATACACTTTAGTCCAAAAGAACATGCCAAAATAATTTTAATTATCTTTTTAAACTTAGAAATTTATTAAAAAAATAAGAAAGAAAGCAAAAAAAAAATCCATTAAAACCCAAGACATATCAAATCCTACATAAATTTTCCCATAAAATTATTGTTTTAAATATATTATATATATCAAATCAGTTATTTATATAATTTGAAAAATCAGTTAATAAATAAAAATGACAAAGATGCACCCAAAAATAAATAAATAAATAAAACGAAAAGCTAAAATAACAATAAAAATGACCCTAATTTTTTTATTGGGACTACAAGATGACCCATCAAACCATGCAATGTTACAAAATGTCCGTATTTATGTGTTGTGTTATTGGTATAAGAATTTATGCCAAGAAAGCAAAACATGAAATGTAAAAAATTTACATGCAAAATTTTTATATTTTAAAATTATACAAATCTTCATTAACATTCATTGTATGTTGATTTTTGGCTTATGCCGCATTGTCATGCCATTTCTAAATTTATTACTGAGAGAGTTTAAGGTACAATTATGTTTTAATTTATGTAGTAAAATTTTAGTAATTATAATTTTTTTTCATTAATTTATTTGTAGTTCTTATTGGTTTTCTTATTAATGAACTAGTTTTTAATTTTTATTGTTTTCATTTTTGTAGAAACATTATTATTGGTCCATAGAATAAGAGAATGCTATCAAAGCAGTTTAGGAAAATGTTTGCCGAGGCCATTATAGTTAGAATTTATGTAGATGGCACAAGTCTTACAAGAAGACCTGTAAGAAGCCTGTTTGGATTGAAGATGAAATTTGGAACAAATGGTTGGAGCATTAGAACACAGAAGAGTTCAAGCATAAGTCCAAGCAAGCCTCCATTAATCGGTGTTCTGAGGCAGGAGGCAACAGGGTGGAATTAGTCGGTATCTAGGAGGCTTTAAGTCATTTGTTGAGCATGCTATGGACTTGGTAAATATTTCAAAATTTATTTGAGTTTTTTCCTTTCATCAGAAAAAAAAAATATCATTGTTTAATTTTAAAGTTTTACATTGTCCTTCTTAAGTAAACTTGTTATAGTTCTTTATGATTTTGTTTTATTATAGTAAGACACTTCAAAGGACACCTATTGCCTTTGATATCTTTTGCAAGACTCATGTGAATAAAGAAGGCAAAAGTGGTGATTCATGAGCATAGGCGGTTTATGTAATTTTCAAAATTCATCTCATATTATTTTATTTATTTATAGATTATTTTATACATGTTGTAATCAATGTTATTATAATTAATTACATGACGCTATGCAGAAGACGGTTGATACTGCTAATCAAACATTATCAAATGGCTCACAACCTTCACCGCTTGATATGGATACTATGTACTTGGAGGCTTCTGTGGAGAAAAGAAGAAGAGAGTTCATAGGCTTGGAACTTATGCATCGAGCTTGTATCAAAAGTCATTTTGTAGTGGTGTTACATTAGCACCCCCACCACCTTCAGCTTCTATAGTCCCCTAGAGATTGTGTCTGAGATGGAAGGCATGAAAAAGAAAATAACAGATTTGGAAGAGCAAAACCAAAGTTTACTACAGCAGAACAAGAAGATGATAAGACAGATACGCTGTGAGGAGCGTATGTGAATGGTGATGCAGTCTGGACTAGGCCAAACATCGTAACCTCAGGAAGATGAGGAGGATCAAGATAAGGATGATGATGATGATGATGATGATGATGACGTATAGTTATGGCATGAGTATTTTCATTTGGCTTTGTGGATATTACTAGTACTATATATATTTTTTACTTGTCTTTGTGCACATAACTACCACTATATGTTTTCTTTTGTTTTATGCATGTTACTATGACTACTTTTTATTACTATGTTATATTTTGTTAAATATATTAGAATTTGTGTGTGCTATATTTTATTAAGATGATAATGTTAGAATTTATTAATGTACATGATAAAAGGGTATTAGTGAATTTGTATTGGATTAGTGGTTGATCCAAAATGTTGTTGCAACTATATTACAAATTCATAACCAATTTGGAAGGGATGTGTTTATGGATCCATTACAAATCAGTTACATATTTTGCAACTAATTTGCAAGGGACTTGTTATGGATCCATTGCAAAGTTGTTGCAAATTTGCAATCTCTTTGAAAAGAATTAGCACATATTTGGGAAATCTATTGTAAATCTATAACAAATTTACAACACATTTGCAATGGATTTGTCTGGGATCAAAAGATCTATTGCAAAGCCCTTGCAAATTTGCAACCCAATTATAACAAACTTAACAATGGAATGGTTGCAAGTCCATTACGATTCCATTACCAATTTATAATATATTTGCAACTGATCTAATGCTACTCCGTTGCAAAAGTGTTGACAATTCGTTGTAAACATTTTGCAACTGATTAGTTCTCATTACAAAAATTTGCTATTAACAAAATATTAATGGCATTAATCCGTTGCAAAACCGTTACAAAATATATAGCTGCAACGGAATTACAATGGATTTGACCATTGCAAAACTGTAAAAGTTTTGTAGTGAACTAATGCTAGTGTTGGTGTCAAATGAATGCATTTTCCTTAATCATGGAATGTGGAAGGGAGTTGAATCTTTGATCTCTCACACAGGAGTCAAATTGTTTTACCGCTCGACTATTGAGGCGGTAAAATTTACATATATACATATGTATATATATATATACACAAAATAAAAACAATTCTATTAAACCTATAATTTAAATATGGTTGAGCTAATAATTTCAAATACTATTTTCTAAAAGGTTGTCAAAATTTACTTTTGATGACATAGGATTGATTAGAAACTACTAATCATGCTAATAAAATTTGTACAATATATTAAAAAAATTGTTAATTGAACAATTATTGGTTAGCCCAATGATAATCACTTGCAATGGATGGACAAAGGCGCAAGGTTCAAACCTTCCACTAGAATATTGTTACAGTAATATGCACTGTAGTAATATTGTTCTTGAGCCTAGGTACTATTTATGGTATAGTTTTAAATGGTTTTGGTAGGTCATTGTGGGAGGTGCTCTATCCATCCCCTCTAAGATTGTATGGCTGAGGATTTATTAACTTGATTTGTTTGTTGAAGATCTTTTGGGAGTGCACATGGCAGGACTTTCATCGCCCCATGCGACGTCTAACAGGATTAATAAATTCCAAGGTTGGTTATAAGCCACTGTAACTATTACACTATAGTACCTATTTGTCTCCCTTGACATCCACTTAATGGCGCAGACACTTTGCCTTTGTAAAGAAAAATGTTAAATTGAATTATTTTTTTACTTTTATTTTGTCTAATCATTTGAGTTTAATTTATTTATCATTCAGTAGTTTATACATTTAATAGCCATGATAATAAATATGGCTTTTTGCAAGTGTATTCTTGAATAATTTTGAAATTGCATATTTACCTTTGAATAAAAGATAATTGTATATATACCCCTGAATAATAAATATTATTGCTTGTATACCGCTGGGGTTCAAATTAGTTGAAAAATCATCCGTTAACAAACAGCAGATATATAAAATGACCGTTATACCCTTTGCATATATACGCTTGAAAAGTTTTTTTTATTGTAAAATGACCATTTATGAATACCCCTTTAAAAATCTGAAATTTAAAATAGTTAAAAAAATATTTTTTATGTGCAATTATACCATCCTATTTATACATCCAAATATTTTTGATAAAAACCTAAATGAGAAATGCACCATTAAATACATCGATCTACATATATACATTCACAATAATGATTTACTATACATAACACATATATCTAGTATCTTCAAATCAACACATTACCATTAACCATCTAACTAAATCAAAATTCACATTATGTTTGTAACATATAATCATAAATGTTTCCAAATACATTACCATGTCCATATGTCTATAAAATGTTTACAAATACATCAACATGTTCACAAAATGATGTTTACAAAAAACGTCAACATGTTCACAAAATGTTTACTAACCATTAAAGGTTACATGTTCACATGAACATGTTTACAAGCAAATATCAAAATGGAGTCTATTACAATCATAAAGCTCCAATATTTGTAGCCAAACCTGCAAAAATAACAAAAATAGATTATATGAGTATCCTTTATTACCATGCAATTAGTGAGCATAAGAGATTTAAGTAGAAGCAAAGAAGCTTGCCTTAATTGATACAATGGGAAAATAAAACTTAAACATGGATCTCTTTATCTTTTGGAGTTTTTCGAGGCTTACCTCTTCCCCTACAATTTTAAATTAAACTTGATTAGCAACTCAACAAACAACTAATTGATGAATAAGAGGGCAACTTTAACATAGATTACAACACTTCAAACAAAATTAAAAACAATTTAAATCAATCAAGTAGAACATTTATATAATTTTCAAGATCTTCCTTGGGAGCTACTTGTTGATGGATTTGTTGAATGTTCTGGCTTTTTACAGGTTCTTGCTTGATGACTAAATCCACCACACCTAGCGCATTTATGTCTGCTTGGCTTTATCTCATATGCAACCCTTATCCTATTTTTCTTCAGTCTTCCAGCTTTCTTCCTTGACAATAGAGGAAGTAAACCATCTAATTGACCATTAGAAGTCCATTGGTTAATGTCAGTCATGGGAGCATTCTCCAAGTTGTAGGCAACCCTAATTTTCTCCACTAAAAAATTAACATATTCTTCCCTTTTTGCACCTCTGATACTGAACATGAATGCCATAGCATGTACACAAGGTATTCTAGAGACTTGCCACTTTATATAACTGCATATTCCATCTGTGAACAGAACCTCACACCTCTGTCCTTTATAAGAGACCTCAGCCTTTGAATCACTACAATGTTGCACCTCATATGTTGTCAATCTTCTAGATAAGTTTCTTACATAGTTTTTAATAGATGGTACAATATCATCGTTCCATTTTGTTTCCATTCTTCTTTTTTTATCCATGGTCACCATTATCTTCTGTCTGATTGTGTGTAAGAGATCCAAAACATGCCTTTCTCTAGCTTCTTCAACTCAGGCGTTGAATGACTCAACTATGTTATTTGTGATGTAACCATATTTGCAAACAGTACTAAAATGTGATCTACTCCATATCTCTGGTTTCTTCCCCATGTATTCTACCCAATTATAAGCTATAATATTATCTGATTTGATGTCTTCTATAGCTATGTTGTAAACTCTAACTCAGTATGATCTTGTGACAGAGCTCAAACGCTTCTTTGTAGACTTTCCCCATGGAATTTCTTCTTGAAATTTTTGTACATGTGCCTCGTACATGTTCTACGCTCCATAGATGGATAAACCCTCCAGATTACTTCCTTAAGACCCTTCTGCCTATTAGATGCAAGTACCAAACCATTATACAAACCTATTGCCTCATATAAGCCATTTAAGAACCATGTCCATGACTCAATGTTTTCTGACTCTAATAGCCATAAGCAACTGGAAAGAGTCAATTACATCCATCAATAGCACTACCTGCTGCCATTACTCCTTTATATTTGCCTTTAAGATGGCATCCATCAAGTCCCAAGCAATGTCTATGATAAGTGCTTGTGTATAAGTAATACGAAGTATTTTTTTCTTACATTAAGCATCACTTTTATCAGATTTTATCACTTATTCAGTGTGTATTTGTGTTCTTATATGCATTTAGGCTTGTGGAGATAATTTCCAAAGAAAGAAAGCAAAATTAGATCATGGATGCAATTTTTGATGAAGTTCTTAGATTGAACAAATGTGAAGACACAAGTTGTACTTAAAGATATGTGGGTGTCTACCAACCTCCATTGTGCCCAAGTGAATACACAAGGTGAAGGAGGCACAAAGATAATCACACTCATATTTTTTGACTTGTGAAATACTAGCAAGAGCTTCATTAATGTAGTTTCGTTGAAGATGCGACACGATCTACTGCATGCATATGTGCCCATTCATGTGGCCTCGATGAAAAGAGTGGAATCGAGAGCATTTTGGTGAAGTACTATAGCAGTTTATTGTTCACAGCTTGCTGAAAACTGAGTTTTAGAAATCCACACGGTCGTATGGAAATTCTACACGCTCGTGTGGATGACCGATTCCAGCCTCTATAAATACTGTGTTTTGAGGATTCTTTAGGTATCTTTTTCTCATCTTTTGCCCATATTTAGAGGCACTCTCGGCTAGGGTTTGGAAAAGCTTTGCCTAGGTTTTTGGAGCAGTTCTACGGCCTTCAATATCAATTTCCTTTAGAAGATAGCTATTGGGGGAGCTTTCGTCGGCGTTGATTCGGCACGGTGTGCCGTAGGTTTGACAAGGGAACCTTTGGAGAAGAAGAGGCGGCTCCACAAGACCATCGATACGGACTACAAGGGGGTTTTATCTATGGATTGCATGATTTTACTTTTGATTTCATATTTAGAGGCACTCGCGGCTAGGGTTTGGAAAAGCTTTGCCTAGGTTTTTGGAGCAGTTCTACGGCCTTCAATATCAATTTCCTTTAGAAGATAGCTATTGGGGAGCTTTCGTCGGCGTTGATTCGACGCGGTGTGCCGTAGGGTTTTTTGACAAGGGAACCTTTGGAGAAGAAGGCGGCTCCACAAGACCATCGATCACGAGGACTACAAGGGGGTTTTATCTATGGATTGCATGATTTTACTTTTGATTTCATATTTAGAGGCACTCGCGGCTAGGGTTTGGAAAAGCTTTGCCTAGGTTTTTGGAGCAGTTCTACGGCCTTCAATATCAATTTCCTTTAGAAGATAGCTATTGGGGGAGCTTTCGTCGGCGTTGATTCGGCACGGTGTGCCGTAGGTTTGACAAGGGAACCTTTGGAGAAGAAGAGGCGGCTCCACAAGACCATCGATACGGACTACAAGGGGGTTTTATCTATGGATTGCATGACTTTTACTTTTGATTTCATTATTGATTATGCATTGCTCAATGGAGAGCTAAACCCCTACTGGGTGCTTGGACTTGTAAACCCTTGGATGATTTTGTTTCATTGACTCTTATTTTGCTTCTATAATTGATGTTTTAATTGAGTTTCAACATTGAATTCTTGTTGCATTGATTTTACTTTAGAGTGACACTGGAGTTGAGAATCTATCTTGATAATCCTTACGGATAATTGATACTCTATTAGGATTAGACAAAGCAAGGTTGGAGATGGTCAAGATGGTGATTCGAGAGGTAGTGAAATGCCCTCTTTCCCTTCCTATGTGATTTATCCTACCTCCACATTCCAAGAGTTTTTTGCGGTCATAATAGAATGAAGTGCTAAGAGACAAACTACACTGGGGCTTAGTTGCGCAAGCAATAGAGTGAAGCATTGAAGTAATCCTTAGTGCTTGGGCTTGGCTAGGGGTCTTTCGCCTGGACCAAAGGGTTAGATCTATATTAGGGAATAGGGTTTATCACTTGGAGTCCCCAGAGCTTCTTGCAACACCACACAGTGTGAGGCATCGAGAGTACTCCTTTCTCCCGGGGTATAGTGTGAGGGTTAGTCATGAGTGACCTAGGTTTGGGACCATGTGACTTTGGATTTCCATGACTCTTTAAACTTCAATTAGGAGGCATAATTAGTAGTCTTGCACTTGAAACAATAGTCCTAGGGTGAGCAATGTCTGGGTACCCCATTTTCTTATCGATTGCCTCTCCTTATCTCTATTGCGCTTTCCTTTCTTCTCTATACTTTTATTTGCATTGATATTGTTCACTCACTCATGACTTGGTTTTCACTCTAGCTAAATAGCATTACTATTTTCTTCTGAGCACTATTCCCTGTGGATACGGCTACCTACTTACCGGGGTACTTTATTACTTCGACAACTCATGCACTTGCGGTATACACACACAAGGGGTGTATCAGTCTATACACCAAAAAAACCTGTCCTACATGGTCCTAGACATATGAACATCCTCCTGAAATGTGATTTCCCCTCCTTTGACTCTTTGTGAATTTTTATTATACTGCTATGATTCCTTCTCATCAACTCATCCTTGAAATCTGTGATCTTCATATAAGAATCCTTCTAATTACCATGCATGGTAGACACTGCTTCTTCTTTCCCCCTCTAAACCTGATGATATGGTAGATCAACATTATACTTTTCATTTAGCCTTATTCTTAACTCCTTGCCAGATAAATCATCTTCCCGTCAAAGCCAATCGTAGACCTTACTTGTAATCCAATGTTGGGCAGCCATTTTATTTCCACATTTGTTTATTGAGCAACAAGAATGTTCATCTTGCGTTGTCTTTACCTACAAGGTATTAATGCATATTAATTGCTAGTTAATGTGTATTCGAAAATTAAGTAACAATAAATAAATAATAATTGTTCTTACCTGGAATACACCTTGCTCTAGAACAATCGATTCATGGATCCTCCAGGAGGATTTATAATTTGTACACCTTGCCGTTACTCTTGACTGATCACTTTTGATGTACTTAATGGAAAACTCCTTAAGGATGGAGTACTGTTCAAGTACCCTTCAAAATTGATAACAATCAACAAACAAGGAGCTGATCTTTATACTTGAGTTTTCATCTTCAATCTGAATTTTGTCTTCCTTAACACCTGATTCATCATCTGATTCACTGCTATGTAATGAATAATAGCTAGTTTCACTATCAATCTACTTAACCAAGTCTTCATCTTGACCATAATCTTCTTCATGCTTCATATTGATGTTTTCATGCTTTGCATCAATGCTTGCTTGAGCTGGAATAGGTCTGTCATTAGAAGCACACCTTAGAGTTTCTCTCCTATTTAATTACTTATAAATTTGTGGCCCATTGCCCATCCTCCTGTACAGAATATAGTGTTGCATCAACCAATGTTACATAAATCTCACACTTCTTTAAGTCCTTATACTCATTAAACATGTTGGTGAAATCTTCTTCTCTTCTAATTTCAATAAATGACTTCTGACTATTTTGTCTTATCACTGTCCAAAATATTGGTATTTGATTCAACCCCCAATTATAGAATTGAGATAGATCTTCTTCCACATTCATTTTGTTGTATAAATCGGTGTCTATAGTAATTGATTTTTGTTTTCCCAAATGATACCTCAATCTTGTAGTGCCTTTAATTTCCTTGAAGTTTCCACCATACATGAATGTCAACTTATACACACTGTTGACACTGTCACTGCATGAAATGGAAATTGTTGGGATTTTTTTAAAGAACTTACAACCTAAACCAAAGTAGGAAAATGTTTCAGCAAAAAAGTAGAAATCTTATTTTGATACCACATTGTCATAAACTGAAGAGAAACCAGGAACCAGCCCTTTAATTCTTCAAAGGTATCATTTATCATGTAAAAGAAACCTCATTCAATGCTTGGACATCCTAATTGATGAGATTGGACCAACCCTCTACTTCATTAGTGGCTTGGATTATATCTGCCATTAGAGAGCTATGCTCACAATCAAGAGGGCTAGTAGCAAAAAACGTTTTGCAATCAAACATTTGAAAAAATAAATTTAACACTCTTTGTAATTAAGGTATTAATTATTATTCAAGGCTAGCATATAGGTAGAAGAAATCAGAAGAGGAAAAGAAAAAATAGATGTTAAAATATATAAATTGAGGATGAAGCATTATTGGCGCTAGATAGAAGCTCCAAATTTGCATACATGCATAAGGGACTTAATCCTAAACATTGACAAGTAAACCTGGAATGTGTAACAATGCACAAAAATTCTAAGGGAGTATCAGTTATATAACCATAGCAGCATTAGAAATTTAAAACATTCACCATGTATGTTTTAACTGACCTCCAGAGTACTACTGTTTTAATAAGGATAAGCACCCATAACTAACAAAGATTCTACAGTCTGAAGAACTTTTTCTAGTTTAAGAAAATTAAGGAGCCCAATGCTTGTTGCATAAAAGAAACATATTGCCAAATGCATCACTTTAACAGCCATAACAAAAAAATCATGCCTTAATGTAATTTAGCTAATGGAAAGTGGAGGCTTTAGAGATTTCAACCAACACTCTATCGTCAGGCCACCATAGTAGTGGCAAATCAAAGACAATTTGAAAGGCAAAAAAAAATTCGCAAACTAGAAATAGAATATAGGAATTATACCTTTTGTCCATAAATCCAATGTCGAAAAGCTCAAGATAATTAATTCAGAAACATAAGAACTCAAGAGCTGAAATCTAGGAAACCAATCTAAAAGAATAAGAGCCAAACTCCTAAGGAATCCACCCTAAAAAACAACAAAAACAAAACCCAATGTCTTTCCTTTTTCAATAGATCCAAACAAAAAGAGAAGCTTGAAATTGAACACTAGGCATGCAGAAAGATCCCACCCTTTATCCACACAAATGAAAGCTCTTTCAACCCCTGACATACATTGGATCCAAGCAAGAATAACATCCATGAAATTCCCATAAAAGGGATTGTGGATAAAAATCTCTATGAAATGGAAAGGAGCTTCCTTTGTTGGTGTATAATGGCAGGAAAACACGCATTCAAGCTCCCCAGCCTTTTCCACTCGACAAACTACCTCTTTCTCGCTTCCGAGCCAATTTTTTAGCACATCAACCCTTCTCATCACCTGGGCTGAATGGGAGAGTGATGGAGGAGAGAGAGAGAGAGAGAGAGAGAGAGAGAGAGAGAGAGAGAGATTAGAGTTTTTGTTGTGATATTATTGGTAAAGTTATAGAAGGGTTAGTTTGGACATTTTTTATATCTTAATCGAAATTATAACTATAATTAATAAAGTTAATTAACTTCTATTAACGGGATCTAACATAAGAGGTATATCCGCAATTTTCTATATTTTTCATGGGTATATATATACAGTTATGTTTTTTCCGAGGGTAAATATGCAATTATAGAATTTTTTAAGGAATTACATAATTTTGTATGGGTTTATAACCAATTTTCTCTAATAAATATAATCATTCAAGTGATATAAACATAACCAATACCAAATAGTTGACAATAAGCAATGCATAGCTTCATAAAACTATTGGTTCACTAATATTATACAGACCTTTGTATACAATGAGTACCATCCATAATTAAAACTTTCTCACAATTAATAATTATTCATTTTTTCTTTATGACTTTTAACATTTAAAGTTAGATAATGGAGCTCCTCTCACCATCAATACCAAAAAGTTCCTCCTCCTCAGATGTTGGAGGAGCTTAGTTCAAAGACACCAAAACAAAGTCAACTATTACTTCATTCAACTAGATATTACATAACTGGGTTACACCAAAAAGAAGATAGAAGAGATATAGATCTTGAGGCACTCAAACTATGCACTCGTACAGCTTAAAGTGGATTTTCTCACCTATTTCCCATTCATTATATGGGACCTTTCCCTTCCCTTGATGTAGTTTAATAAGAACTACTATATGGAGGAGCAAGGTATTGTATTGAATATTTCCTACAATACTATTCATAATCATTATCCTTATAGCTAGCTTCATCAAGTGAGCTTCAATCACTTCCAACACACCCTTCTGATTGAAGTCTTTAAACTCCATGTTTATTTCTAGATGGATGCACTTTTTGTATAGGGAAGAGCTTTTGGTTAGAATGTTCACCACTCGCTCCACTGAGCTAGAATGTCGTAAATTAATCATCCCATCTATAGTTAAGACCCTCATAGAATGAAACCGGATGCTTATATACTTTATTCACCATTATGTGTGGGGTTTTTGGTAATTGAGACTACAAACTTATTGTTACACATGATAGTTATGGCTTTCTTTTGAACAACCTCCATGACATCAAATAATCTCTTCAATCAAAATGCTTGGCACGATGTTCAGGATGCTGCTATGTACTTGATTTCTATGGTAGACAGAGTGGTAATTTCCAATTTTCTGGAGCTCCATGTCACGGTCTCTATTCCCAGAATGAATATACTACCATAGGTGCTCGATCTTCTATTCCTCCAAGGATCCAACCCAGTTGTTGTCAATGTATCCATTCAATTCTATCTCACTAGAACTTCCATACTAGATGCCGAGATCTATTATTCCTGAGATATATCTCAGGACTTTCCTTGTTACACTAAAATGATGTGTTGAGGCCTAATTCATATATCTCGACAAGTAATCCCACTTGTATACATAATGTATACCCAAGTATGGCTCGGATAAATTAACCCTACCAATAAAGGTCCTATACGCTTTTTGCATATACACTTTCGGCGAGCCATCACTTACTCATAATTTTTCATTGGCATTCATTGTGGTTAAGATTGACTTACTAATCCCTTGTATGTTGAACCTCTTAAGTAGGTTATCAACATACTTTTGTTAGAGATGAACACACCTTCTATTGATTGTTTAATCTATAAACCGTGGAAGTAGTGTAAGACTCCTAGATCAGTTATCTCAAAAGCTCTCTTCGTGCTAGTCCTGAATTCATCAATAAACTACTGTGAAGACCCATGTAAATCATGCCATCAATGCATAAACACAGTAGTAAAACATCACCTTTTTTCATCTTCTTCTTGTATAACGTATGCATGTTTTGACTTTTCTCAAAACTATGTTTCGATAAGTAGGAGTCTATCTTGCTACACTAAACCTTGGTGCCTGTTTTAGCCCGTACAAGGCTTTGTAAAACTTGTATACTATTCCTTCACTCCTAGCTACAGTGAACCCCTTAGCTTGATCAACAAAGAATTCTTCCTTTAACTCAATGTTTAAGAAAGCTGATTTCACATCAAACTGGGAGACGGGCCATCTCCAATTTATTGTTATTGCAAAAAGCACTCTCACTATTTCCACATGAACAACCAATGAGTATGTTTCTGCAAAGTTGGCACCATGGAGCTAAGTGTACCCCTTTGCAATGAAAACGAGATTTGTGCTTCTAAATGGAGCCATTGGAGTTGAATTTGGTCTTGTATATCCATTTGAGAGCAATTGGAACCTTTCATTCAAGCAATGCAACTAGCTTCCATGTATTGTTCTGCTCTATAATAGTGAGATTTCTTTCATCATAGCTTGCAAAACTTCATCTTTTACCACTTCCTTGTAGCTTGTGGGATCTAAAACAATTAAAATATTTATAATTGTCATAGGGGACCACTAATCCAATTTTTATTTTTCAGCTTTTTGGAAAAATCGCCTTGATAATGGAGAGGAAAATTTGTGATTATTTTATATGGATATATAAATAAATACAATGATGGTTTCATAAACCCTAAATCCTAAAGCCTAAAGTCAATTTAAAACAACCCTTCTAAAAGTTAAAATATTAAAAAAACATAATGTACACCAGCTCTCTCTAAAAGTTAAAATATTTTAAAAACATAAAGTTAAATACTAAAGCTTGTGTGCATTGTGGATAAAGGAAGTCAACACATCCATCAGTCGTGAGGACTAGTGACACACTGCTAGGAGCCCCTCCAATGAACTTCCGCTTGCGATAGATGCACGGATTAAGTCTCAGATATACCCCGAGACACGGGGCATCAAGTAATACCTTGTGGGTGAGCATGAGGCTTGCGATAGAGGCTCTTATTACTTCCTTTTCTCTTAATCAATAGCTTGAATATCTCACCGTATTTCTTAGGTTGACTTCTACAATTTGATTAATAAAATACAATTGGGTATCGTTAAGTGCAATTGAAAGAAGTGGGTGATTGTATAAGAATTTCCTTAGCAATTTCTTGTGAAATGACTTGAGTTGTCACATTTGTATTCTAGTGTTGGACCGAGGGAATTCATAGGCCTACTGGTCTAAATCGCTTGGCAACTAGGTCTAAAAAACTAGGAACTTAGGATAGAATTTCTTCCATCCAAGCAACCTATGTTCGCCTTAAGACCAAGAACCCCTCAAAAAGGGTTAAATCAAACCCTAATCTAGAAATCTAGCAATACCTAATCTCTTAGCACATGCATAGATCTAATGAGGCATGTGTGTTCTAATGTGTGAAAATCTCATCATCGCAAATAAACAAAATAATCATTAATAATCATGCATTGAATCACAATCAACTAGAAACATTTATCAATTTCTAATAAAGATTCATAACCAAGAGTCAAGATACATAAGCATACAATTCCCCTTTAATAGGGGTTCTCTAAAAGATATACAAGTATAAATCAATTAATAATAATCATCTAAAGGAAAAGAATAGCAAAAGAATTCCTAACTAATTCCCTCCAATAGGTCACCAATGGTTGAGGTTGAGAAAATCCCAAGATCATCAAAAGAATGCTGAATCTCATTCTGCGCTCTTCACTACTGATGCACGTTAAATATTCCTTGAGAAACTCTCCAGAATCTGCTAAAATCTTGATGAAACTTGTCTCCAGCCGCACAAGCCTCCAAAAATGTGGCTTTCTCTCAAAAGTTTGGCATGACCCCACCATGCCCGTTGTGAAGGCTGTCATGAGTAAGTTTTGTTGCTTAGGTTACAAATCACGTCCTAGCACTATCTATCTTGGTGTTGTATAAATTGACCATGCCCATTTACAACTACTGTTGAGGAGGCGTTATGACTTTTGTGTTCTTGTCTGTGATTCCACACTGACACAGCTTGATAACAGTGGTGATAGAAGTGGATAGCGGCGGTGGTGAGATGTTACTACGGCTATTATCAGCCGTGGTGAAGCTCTAGTTAAGCAAGTTAACCTGTTTTGCTTTAAAATGCCTCCATAATAACTTCTTTAGCCCTAAGAATAAAAGCTCATGGTGAACAAAAGAATGAAATTATAAACTAGTTTGGTGCTAAACATGTGAATACTGATGCTAATTGCAATATAAATGATTCATAAAATGCGCACTTTCAAGTACTTATCACTTGCATTGGAATGACACTATCCATCATATAACCGAAATCTATGGATCCACATCCCCAAATAACATCTCCATTCCCTTGTAGTTAGGGTTAGGGTTTGCTAGGATCAAGACATTCCTAGGCCTCTTTGGTGGTGGAGATAGTGGCGGGGTCATCTTCATCATCAGAGGGCCTGAAGAGGAGGGATGTGAGAAAGTTGAAGTAAAGGACAACGAAGGCTCTTGTAGTGGTTTCATTTTTTTAATTTTATCACAACTAGATGACTAGAAAGGGTATTAGATTACAGGTCATGAGTTTGATTTTGTTCACTTGGATAAATAAAAGGGGGTTTTGATTGTGGCTTTGGGTTAATATTTGTTATTTTATAATTTTTTAGAAAATTATGATCATTATATTATTTCATCAATTATCTTCATATTCCTAAAATAAGCACAACCATAATCACTATGGTACTGTCTTTTTGAGATAACAATATATAGTCTTTAGATTTTTTACTGCTCGATAACACTCTCTTTTTTAAAAAAATAATAGTAATGTATTGTTATTTTATTTGATTTTTTTATAGTTTTAATGTACTGGTTGTCTAAGATGCTGCTGAGATGAAAGTGTTTCAAATAATTTATCAGGTTGACTTTGAATATTTAGAGCAGTGCTATAGAATTATAAAATATAGAGTGGATATGAACATGCACAAAAAGTACTGGAGCTGGCCATCAGGTTCACTTGATTCCACATGGATCTCTAACCCTACTTTTAGTATAATATATTACTTGATCGGCACATGCACATGCGTTCCATAGGTGATACTAGTTCCTATCAAGTTTTTGACACAATATTAGCGGAACTTAGGGATACTAGGAACATTTCTTTAATCTTGTTAAATTCACCATTTTTTTTATTCGTTCCCACTCTTTTCTCTTTCTTCTCTTACAAACACTACTTTCTACTTTATTTCCAATTTTCAGTGCATGCGAAGGAGTAAGTTATCAAGGATAGTGGAAGACGACACCAACATTAAGCTGTTAATTGGAACACTATTAAGGACAACATTATTGAGTGAGACAGGTTCAACATCAGTAAGGATAGAAGGAGAGTACTTTGGTGCAATGGCAAAAAAAGGAGACCGTGTCATGCCTCGACCCTAGTTGGGCACGTGGTAATCACTAGGACAACATGGAGAGGGTTAGGCTTCACCCTACATTTGAGTCACCCTAAGGCTCAACATGAACTTGATATCACAAACTCATTGATAAAAAGAACACAAATTCAACAATAAAAAAATAAAAATAGGATTTCTATCTGGGACCTAAAAATATACGTAAATCATTAACAAAATACAAGTCATTGTTTTAAATACACTCAAAAATACAAAGCAGTATAAATGCAATAACAAAACATAAAAATAAGTTCTAGTGGATCCATATATTCTACATGCCAAAAGATAAACCAACCTAGACATAGGAGGAGAGGCAAGTCACGCTAATGGTTGTCCAGCACAACCAAGTCTAGCGTTACAACTTAAGAGAGGGGAAGAGAGAGAGAGAGTCGTGGGTAATAGGTGTTACGCAGTGAGTGGTGATAACATAGATATAATAGAGTAATAAAGCATCTCAAGAAAAGTAATCATCATACTAATAAAACATTAAAGAATGTTTTCAAGAATCTAACAAATCAATAGTTTAAATATGAGTTATCAATGACATTTTGCAAACAAAAATCTTCAACACATTAATCACAATTCAAAATCATAGGTTGACCTCAAATAATTCCCTATCTAATCATACGAGTGAGTAGATTCTGGACCACAGATGCACTCTCAGCAAGTGTATGGGTCACACACTGGTAATATAGTGGTACCCATGAGGGGTAGGGGTTGTCAAACTATAAGAAATCTGGACTCGAAGTACTAGTTCTTCTTCTAATCTTTAAATTAAGTAAGAATTGGATTTGGTTTAAAGAAAGAAAATAAAACAAGTAAAGGAAAGAATAGGTGGAATTATCAGATAGATTAGGATCGAGGTTTCGAGAACAAGAGAGTAATTCTCGGGATGATTCCTATGAGCTATAGTATGTCGACTTACTTCGATGCCTACCGGTACATTCTACCATTCTTATGTGTGCTTAAGAGCAATGTTACATCTATGGTTCTCAAATACACCAGGTTTTTGCTAAGGTGATCGTGGTTTAATACACATCGAGTTTTGCAATCACACAGTAGCAACTACAACTATGGTAATCCACGCACCAAGTTTTACATTAGCAACTTTGCAAATCAAACACATCAAGTTATGCAAACACAAAATTAAACACAAGAAACCAATAAAACTCCATAGAACATTAAAATCAAGTATTAAAATTATATAAAGCATCATAGTTCAACATCCTAGGGCACCGTAGACAATTAACCCCTCATGGATAGGTACAACATAGAAGAAAAGAGATAAAGATCTAAAGAAAGAAAACATGACTTCCTACTTCTCAAGATATTCTTCCTAGTTGAGCTTCCTTGATACTAACCCCCACTTCCTTTAAGCCTCCAACTCATCCTTGATCCATTTAGATGGTGTGGTGGAGCTTGATCTTCGCCATCATCAAAGTCCTCCCGGTGGAGAATAAAATCCCGGAACAAAGATAAGGTTGAACCCATAGAAAGCTGGAGTTAAAAGGCTAATTTCAGGTTCGACATGGTCTAAGCACGGTCGTGCTTGAACCGTGCTTTATTGTTGAGACTTTTGAGTGATTCGGCTAAGTGCTTGCTTGGGAAAATCAGGGGAGGAGCACGGTCATGCTCCTCCCGTGCTTTGTCTATGCACGACCATACTAGGAGCATCTTGAGCATGCTTTCCCTATTGGGCTAAAACTATCTCCATAATGGAATAATCAGGAGGAAGAGTACGGTCATGCTGAGACCGTGCTTGGCCTAAGAGCACCCCCTGCTGGATAGAGGTGGGCACGGGCCGGTTAATCGGGCCCGGCTGGGCCCGACTCGCCGGGTCCCGGCTCACCGCCCACCAACCCCGGACCCGCCCGACGGGTGCGTAACCCGCCGGGCCCGGGTTGGCCCTTCGGACCCGGCGGGTTCGGTCACGGAGCCGAGCCCGAATCGGCCCGGCCTCAAGTTGGCCCGTCGGGCCGGGCCAACCCGGAGGGTTGGGCCCGGGGCCGGCCCGGTTGCCCCACCTAAAAAAAAATTAAAATAATTCAAAAAATGACAGAAAACTCAGAAAAAATTCAAAAAATAAAAAAGAAAAAAATTTGTGAAAATTCAGAAAAAATTCAGAAAATTTTCATATAAGTTAAAATAATTTCATACAAGTCCATAAAAAATACATTCATGCATTTTTTAAAAAAAAACCACAACTCTAAACTAATAATAAAAATAAATATCATAAATGCAAAAAAAAATCATTTAAATCTACAAAAATAATTTCATGCAAATATTAAAGAATAACAAGTTCATGCAAAAACTAGAAATATTAATTTCATGTTTTTTTTAAAACTCCCACAAGTTAAGATAATATCATACAAGTCCATAAAAAAATACATTCATGCATTTTTTTAAAAACCACAACTCTAAACTAATAATAAAAAAATAAATATCATAAATGCATTCATTCAACTCTACAAAAATAATTTCATGCAAATATTAGAAAAAACCTAGTATACAAAAACTACAAATAATAATTTCATGTATTTTTTTTAAAAAACCACATATCCATACTAATAATAAAAATAACTATGAAGAATATAACTAATAATTTCATGCAAATATTTAAAAATAAATTCATACAATTATTTAAAAAAACAACTCTATGAAAACTACAAATATTAATTTCATGCATTTTTTATATGTCCACAAGTCTAAAATAATAATTAAAATAAATATCAACAATTTCAGCTAATAGTTTTATTCATGTCTACAATAATAATTTTGTCCAAATATTTATAAAAAAAAGTCAACCAAAACTACAAATAATAATTTCATGCATTTCTTTTAAAAAACCACAAGTCTAAACTAATAATTAAAATAAATATTTCAAGAATACAACTAATACTTGCATGATTAAAATAAGACAAGCCTAGAAAACTATAACTAAACATAAAAATTAAATCATCACCAACCTTGTTGATTGGGGACTTCCGAAATGTTAAAAATTAAGAGAAAATCCAAAATTTGCACCACTCCAAGTCTCCAAGAATTAAGCTTGATAATGTTGACTTCAAATAATTAAACTCAAAAAATCCAAATAATATGCCTTGAGAGAGTGAGATTAAGAGAGAATGAAATTAGGAAATTAAGAGAGTATGAGAGTAGAGAAGTGGGAAAGAGTAAGAATTGGTAAAAAGTAAATAATAGGGGGGTGAGGGTATATATAGAAATTTATAAGAATTAAAAAAAAAAAAGAATTTATGAAAATTCAAAGTTTGAAAATTTAAAAAAAAAATATTAAATAATGGCCAACGGCTATGATTTTTGAAAAAACACGGGTTGGGAACCGGGTTGCAACCCGTTTCTTATATGGGCCTGGCCCGGCGGGTTGGCCCGCTGGTTGAACCGGTGGGCCAACCCGTAACCGGTCTGTCTACAGTACGGGCCGGTTACGGGTCAATGAACCGGCCCGCCGGGTCAATGACCTGGCGGGTCAGTTCCGAGCCGGGCAAGGGCCGGACCGGGTTGCCGGACGGCCGTGCCCACCTCTACTGCTGGAATTATCATTGGGTTGTCTCTAGGCTGAAATAATTAGGGGGACAGCATGACCATGCTTTGCCGGTGTTCATCTTGAGCACTTAGAAAAGTCTTCATTCTTTGCTCATTTAATCCTCGATTTCACTCAAAAATTCTTCGAGCCCAAGAATCCTGCACAAAAAACAAATATACCTAGAATAGCACCAAATATAAACCAAAGTATGCTAAGGGACTAATAAAATAATGAATTGAGGGTAGATAAATATGATATAAAATACACTCATCAACCAACAAGGTGTTTTAAATTTTTTTTATTTAGAACGGTTCTTTTCTTGGTGTTGGCCATTGTGATCTCCTTGTGGTGACTCCGTGTTTCTCATATGAATAAAGGAATCACCCTTCCCTAACCTTGTCAATAGCTCTACGTATTTCTTGACTAAGGGTAAACATAGGGTTGACCATGCTACCTCCCACTAAGTTGGATCATGGGATCCCCACTACGATGTCGAATGAAGTCCGAGATCCAAATGTGGCACTGTAGACACCATCCAAGTCCAACATGTAAATATAAGCATTTCCAATTTATAACTAAAGAAATCCATCATTCCACATTATCAGTTCAAAGAATATACTCTCTAAATCATTACTATCAATCATCATATGATGGCTAAATGAACAATTACATTTTAAACAATATTCACTTGGAGCGTAAAGACATAAGCATACGAGCATACCTCTTTCAAAATAAACATGTATAAGTATTCTAGTTTTTACGAAGAATTGATGGAAGGGGAAAAGAACCTGTATAAGAATAGTCAAATGACACTGAGATAGAAGGTGAAGGGTCTAATAAAATGGTAGCACAAAATGAGCAGCAGAGGACACCTTTGAGCAAGTGACACATCCGTATATGCGTGCAAACTGCAAGTGCACAGGTGTCGAAGTAATAATCCTAGATTAGTGAGTATCGTATCCACTGAGAGTAGGAAATAAAAACACTTAAGTTATTTCTTAACTAATGTGGAAGATGAATAGTGATAAGTGTCACAAAATATGAAATAACAAAAATAAAAGCAACAAGATAGAAAGCACAAGTAAAGGAGATAGTAAGGCAATCGATAAAGATGGGGTACCCGGATATTGATCCGCTAGGACAATCGTTTTAACTGCAAGAACCCTCTATTATACTTCCTAATTGATGCAACAGTGAGACATGGAAATCCTTAATTACATGATCCCAAACCTAAGGTGAACCATGCCTAACTCTATACATATCCCGGAGGAGAGATTGAATAACCTCTCAACCTTGCACTCGCATAGAATTGCAATGAGCTCTAGGGATTCCATGTGATAAACCCTATTCCTATGTATAGACCTAACCCTTTGGTCCAGGTGGAAGATCCCTAGCCACATTTAAGCCCTAGGTGCTAAAATAACTTCAGCATTTCACTCCGTTGCACTGGCAACTAAGCCCCAGCGGAAGGTCATCCCTTAACCCATTCAATCTACTATGGCCGCTAAGAACTCTGGAATGTGGAGGTAGGATAGATCACACCAGAGGGGAAAGGGGACACTCCGCTACCTCTCGACTCACACTCTCAATCTTCTCCAATCTAGCTTTGTCTAACTCTCATGGTGTGTCACTCACTCACAAGAGTTACCAATAAGAACTCTCAACAATAGTGTCACTCTAGGGGAGTATTCATACAATCAAGCATACAAGATTGGAACTCACAATAAACATCAATTAATTGAAAACAGAATAAAGAGATTCAATGAAATGAATACATCCTAAGGTTCACAAATACCCAAGTACCCACTAAGGGTTTAGCTCTCCATGGAGCTAGATACAATCAATGAAATCGAATGTAAAACCAAAGCATCCATAGAAACCCCCCTCGTTAATCGTGGTGATGGTCTTATAGAGAGTCCTCTACTCATCGCAAGGGTCTCTTTGTCCGGCCTAGGATACACCTCGCCGGATTGGTGCCGACAAAAGCTCTCCCACTAACTTTCTTCCAAACGGCGCATGATGTCAGAGCCGTAGAACCTCTCCAAATCCCTCGCTAATACCTCTCAAAACCCTAGCCACCGCCCTCTCTCAAGTTGGGGAAAAGATGGAGAAAAGAATGTTAAAATCGGCCTGAAATACAGTGTTTTCTACAATACCCACATAAACGAGTCTTTGCTCGGTTCTTTTTTGTTACGATGATTTTCTACAATACCCTACTACAGTGCCGGCATGAAATACTCCCAAATCCATACTTTCATCGAGGTAACGGAAACGGGCACACATTTACGTTGTGGATCGCCTTGCTTCTTTAATAACGAACATGTTGGTGGAGATCTTGTTCTATATGCACAAGTCGGAATGCTTGAATATGACTGCCCTTGTGCCCCTCCAAATTGTTGTGCTAACTCGAGTATGAGGAGGTTGGCACACATTCCTGCATCTGGAACCTGACCTATGTCTTCACGTTTGAACTTTAGCAAGATTTCCTCCAAATTAGTGCATTATGACCCACATTAGCTTCTTTCTCTCATAATCGGCCTAACAACCCTACCTGCATGAAAGTAACATAAATACACCCATATTAGCATTAAAATCCGACAAAAGTTATTCTCAACACAAGGAAAGAACACTTCGTATTCTTATCGCACAAGCACTTATCAAACTCCCCCACACTTAAGCTATTGCTTGTCCTCAAGCAAAAATTAAAACATTATGTGCATGGATGAAGGAAATATTGGAAGTGCTTGGCATTAGGTTCACCAAAGCATACAAAGAGGGCATTCTACAAGTAAGGGAAATTTCCATACTAAATACGAAAAATCATTGCTCTAGCTAAAAACTTGAATAAAAAAGGGCAACAAACCCAAAATCGTGTAGATGTGTGAACTCACTTAAAACAACCCAAAGTATACTCCTCATTGTTCTAAGTACAAGGGACTTATTTATCTACAAAAAGTAACAAAAATTTCAAAATTGGTAGTAGCTTCACACATCCTCTAAGGTAGCCCTTTCCCAAGCGGCCGCTAAGGTGTCTTTCACACTTTCGAAGTGGTAGCTCTTTCTACCGGAGTGGTAGCTTTCACTCATCCTATGAGATAGCTCTTTCTCTCATTAGGGCATAACTAGTATTTGACTTATGAGAGTAGCTTCATACTTCATAGGTGGTAGCTCTTTCCACCCAACAAGCACAAATAAACAATAAAACTATTTTAATTTGTTCCTTCTTTTCATTCATTTTTTTTCAGAATTAACACAAGAAACAACTATAACTAGTCCCTTATACATCAAACATAAGTTTCCAAAAGAGTTCAAAGAGTGAGTAGTGCAACAAGTGTCAATCGGGCAAAAATTCCTAGAAATTCAAGCAAAAACTAGAGCATGAAAACATTCAATGTTAAAAATTCTCCTAAACTCAAGAATACAATCAATGCAACTAAGGTGAACCGCCATTGCCTATGTGAGCATGTATATCAATCAAAACTAGTATAAAAGAGATGCATGCACTATGAAACTCCCCCCCACACTTAAGTTGTACATTGTCCCCAATGTACACATGCAAGCTCATTCATAATTTAAATCAATTAAATTCAGATGTGGGAGAAGCAATCAAAACAATACTCCCCTGACTCCTAGTGTTGCATTTGATGGAGCTAAGTCCTTGGGAGTGTTGTTCCAACCGGTTGTGAAGCTCACACGGCCAAGTGCCGAAACACCATGGCCGTGCCAATGACAGAGTCTCAATTCCTATGATGATGAGACCATCTGCAAGCATAAACGAGGGGGTTCAGTAAAGCTCAATAAAAACAAACATAACTCGAGTATATAAAAGATAAGATAATGAATATAACTCGAGATACAAAATGAAAATAAACTCAGAAGGAAAGTCCTTTCTAAGTATACAAGTCCAAAATAAAATGCGGAAGTAAAAGACGAGGGAAATAAAATCAAGTGTCGATGTCATCCTCTGGCTCTGCTAGTGCTGCTGCTGGTGATGAAGTACATGGTGGGTCAACTAGTGCCGGAATAGGGGATGCTAGTGCTACCTCGTCCCAGTATCACCTCCCACGAGTGCTCTCGAGCCTCTCAAAGCGATCCTGGGCTCGAGATGGTGAAAAACATGCTTACGCTGGGGGAGGGGGTCCTCTGTCACCGGAGGTGCCTCGATCTCCATAGGTGCTGACTGATGCTCGGGGGCAGGCTGGTAAGCCTCGGCATTATCTCCCTCCTCCTCGGCTATCTCTGGGGCCGGTGGAACCATAGTATAAACCCCCGTCCGAACCTACGGACCATGCCCATCAATATCATCATCTCGAGGCTCAGGGGTGCAAGTATACTCGTCTTCTCGTCCCCGAGAATCATGCCCAAGTGACCCATACCCAGAGCTAATTTCGTAATGTATAGACCCGAGAAAATCGCTCCTAACACGGCATCATGCCCACGATGTCAAATATACTCATGACGATGTGCCTTAGATGGATCGGTATGCGCTGCATCATCGAATACAAGTACACAAGCTCATGCCGGCTCAAAACAGCAGTACTATCACCACGGCCATTCATTGAATGGCTCATGATGGCATGTAGATATCAGTATACAGGTGGGGAAAGGCACGTGGCCTTGGACACCCTTGACTCATACTAGCCCTGACCACATAATGCTTTGTAAGCTTTCTATGGGAGTCGAGCTCGAGATAATCTAGTTAATGGCGGGAGTACTCCTCAGTGTCTGTAAATGCCTCCTCATAAAAGCCGAGCCGAACTAAAAACTGAGTGATACTCAAACTATAGTGATGTCCAAGGGCTCTGAACTGAACTACGACGAGGTCGTCGAATCTCGCATAGGATCTGTCGAACTCGAATGATGACAGAACCTCCAGTGTAAGCTCCCGGATGGCTGGCTCTCTGATCGACAATAAGTGCCTCCAACCACCCACTGAAACAAGATCCTCGACCTCATCAGCGAACTCATCCCCCTGCTGTAAATCTCTCAATATACTCATGTCCAAGAACCGAGTTTGTTCGAACCGAAGTCTCGACAGACGCTCAAAACGAGCCTGATGCTTGGTGATAGTGAATCTCATGCTCTTGGACTCAGGAGATGACTCTCACGGTTGCTTATCAGCTTGCTTCTTTGACTTGGGTGCCATAGTCTGCAAAAATTTAAAGAGAATCAATCAAACAAGTTAATTAAACATAGCTGCAAAAATCCACACGGTCGTGCGGAATTTCTGCACGCCCGTGTGGATTCACGGGCCCTGAACAAACACATAGCCACGCTTCAAACACCGCAAATGCACCATTACAACGCTTTTACTTTGTTCTAAATATAAATAATCATTCTAATTGAAGAAACGAGCAATATTAACTAGTTTCATCGATGAAACTCATGAATTTATGAAGGAAATCAAAGGTAGGGCTTACCGTCAAGTTGAGATGAGAAATCTTTGAAAACGATTGGAAAACATAGCAAAATCCTTCCAAATTGGTGATACGAGGTAGGAAAATGATGTAGGAGTGCTCTCAGACAATTGGAGGATATGAGGGTGAAGAGAAACGATAATCCTTTTAACTAGACTTGCGCCTCTTGGAGTTCTGTACATCCGCAAGAGCGTGCATCTCTGCCCACACGAGCGGCGATCCCCACGATCCAAGTCAAGGCTGTTGGAATTAGAATAGGTTTGGCGGCGGATCACAGAAATCTTGGCGATCTTCTCTATCTAATGAATGAGGAGTACGTTTTTAGGGATTGGCAACTTACCCATTCGGTGACTTTGGCATCGGACGTTCCCAAAAATAGGGTATTGCTAAGTGTTTCTACGTCCGTGTGGAAATTTCGCCGCAGGCGTGGACATTCACAAGCCCGACTCACGAGGGGCAGCGCATGCCCCTATGTCTTCTCGGGATGGAGGAGCTCCTCTACGAGATTCGCGCAGGCGTGCAAAGTACCCACGCCCGGTCGCGATTTTTCCAAGGTCGCCCACGGGGGTGGGTCCACGCTCTTATGCGCTTTTCGGGATAATCGCCAATCTGCGAGGGATGAACATGCATGCGGAAAGTACCCGCAGGGCGTGCGAGAATCACATGGTCATTCACAGGGGCGAGTCAACGCCCCTATGCCTTCTTTGGATGAGCTCGCAATACAAAATCACGGGCGTGCAGAAATTCCACACGCCCGTGCGTTTTCTTTGGATGCCTTAGAAATTTCTGCAGGTTCTGCAGAAAATTTCTGAACATGTTTACACACTTAGAGCCTGCCCTAATATGCAAATTTTACCAGCGAAAAACATGAGAAATAGCTCAAACGACCCAACTTCACCAAATCCACGTGAAAACACATGATGACAATTCAAAACCCACAATAAAATCGCAGGACAAGTATATAAAAATCCAGACACCAACACTCAACACTTTATTCATGCACACACTAAACTACTAAACTACGAAAATAGTAAACACTTTGGTTGCCTCCCAAGGAGCACTTGTTTAACATCACTTAGCTTGACGTACCTTGTCTTACCTCACGGGGGTTCATAGATGAAAGTTGCCCACTTACCCATGGCTTGGACACATGATGAGCAAAATCTCTTGAGGGTAGATGGTGAATTATTGGGCTTGGGACCTCCTAGCAATGATTCACCTAGTTTGTTCGGTGCACACACATCTCCAACAGCCTTGGAGCATTTCCTATGGCGTCTCCTAGCCCTCTTCAATTTTTGGAGAACCTTCTTCAAGATCCTCGGTGTAGATGGTACTTCTTCTGTCGAACCAAGCATTATTACTTCTTCATTGTCCTCATCTTGGTTGAACAAGCCTTCGTATGGATCTATATTAAACATTTCCTGCATGTATTCATCAACAATCTCATCAGTAGCCTCTAGAAAATACAAAGTATCATCGAAATCAAGAGAATACCGCATGGCTTTAGCAAGGCGGTATGTGAGCTTATCATCTCCAACTCTAAAAGTTAGCTCTCTGGCGTCTATGTCAATCAATGCCTTGGAATTCGGCAAGAACGACCTTCCAAGTATCAAGGGTACATCCGCATCCTCGTCGACGTCTAGCACCACAAAGTCTACTGGAAATATATACTTGTCCACCTTGACAAGCACATCTTCGATGATACCCCTCGGATGTCTCACCGTTCGGTTCGCCAATTGCAAAGTCATCCGAGTGGGTCTAGAGCTCGCCCTAAAGCCTAACTTTTGAAAAGAAGGTGTATGGCATGAGCGTTGATCTCGGCTCTGAGTCCGCCAATGCCATTTCTTCACCTATATTACCAATATTACACAGAATGATGAAGCTTCCCGGGTCTTTCTTCTTGTTTGGTTTGTTCTTTTGCAAAACCGCCGAGCAAGATGCATCTAAAATCATCGAAGCACTCTCCTCTAACTTCCTCTTGTTGGTTAACAAGTCTTTCAAAAATTTTTGCATACTTAGGCATTTGGGCCAATGCCTCAACAAAAGGAATATTAATGTGGAGTTGTTTTGAACAAACTCGAGGGAACTTTTTGTACTATTTATCCCCTTGGTCATTCTTCGATACGGAGGGATAAAGGGAGTTCTTGGCTTCAAAGGTGGGGTGCCACCTCCTTCTCTTTTCTTGCTCCCTTCTCAAACTCTATAACCTCGGGTGCATGTTCATTTCACTTCTCACTCGGAAGCTTACCTTGAAACTCATGACCACTTCTCAAAGTGATCGCCTTCACATGCTCTCTAGGATTGGTCTCGGTGTTACTCAGCAAGCTTCCTTATGGCTTTTCAGATAAGCACTTCGCAATCTGCCCTACTTGATTTTCAAGATTATGCAAAGAGGCAGTGTGGTTGCGAAGTGTAGCCTCAATTGATTGGAACCTTGTATCAGATGATTGGACAAACCTAGTTAAGGCCTTCTCCAAATCGTTCATTCGGGTCTCTAAACCTGAAACTCTGTTTTCCATGTTTGGGGCTTGATGTTGTTCTTTGGAAACCAAGTGGCCCTATGGCCTTTTTGTGGACCTTAGTTGCTCCACGAGAAAGTGGGATGACTCTTCCAACTCTGGATTATGCGTATTCTTTGTATGGGTTTCCTTGATTGCTCATGCCATTACCCACAAAATCGCTCGTTCTCAGACGAAGATGCATCACCGATAGATATTGGGCAATCTGAGGAAGCATGTCCTCCACTGCACCCGGTGCAAGTAATCACGGCCATCACTCTATTCTAAGTTAGAAGATCTAACTTCTTACTCAGTGATTTGACTTGAGCCGCCAATGATGTCACTACATCTATCTCATGGAGACCGGCCACTTTTTTCTTCTCCCTCGCATTCCATTGGTAGCTGTTTAACCCCATTTCTTCAATTAATTGATTGGCCTCATCGGGGGTCTTGCTACCTAAGGTACCTCCTGCTGCCGCATCCAAGAGTTGCCTTATAGTCGGATTCAGACTATTGTAAAAGGTCTGAACAATCATCCACTCCAGAAATCCGTGTTGCGGGCACTTTCTCAGGAGCTCCTTGAACCCCTCCCACATCTCAAATAGAGACTCCAATTCTAATTGTACAAAGGATGAGATCTCATTGTTAAGCCTTGCAGATTTTCTGGGAGGAAAATAACGGCCAAGAAAAGCTTCTACAATCTCCTCCCATGTGGTAATTGATGCTCTAGGTAATGAGTGTAGCCACTGCTTAACTCTCCCTTTCAAAGAAAATGGGAAGGCTCTCAACTTGATGGCATCATCCGTTACCCCATATATCTTCAGCATATCACACAGCTCGAGAAAGTTCTCTATATGACTGTTTGGATCCTCATCGGTCAAACCATTGAACTGTGTGGATTGTTGCAACATATGGATGACTGCCGGCTTCGGCTCAAAGTTCTGAGCTATATTCCAGGGACGCACAATGCTAGATTGTGTCCCCAATACTGAATGTCTGGCATAATCGAATAATGTCCGCTGTTGCTCATTCTATTCTGCCATGTTTTAAGATTCTTCTACTTCCAAATCAGCTAGATTAGACTGTTCTTGCACAAGTTCTTTCCCTTTTCTTCTAAGTGTACGTTTGAGCTCGGGATCTCCTTCGATCAATATTGAAGGGTTTTCTCGGGTCATAACCTAGAGCTACACCAAAAGCAAGAAAACAAAATCAGAACGATGATAGAAAAGAAGATAAGAAATAGAATTAATGAATAGCTAAGAAAACAAAGTGCAAAGTATCTCTAAACGCCTACTCCCCGGTAACAGCACCAAAAACTTGACACGTCCATATATACGTGTAAACCGCAAATGCACTGGTGTCGAAGTAATAATCCCAAATGAGTGGGTATCGTATCCACAAAGAGTAGGGAATAAAGACACTTAAGTTGTTTCTTAACTAATGTGGAAGATGAATAGTGATAAGTGTCACAAAATATGAAATAACAAAAATAAAAGCAACAAGATAGAGAGCACAAGTAAAGGAGATAGTAAGGCAATCGATAAAAACGGGGTACCCGGATATTGATCAGCCTTGAATAATCGTTTCAAGTGCAAGAACCCTCTATTATACTTCCTAATTGATGCAACAGTGAGTCATGGAAATTCTTAATTACATGATCAAAAACCTAAGGTCAACCATGCCTAACTCTATACATGTCCCGGAGGAGAGATTGAATAACCTCTCAACCTTGCACTCGCATAGAATTGCAATAAGCTCTAGGGGTTCCAAGTGATAAACCCTATTCCTATGTATAGACCTAACCCTTTGGTCCACATGGAAGATTCCTAGCCACAATTAAACACTAGGTGCTAAAATCACTTCAGTGCTTCACTCCATTGCACTCGTAACTAAGCCCCAGCGGAAGGTCATTCCTTAGCCCATTCACTCTACTATTGCTGCAAAGAACTCTGGAACATGGAGGTAGGATAGATCACACAGGACGGGAAAGGGGACGCTCCGCTACCTCTCGACTCACCCTCTCAACTCTCTCCAATCTAGCTTTGTCTAACTCTCATGGTGTGTCACTCACTCACAAGAGTTACCAACAAGAACTCTCAACCCTAGTGTCACTCTAGGGGAGTATCCATACAATCAAGAATACAAGATTGGAACTCAAAATAAACATCAATTAATTGAAAAGCATAATAAAGAGATTCAATGAAGCGAATACATCCTAGGGTTCACAAATACCCAACTACCCACTAGGGGTTTAGCTCTCCATGGAGCTAGATACAATCAATGAAATCGAATATAAAAACAAAGCATCCATAGAAAACCTCCTCATTAGTCGTGGCGATGGTCTTGTGGAGAGTCCTCTACTCATTACAAGGGTCCCTTTGTCCGTCCTAGGATATACCTCGCCGGATCGGTGCCGACGAACGCTCTCCCACTAACCTTCTTCCAAACGGCGCATGATGTCAGAGCCATAGAACCTTTCTAAAGCCCTAGCCAATATCTCTCAAAACCCTAGAGGCCGTCCTCTCTCAAGTTGGGGAAAATATGGAGAAAAGAATGCTGAAATCGGGGCTGAAATCAGCTTTTAAAGGGCTGGAATCGGGAATCCACACACCCGTGTGGGCGCTTCTTTGGGTTTTTCACATTGCCGTGTGGATTCTCTGTTTTCCTGTTTTCTTTGCTGGCTGTAAATAGTGCTAGTGCGGAATTTTTTTTTATTTTTTTATTTTTTATTTTTTCTACAGTGTTTCTCTACAATACCCTGCTACAATATTGGCCTGAAATACTCCTAAATCCATACTTTCATCGAGGTAACGCAAACTGGAACACATTTACGTTGTGGATCACCTTGCTTCTTTAATAATGGACATGTTGGTGGAGATCTTGTTCTATATGCATAAGTCAGAATGCTTGAATGTGACTGCCCTTTTACATCTCCAAATAGTTGTGCTAACTCGAGTACGAGCAGGTGACATACATTCCTGCATCTGGAACCCAACCTATGTCTTCGCGTTTGAACTTTAGCAAGATTTCCTCCAAATTAGTGCATTACGACCCACATTGGCTTCTTTCTCTCATAATCGGCCTCACAACCCTACCTGCATGAAAGTAACATAAATACACCCATATTAGCGTTAAAACCCGAGAAATGTAATTCTCAACACAAGGGAAGAACACTTAGTATTCTTATCGCACAAGCACTTATCAGCAAGATTCAGCAAAATTCGAGGAAATTTATAGATTGAAGGAGAATAGATTACAACCATTTATTGAGGAATCACTCGAGTTAGAGCTTAAAACTTTGCCTGTACATTTGGAATATGCTTTTCTAATGGAAGGATCAATGCTCTCTATTATTGTGGCTTCAAACCTCTCTGTAGATCAGAAAGATAAGCTTGTGAGCATAATAAAGAGACATAAATCTACTTTTGCTTGGAAGATTTCTAATATAAAAGGCATCAATCCTTCATTTTGCACTCATAAAATCCTAATGGAGGACAATTACAAGTCTGTGATTCAACCTCAGAGAATATTGAACCCAAACATGAAGGAGGTTGTCAAGGAAGAGGTGGTAAAACTTCTGGATGCGGGAATCATTTATCCCATCTCCGATAGTGCATGGGTGAGCCTGACTCAAGTAGTCCCGAAGAAGGGAGGAATGACAGTGGTGAGAAAAGAAAGGAATGAATTAATCCCAACTAGGACAGTTACAGGTTGGCGCATCTGTATTGTCTACAAAAGGTTGAATGATGCAACTCGAAAGGATCATTTTCCATTGTCGTTTAATGATCAGATGTTAGAGCGATTGGCTGGGCATTAGTTTTACTACTTCCTTTATGGTATGTCAGGATACTTTCAAATTCCCATAGCTCCTGAAGATCAAGAGAAGATGACATTTACTTGCCCCTATGGGACCTTTGGTTACTGAAGAATGCCTTTCAGGTTGTGCAATGCACTGGCAACATTTCACCGCTACATCACGGCTATTTTTGATGATCTCCTAGAAGATATCATGGAGGTGTTTATGGGTGATTTCTCAGTACTTGGAGATTCTTTCAACATTTTCTTAAGGAACTTGGAGAGAGTATCGGTGAGATGTGAGGAAACGAATCTTGTTCTTAATTGGGAAAAGTGTCACTTCATGCTCCAAGAGGGCATTATCCTTGGTCATAAGATTTCCCAAGTAGGAATAGAGGTAGACAAGGCGGAGATTGAAGTCATAGCCAAACTTTCCCCACCTACAAATGTGAAAAGAGTTTGTAGTTTCTTGGCGCATGCGGGCTTCTATAGGACGTTCATCATGGACTTTTCAAAAATCACTCAACCGTTGACAAAACTCCTTAAAAAAAATGCCCCCTTTGATTTTGGGAATGAGTTTTTGATCGATTTTATTCTGTTGAAATATAAATTAGTGCAAGCACCGATTTTGATCACCCCAGATTGGAATGAGCCCTTCGAGCTCATGTGTGACGCAAGTGACTATGCTATTGGAGTAGTTTTGGGAGCAAAGGAAAGGTAAACAGTTCCAACCAATTTTTTATGCTAGCAAGTCTCTCACAACTGCTAAAGAGGACTATACAACCATTAAAAAAAGAGTTGTTAGCAGTGGTTTTTGCTTTTGACAAGTTCAGACCATATATCATCTTATCTAGGGTCACTATATTTACTGATCACTCGGCGCTCTGTTATTTTATGAACAAGGCTGATGCAAAACTGAGGTTGATTCGTTGGATCCTATTGTTGCAAGAGTTAGATATAGACATAGAAGATAAGAGAGAAACCGAAAATGTGGTTGCAGATCTTCTTTCTTGATTGGAGGGGATGTGATGGTCAAGAGCCGTCAAGCAAAGAAATTAACGATTTCTTTCCCGCGGAGCACTTGTATGCAGTTCAGAGTTCAGAATTAGAGGGCACTCCATGGTTCACAGATTTTGCGAACTACTTATCAGGGAAAGTACTCAAGCAGGGCCTCACATTCTAACAAAAGAAGAATTTTTTCAGGGATTTGAGGTATTACTTTTGGGGTGATTCATACGTGTTCCGCATTTGTGCAGATCATGTGGTCCAAAGATGTGTATCAAGGGAAGAATGTTGGGACATCCTTACACATTGTCAATCCAGGCCAGTTGGGGGCATTATGCTTCAAGAACTACTGAAAAAGCCTTGGCTGCCGGATTCTATTGGCCAACTTTATTTCAGGATGTACATCAATTTGTTCTTTAATGCGACAGTTGTCAAAGGGCTAGAAATTTGTTACGATGGGATGAAATGCCTCAAAATCCGATGCAATTTTATGAGGTGTTTAATGTATGGGGTATTGATTTCATGGGGTCATTCCCAAAGTCTAATGGTAATCAATATATTTTGGTGGCGGTTAACTATGTTTCTAAATGGGTGGAGGCTCAAGCTCTACCTACTAATGATGCTAGAATCGTGGTTAAATTCTTGAAGAGGTTATTCACTCGATTTGGCACCCCACAAATTATCATTAGTGATTGAGGAACTAATTTCTGCAGCACTCAACTTGAGAAGGTGTTGAACTGTTATGGAGTACATCATCACCTTGCTACCCCCTATCATCCATAGACAAGTGGTCAAGTGGAAGTCACGAATAGAGAGCTTAAGAGAATCTTGACGAAGTCTGTGGAACAAGGAAAGCGGGATTGGTCGTAACTCTCGGATGAAACAGTTTGGGCTCACAGAACGGCATATAAAACCCCAATAAGGACCACCCCTATAATCTGATGTATGATAAGTCATGTCATTTACCCGTGGAGCTCAAGCATAAAGCCTATTGGCCCATCAAGGCCATAAATTTTGACTTGAGTAAAGTAGGGAAATAACGAATGCTTCATCTCAATCAGTTGGACGAATGGAGGATGATGGCGTATGAAAATACAAGGATTTATAAGGAGATAATTTGGAAGTAGCATGGCAAGCATATGAAAAATATGAAAGAGTTCAAAGTCGGCGATCAAGTATTATTGTTCAATTCTTGCCTACGGTTATTTCCGAGGAAGCTCAAATCCAGATGGTTTGGGCCATACATTGTAACTGAAGTAACAACCCATGGTGCTACTGAAATTACTCATCCGGAGAAAGGTACATTCAAGGTGAACGGACATCGGCTCAAAACCATATTTTGGCAGAAAATTAGTAAGGATGATAAGGAAGTATTCTTTCTCCATGAGCCCCCGTGAAGTAAGGTCAGGTACATCAAGCTTAGTGACATTAAACAAGCGCTTCTTGGGAGGCAACCCAAGTCTTTACTATTTTTCTAGGTTTTAGCTTAGTACTTACCTGAATAAGAGCTTTAGTATTGGTGTCTTGATCTTTTACATGCTATTGCTGTGTGTTTTTCTCGTGGATCTTTGGTGTTTTTGTGTGCTTAATTGTGATTGGCAAAGTTTCTTGGTTGTTTGAGCGTGTTTTGCATGATTCTCTGGTCAGATTTTCAATGTCTAGGCATGCTCTAAGTATGTATGAGTGCAAAAAAACTTTTCTGCAGAGTTTGTAAATTTTTCTAAGTCATCTAGAGAAGACACATGGCCATGGGTAATTTCCACACGGGCGTGTGTCTCCTTTCAGAGCTCATCCAGAGAGGACAAAGGTGCGTGTGTTTGCCCCTGTGGATGACCTTGTGAATTACACACTAGCGTGGATAATTTCCACACGCCCGTGTGGATCTTTGTAGGGAGTTCTCCTCCATCCCGAGAAGACACAGGGGTGTATGAGTGCCCTTGTGAGTACCCCTGTGAGTATCTACACGGCCGTGTGGAATTTCCATAGGGGCGTGTGGAACAGTTAGTCGAATTCTCGGTTGGACGGAGAAGTCACCGGGCGTGTGAGTGCCCTTGTGCGTCAGCTACACAAGCGTGGGAAATTTTCACACACCTGTGTGGATGCATTAAGAGAGGTTAGAGTTATCCCCAGAGCACACAAGGGCATGTGACTGCCCCTGTTAAGCTCCCCTATTGGGTCACACGGGCGTGGGTAATTTCCACACAACTGCATGGATGCACAGAACGCCAAGAGGCACCGCTTTTCTTTAAAACCTAGTCGCGATTCTTCATTTTTTCACTCCCAAACACTCAGAGAATGCATCTTTTTACTCTCTCAACTTCTCACTGTCGATTTAGAGGGATTTCATTCGAGTTTCCCAGTCATTTTTGAGTTTTTAATCTTCATCTTATCTGTAAGCCCTAGTTCTCTTTTCCTTTGTCAATCTTGATTTATTTTGTTGAAATCTAGTGAATGTCGGTTCATTTGCATTTTAAAATAGTTGGTTCATGTTTTAGAAAGAGTTTTGAGCGAACTTTATTGATGTATTTGTGGACTTTTGCATAGCGGCAGTGCGGTTTTCACGCTCCATGTATCCACACGGACGTGTGGAATTTCCATACGATTGTGTGGATTTCTGCAGTATTGTTGGTTTGAGTTCATTTGGTCAATTTCTTATTCAATTCTTGCAGATATGGCACCCAAGACTAAGAAACAAGTCGGCAAGCATCTTAGAGAGCATTCCCCTGAGCAAGAACATATGGAGTTTGCCATTCCAGAGCATCGGGCTCGGTTTGAGAGACTATCGAAGCTCATGTTCATTTAGAAATGATTTTTGGACTTGAGTGCGCTTAGGAAGGTTCATTTGGAAGAAAATATGGCAGACGAGGTTGAGGAACTCCTCACCGTCAATATTTGGTGCAGATTGCTGACCATTCGTGATCCTGCCATAAAGATGCTGACATTGGAGGTGTTAGCATCGTTCGAGTTTCACTGTTCGTACTCCACTTCGATAGCATTAATGCCATCCAGTTCAGAGCCTTCAGTCAATATCACCGTATGACTATTACATAGTTTTTAATAAGTTTGGGTTTATATGATGAGGCGATCATCAGTACAGAAGAGTATGAGCAGCTACCGATGGATTATCCCTTCAGTCTTACACCGCAGCATGGATACAGAGCGCTGTACAGATAGGGTTAGTATGAGCTAGGGGTATCAAAGGCCACTTGTCCTTCCTAACTGAGCTACCGATACATTCATGTCGTTCTGAGTAGATCAGTAAACGGCCATGGAGACAGCACCGGTGTACTCAGCCAATCGGAGCTGTTATATCTATATTCTATGGTATAGAGCACATCGATACACCTTGGACACATCCTAGCAGAGTACTTACAGCATCAGGGACAGTATGCCAAGATCGGCATCGTCTTCTCCGGTCCTTACATCACTAAACTCATCATCGGGATTTGTTTGTTAGACGCGATCAGAGGGACTGAGAAGACGATCGTACTATCGCCCCTCGGCTTGGAGACTATGAGGCTTATAGGTATGATATGACGATATAGAGATAGGGTTTATGTAATGAATATGCCCCCACCAGAGGTAGCAGATGTTGAGGGAGAGGCAGCCGAGGATTCACAGCCTACACTCGAGTCTCAGCCTGAGTAGATGGAGATAGAGGCAGCTCCCATAGCACAAGAGCCACTTCTAGTATGTATATTTTTCCCCACTCGAGCCCATGATTGATTTAAAGGCTCGAGAGTGTTGTGGGAGTATTACAAGTAGATCCTCGATATTTTAAATTAGTTACTCAAGTGAGATGCCATCTCACCATTTGTTATGAGACCGAGGACCCCTCAGGTATCATTGACACCACCATCACCAGTTACAGTAGGACCAGCTGATCCACTAGCAATATCCTCACCACCACTACCATCTCCAGAGCCGACTGAGCCTGACATAGACACTTGAGGCATCTTTTACTTTACTTGTTTTCATATTTTATTTTTGCATCTTATTTAGACTTGTACTACTCAGAAAGGATCTTCCTTCTGTGTTTATCTTTTATTTTCAGTTTCGAGTTATATTTCATTGCTTTATCTTTATATACTCGAGTTATTTTGTTTTTGTTGATCTTCACTAAACCCCTTGTGTATATGTGCAGATAGTCTTGTGAGTATGGAATTTGAGGACTAGCCATGGACATGGTCAATGTGATATTCACATGGCCGTGTGTGCTCTACAACCTATTGGAACTCAACTCTCAAGGAACATAGCTCTATCAAATGTACCATTAGGAGTTCAAAGAGTATTGTTTTAATTTCCCACCTCCACATATGTTTTTGATTGCTTTATCATTTATTGAGTTTGTATGCATACATTGAGGGCAATGTACATCTTAAGTGTGGGGGGAGTTCACATTACACATGTTCTATACTTATGCTTTTATTGTACATGCTCATGTAGCCAATTGCAGTTCACCTTAGTTGCAACAGTTGTATTCTTAAGTTTACGAAAATCTTTAACATTGAATGTTTTCATGCTCTAGTTTTTACTTGAATTTTAGGAATTTTTGCGTAATTGATATTTTGTTGCACTACTTGCTCATTAAACCTTGTAGAAACTCAAGTTTGATGTTTAAGGGACTAGTTTAGTTGTTTCTTGTTTTAATTGCATAAAAAAATATATTATTCTTATGTTTTTTTTTGTTTGTGCATTGAGGGTGGAAAGAGCTACCAACTATGAAATATGAAGCTACTCTCATAAGTCGGATACTAGTTATGCCCTAATGTGAGAAAGAGCTATCTCATGGGATGAGTGAAACCTACCACACCGGTAGAAAGAGCTACCACCTCGAAAGTGTGAAATCCACTTTTGCGGCCGCTTAGGAAAGGGCTACCTTACGAGGATGTGTGAAAGCTACTACCTTCTCTTTTCTTTTTGTACATAAATAAGTCCTTCTAACTTACAACTTTGAGGAGTATATGTTGTGTTGACTTGAGTGAATTTACACACACTTACATGTTATCGGGTTGTTGTCCATTTTTGATTCAAGTTTTTAGCTAGAGCATTGATTTTCGTTTTTGGTGTTGAAACTTTTCCTTACATGTAAAATGTTTCTCTTGCATGCTTTTGGTGAACCTAAGGCCAAGCACTTTCAATTTTCCTTTATGTATGCTTCAATGTTTTATTTTTGCTTGAGGATAAGTAAAAGCTTAAGTGTGGGAGGTTTGATAAGTGCGTGTGTATAAAGAATACAAAGTATTCTTTTCTTTCATTGAGCATTACTTTTCTCAAATTTTATCACTTATGCATATGTATTTGTGTTCTTTTGTGCATGTAGGGTTATGGAGATGATTACGAAAGAAAGAAACTAAAAGTAGATCATGGATGCACTTTGTTGATTAAATTTTAGAGTGAACAAATGCGAAGACACAAGTTGTGCTTAAAAACACATGATTGTGTGCCTCTACTGTGCTTAAGTATATACATGGTTTAGAGGGGCACGAAGGCAGTCACATTTGCATGTTCCGACTTGTCCAAGGCTAGCAAGATCTCTGTCAATGTGATTTTTTTTTAAGACGCAACGTCATCTACCCATGATTGTGGATTCAGGAACATTTTGATGAAGTACTGTAGTAGTTACTGTAGCAAATCACTGTAACAAAATACTATAGTAGTTACTGTCCAGAAATTCACACGGGCATGTGGAAATTCCACACGCTCATGTGGATGCCCGATTCTAGCCAATTTAAAGCCGCGTCATATGACATTTTGAGGATCCTTTTCCAAATTTTTTTCCATATCTTCCCCATCTTTGGAGGCTCGTGGTTAGGGTTTGGAGAGGCTTTGGCAAGGTGTTTGGAGTGGTTTTATGGCCTTCAACACTGTGTTCCTTCAAATGATAGTTATTGGGGAGGGGGGGGTGCTTTCGTTGATATCGATTCGGCGAGGTGTGCCCTAGGCTTGATGAGGGAACCTTTGAAGAAGACGAGGCTATTCTACTAGACCATAACACAGACACCAAGGGGTTTTACTTATGGATTGCATGTTTTTACATTCGATTTCATTATTGATTGTATCTTTCTCCATGGAGAGCTAAACTCATAGTGGGTGCTTGTTGTACTTGTAAACCCTAGGATGCTTTTGTTTCATTGATCTTTCATTATGTTTCTTTAATTGATGTCTTTAACTGTGTTCCAATCTCGAATGCTTGTTGAGTTAATTTTTCCTTAGAGTGACAGTAGGGTTAAGAATCCATCTTGGTAATCCTTGTGGACGAGTAACACACCGTGAGGGTTAGACAAAGCTATGTTGAAAAGGGTTGAGAGGGTGAGTTGAGAGGTAGCGAAACGTCCCCTTTCCCTTCCGATGTGATTTATCCTACCTCTGTGTTCCAAGAGTTCTTTGCAGTCAAAATAGAGTGAAGTGCTGAGAGAGGAACTTCACTACTACTTAGTTGTGCAAGCACCAGAGTGAAGCGTTGAAGTAATCCTTAGTGCTGTGGCTTAATTGTGACTAGGGTCTTTCGCCTGGACCAAAGGGTTAGATCTAGATTACAGAATAGTGTTTATCACTTGGAGTCCTTAGAGCTTTAAGCAACCTTGCACAGTGTGAAGTGTTGAGACAGAGCGATTTCTCCACCGGGGCATAGTATAGGGTTAGTCACGGTTGACATTATGTTTGGGACCGTGTGTTTAAGGATTTCCACAACTTATTAGACATCATTTGGGAGACATAATGATTGGTTTTGCACTTGAAGCAATAGTCCTAGGGTGAGCAATGTCCGGGTGCCCCACTTTCTTTCGATTGCCGCTGCTCTCATTTTATTCTCTCTCTCTCTCTCTCTCTCTCTCTCTCTCTCTCTCTCTCTCTCTCTTTTTCTTTATTTTTTTTCCATTGATATTGTTCACACCACTATTGATTCATCTTCACCATAGTTAAATAGAAATTCTTGTGTTTCTAATCACTATTCCCTATGGATATGACTACCCACTCATTAGGCTACTTTTATTACTTCGACAACCCGTGCACTTGCGGTACACACGCAAAGGGGTGTTGTCACAAGTGCATGAGTTGTCAAGTAATAAACCTCTCATACGAGTATGAGAGGGTCGTATTATCATGCCCTGACTTGCCGGCCCAGCATGTGACAACTACTGCAACAACCCAAGAAGGAACACCCACATCACTCAACCCTCGAGTTGCAGCAAGGCTAACAAAACCTTGAATTTTTACAATCTTGAACAAAAATTCACAAATAGTAATATCCAAGGTTACAGAGTATAAATATACACAAAGGAAGCTACACAGTCAACAACAAAAGTAAAAGGAATTCAAAAATTAAATAAGTTATCACATAACCAGGATGACCTATAAAGCAGAACATGCAATAATAATACTAATTTTCAAAACCTAACAGTACTAGTGGATCCATGAATGTTATACAATGCAAACATGCCCTGAGATGCAGATATACAATATTGTAGGAAAATAAAGTTGAACAATATTAGCCATGCGCAACACTCCACCACGCCGCATTGCCTCTAAAATCTGAAATCTATAAAAAGGGAGAAAGAGGGTTAGCAACCTAGGTTACTCAATGAGTGGGTTAGCACAACTCTAAAAGAATATACCAAAATAATCAATATAAATTACCAAAATAAGCTTTTGCCCATAACACACATATTAGAACATAATAACACATAACCGAACAAATAGGTACAATAATGCCATATATAGCTTAAAGAAAGTCTTTTCTTCAAATAGGGTTTCAACAACAATTTCTCGAAATACAAAACATCGGTTTTAAAACATAAAACAAGTTGAACATTAAGTCAAGCTTATACAATAATCTGGAACATTACAGTATATATAACAACATACATAATATGAGTTTTTAAAATCCATAAAACATAATACTCATCGCCAAATCAAACTTGCGAGAGACTGCTATCCTAAGAGTGATAGTTGGGCTTTCCCTCTCATCACATTCTAAAATAGAAATACAAAATATATATAAGAGATTACTTCTCAAAAACTAATCTGCATGAAAAACTCAAACTCCTTAAAATACCAAGTTTGCAATGAACCCAGTAAGTGTGTTCTAGAAATCTCTCTAAACTTCAGTCGTCCTGCGACTAGGTTTAAAGCTGTCAAAGTACTCATGGCCTTAACGTTGACCTATTGGTTCACCGTATGGTGACTCTAGCTCCATGATGATTGTCCAATTAAGGTCCTACACCCCTCCTAAATTTGTCAAAAAGGATCAGCCATTCTTTTGCCACCTCCAAATGTTGGCCGCTATGACCGCCTACTACATGGGGGTATTTGATTAGTGCATGTTATATACATGTTTTCATACCCTAAATCAATCATTATACTTGTTCTCAAGCTTACTTTTGTGCATGCGCGGTGCTATTCTGGGTATTTTTGTTACTTATGCAGGAATAGGGGGGCTCAATGTGATTTGCAATAAAATAGGGAAGAAAAAAGAGAGAACACCTTTTGGGTGCTAAGTACTTAAGCTAGACACGGGGAAGACATGCTCATGTCCTTTCCATTGAATACCTCAGCCTGGCATGCGGTTCAAAGAGAAATCCATGTAGAAGGGTGTTCTCAAGCTTGACACAGTCTAGACATGATCATGTCTGTGCCACTGAAAGACCCAGGCCGAAAGCAAGTTTATTTAAGAAGTGGTGACACGCTCTTAGTGCTCCTAACACGATTGTGTCACACCAGTGCATGGTTAGAACATGACCATGTCCCTTCTACTAAATCTTCCAGGTAGGCCAATGCCATTTCACTCAGATCTTCCCCGATACAACACGGTTCGGACACGCTCGTGTGCCGACTGTGTCGAGCCCAAAATCTCCCTTTTTAACTCTAGTTTCTAGGGTTTTGTTTCCATCTTTGTTCGGGGATCTTCTTCTTCACCGGGAGAACATTGATGAGGGTGAAGATCAAGCTTATCCACATCTTCTTGGCCAACAAGGAGCGAGTTTGAGGCACAGGAAAATGGTGCTAGCACACAGAGCTCGATATTGGAGGCAAATCTTGAAGAGAAGGGAGTTATGTCTTCTTTCTTTAGATTTATTGTTATCTCCTCCATGTTGTACCCACCCTTGAGGGGCTAGCTGGCCACAGTGCCCCGAGGTGGGAACTGTGTCACTTTGTATGCTTAAACACTTGTATTCTCCTTGATTTACAGAGTTCTTTTGGTTCCTTGCGTTAAATATTGTGTTTGCAAAACTTGATGTGCTTGATTTGTGTAGTTTCTTAGGTAAAACTTGAAGGTGGATTTTCATAGTTATTGTTGCCCAAGGCAATGGCAAAACTTGATGAGTATTGAACCCATAGTTATCTCTGCAAAACTTGATGTAGTTGAGAGCCAAAGTTGCAACATTGCTTTTGAGCACACACTAGAGCCCAAGAATATGCCTGGTAAGTCATGAGAGCGAGTGAGCATCACTTAGTATAGAGGAAACATCTCGGGGCATTGTTCTCTTGCTAATGAAACTTAATCCAATTTGCCTATTGTCTTCACCTGTTCCTTTTCTTACCTCTTTTACTTTTCTATCCTTTGGTATTAATCCAATCTTCAATTCATTCTAACTAGAGATCAATGGTAAGTGAGTTTTTGTAGTCTAGTCCTTGTGGTTCGACAACCCTACCCCTCATGGGGTTACCACTTACTACTTGTGTGCGATCTTTGCACTTTCGGAGAATACATCAGTAACACTATTTAAGTAATGCAATACATACTTATCTAAACACACAATCCATAACTAGGACAACATTCCAATATCAAGAATCCAAGCTATTCCACAAATACCCATACTAGAAGCATAACAGAATAACACAAATACCCATGCTAGAAGCATGACAGAATAATCAAAGCATTATAAATCAATTCAACTCTAATACAAGTATAAACATAAATACTTTCATTCGAACAACAACATTCTCAATATAAAAAAACAAAAAATAGAAGTTTATTTTTGAAGCCAACTAGTAAGCATGAATAATTTCATCAAACAACAAGGGTTTTCCGATATAAATCCATAGCAAGAAAAGTCTTCCCAAAATTGATCAACATATAAATTTAAATATGATAAACCATGAATAAATCTCAAATCAAATAAAGAAGGCCTTTGAATCATATTCTATTTAGAAATGTACAACAACATAACCCACTCACAACTTTTGGTGATTTCAAATTCCCAGATGCTCTAATCCTGCACCGGCTCCCAGCCTCAAGGCGAACACTCATCTCTTAGCCAAAGCAAACACAAACAAGCAATAAACCAATGTTAAACAAAGCATAGCAACAAAAGAAAAGAAACCCTAGGTCGCACTAACATATAACCCTCAAACGACCCTACGGTTAGCTTAAAACTAGCTTCTCAGGCTAACAATGAACTTCTAACTTAGCTTGACTCTAAACCAAAGAAGCCAAACAAACAACTAAGATTCACTGGAGCTATAGTACTGGCTATAGTAAATAAGTACCATAGTAAACCCTGACCATAACAAATGGTTTTCTCTCAAATTTACAGCATTAAACATGGAAATTTCTATACAAACATCATCCATAATAACCCACAAGATAACCAGCTTTAATTTAAACCTATAATCATCCACAATCAAGCTCTAAATCTAGGATTTACAAAGAATTCAAAAATGATGAAATACGAGAAAAATGAGGAATAAAACTTGGATCAAAGCTATAAAGGTACTCACAAGTAAGAGAGGAAAAGGTTTCTAGCTTTGGTTCGCTAGGTATTGGGTCATCGAAAAAATTCTAAAAGGTAAGGTTACCGGCCGAAGAGAAGATAACAAATGAAGAAGAAGAAAGAAAGAAGAGAATAATGTAAAACTCGGGCTACTACAGTACCATGTGCTACAGTGCCTAATAAAATTTACACTACTACCCTGAAAAAACAACAGTAATGGGCTAGTTATAACTACAGTAATAGACTTGTTATAACACATATTCCCTGGGGTCCTATGATATGTTATTACTTCCCCCTATGCGGCACTATCTAGTCTATCAAATGGAGGTTGTTGTTTACAAACACAAATATGAAAAATAACAAAAGAAAGAGCTATAAACAAAATGGACTAAGGCACGCAATGCAAGCAATCTAAAGGGTAACTAGCAATGAGAATGATAGGCCTCATGTAAGTATCCCCTAGAGGAAAGAACAAGAAAGGATGAATTTGGGAATTTAAGTGTGATGTTGGCTAGGTTTGATCCACTAGACTTGGGAGTCGACTACCCCTATGATTTTCTTAGTTACAAGTAGTCTTGGCTATGGATGCTCTAATGCTCTCCAGGCTAAAACTAGCCCTAATGCCTGCGGGTGCTACCGATACTAGGAACTTCTGGTGTTCAGTTACATTTAATCCCCCTTCAATCATTGTGCGACCTAGTACATGCAAGCATCCCATTATACAAGTATCATTCAACAATCAAAACCTACGGAATCCATCCATTTTAAGTTGAACATCAAAATAATAGATTGAAAAAAAAGCATGCCAACATTTAATTAACAAAAGAAATCAACATCCATACAAGTTATTCTCCCAAGGTTCACCAGACGCCCGGTGCCCTTGGGAGTCTAGTTCCACATTACAAGGAAAGAATGAATAAATAAAACAATACAATAGCTTATAAGCAACTCCCCTAAGATGTAGGGTAGAAGATGGTAAGAAGAGCTCGTCAGATCCACATCGTCGAACTCCTCGATGTTCTTTCTTGAGTGTGACCTTCTCCCTTCTGAGCTCTTGCTCTTGAAATGATCTTCCAAAAACCCCTTGTCTAGCTGGCAACTTACTTTGGTGATGGTGGAGAATTGTGGTGCAAATGATGGTGGAGAATGGTAGTGGAGATGATGGTGGAGATGATGGTGGAGATGATAGTGAAGATGATGCCTTCTAAGCACAATGAGAAAATGGTGGCCAATGACCCTTCAAAATGCCCTAGAAGATGACTTAAATAAGTCTCATTTCAATCCATGTGGGCTCATGCCACCCAGCACAAACTCTCTACAAAAGCACTGCGGTAGGTTCACAAGCTTCATGCGAGCAAAATTTACTTCTACAGTGATCATCTACATTATCATGGCCGTTGTGATCGGTGGTTAAAATGCTAGGATGCATGTGAGCTTTGAAAAATCTTCCAAATTTCACTAAAAAGAGCTCACTTTTAATCGAAACAATCTTCTAATTTCTTGAAATAAAAAGGAAAGATTATATGGGGTAAAGGCATCAGAGTCATATAAAATACGCATGAAAGTGCATAAAATATATATAATAAAAGTGATGTATTTAGACACTTATCATGGATTAGCATAATTTTAGACGGATATCAAACTTCAACATTTAAATCCAAATGAACAAGCTTTTAGAAGTACGCATATAACTTCACAACATTTCAACAAATATATATATAAGCATATCAAAAAAAGTATATGTTAGTTATATAGTAAGTATAATAATCAATTTGATCAAATAATGCCTCCAAAATTCACAAATAACAAATTTTGTTTAAGAACAAACTTTAAAAGAGGTCATGATCCATTTCAAAGCTCATCAATGAAATCATTTTCCCAAAAAGACTTGTAAAGACATAAAAGCAAGTCCAAAATTTAATAATCAAATTTGAGAAGTCATTGTTTTGCAAAAACTATAATGTAACACCATTCTCAAAACAATAGCTTGAAAAACCTATTCGACTTTGTTACCATTGCAACTAGGTTGAGAGTCTTCAAGGTCTTCATACCATTGACGTTGGCCCACTGAAACCTTGTGTGGTGATCACCGGGTTCTCTATGTATTACTCCCTCAAGACTTCTATGCGCCCCCCAAATCATGTACCGAACATGAACTAGGACCACCACACCACCTCCCATTAGGCCAGATCATAAGGACTTGCTATTACAGTAGTGGGTAACAATAACCTCATCACCATCAAAATCACCTTGTCAAGAACAACAAGACCATATCCCACCACTTTAGTGGATATATTCAAGACTTGTAGGTGTTAAAATAATACAATCCATGCATAATACATCATAATCTCCATGTCTAGGACAAATATCCATATTTCAAGAATGAAAATGATTTTCATAATCATAAATGTCAAAAGAACAATTATTCAAACAAAGGGGTTCGTAAATGAAAATCAATAATATCAAAAGAGAACACTGAGCATACTTTTGGAATACATTGTACCTTTAAAAAAATAATGATAATTCATTAAAACAAATATGACTTTTGGCTCAAACAAAACCCATAATTCAGAATGGCAAAGAATCCAACTTCAACTTTATTGTAACCCTGAAAAATCAGATCATTCTAGTTTGTTGTTCTAATGTAATTGCATCGATTGACTTTATAAAACTTCTCACCAAGGTCCTATCCTTCTATAATAGTTCCAACAACTCTCCACATCACAACAGAGATTTCTTCCATAGATAATATCACTATTTTGATACAGCATTGTACTTACTATAAAAAAATATCCAACTAAATTACCTCCTAACCAGTAAAGAGATATATCTTTCTTTTAATTTTATTCTTTTCTTATATCATCAAGATCACCTCAATATTATTTTTAACACCCATAACACTATTCTTTTACTCATCGAGCACAAACATATAACTATCTTAAATGAGTTCTATCTAAGCTTCTGCACATTAATAGTATTTACCAAATTTCCACTAATATGAAATATGCACATCAACTTATGAATTTCAACTCAACAATAATTATATTCACTAACATACTGACAACACCCTTTTGCGTATGAACCACAAGTGGCTGGGTTTGTCAAAGTAATAATACCCCGGTGAGTGGGTAGTCGAATCCACAGGGAATAGTGATTAGAAACACAAAAACTACTATTTAACTAGCATGAAAAATGAATTAATAGTGATGTGAATAAGAATCAATGCAAATAGAAATAAGAAAAGAAGAAAGAGGCGCAAATAAAAGATAGGAGAGGCAATTGATGATAAATAGGGCACCTGGACATTGCTCACCCTAGGACTATTGTTTCCAATTGCACAACCAATCATTATGTTTCCTAACTAATGTATAATGAGTCATAGAGATCCTTAAACACACGGTCCCAAAACTTAAGGTCAACCGTGACTAATCCTACAGTATACCACGGTGGAGAAATCTCTCAGTCTCCACACCTCACATTGTGCTAGGTTGCATTAGGCTCTAGAGATTCTAAGTGATAAACCCTATTCCCTAAAATAAATCTAATCCTTTGGTCCAGGGGAAAGACCCCTAGTCATAATTAAGCCCCAGATACTAAGGATTACGTTAATGCTTCACTCTGTTGCTTGCACAAATAAGCCCTAGTGGAGTTTGTCTCTTAGCACTTCACTCTATTGTGACCACAAAGAACTCTTGGAACATGGAGGCAGGATAAATCACACCAGAGGGGAAAAACGATGTTCCGCTATCTCTCGACTCACCCTCTTAACCCTCTCCAATCTAGCATTGTCTAACCCTCATGGTGTGTCATTCATCCACAAGAATTACCAAAATGGATTCTTAACCCTAGTGTCACTCTAAAGGAAAATCAACTCAACAAGCATTCAAGATTGGAACTCAATAAAAACATCAATTAATGAAACATAATAAGAGATCATCCTAGGATTTACAAGCCTAAGTACCCACTAGGGGTTTAGCTCTCCGTGGAGCAAAATACAATCAATAATGAAATCAAAAGTGAAAATATGCAATCCATGAATAAAACCCCCTTGGTGTTTGTGTTAATGGACTTGTGAAGTGGATGCGTCTTCTCCAAAGGTCCCCTTGTCAAGCCTAGGGCACACCTTGCCAAATCGGTGCTAACGAAATCTCCTTCAATAATTCTCTTCGGAAGGAAATGCGGTATCCAAGGCAGTAAACCTCTCCAATACCCTAGCCGTGGGTGCCTCCAAAGGTGAGAAAAGATAGGCCAAAGTATGGAAAGATCGATCCCCAAATCGACTGAAATCATTGCTTTAAATAGGTTGGAATCGGGCATTCACACGGGCGTGTGGAATTTCCTCACACCCGTGTGAATAAGCAGAAATTTAATTTTCAGCTACCTGTGAACAATAACTGCTACACTAAATTGCTATAGTTGTTTGATACTAGTAATCTACTATAGTACTCCGCCAAAATACTTCTAAATCCACATTTTTTATCATGGCAACTTAAAACGGGCACACATCTATGCTGTAGATCATGTTGTATCTTCAAATAAAAACACATTTGATGATAATCTTGCTAGTTTTGCACAAGACGGAACACATGAGTGTGACTGCCTTTGTGCCTCTCCAATTTACATATTTCCTTGAACATAACAAAGGTTGGCACACACTAACATGTCTTTGAGCACAACTTGTTTCTTCACATTTGTGCACTCCAAGATTTCATCAACCAAGTGCACCAACAATCTACTTTGGCTTCTTTTTTCTATATTCGTCTCCACAACCCTACATGCAAAAAAGAACACAAATACACATGTATTAGCGATAAAATCTAAAAAAATTAATGCTCATTATAAGAAAAGAATATTTCATATTGCTAATACATAAGCACTTATCACATACATCCCTTATATTAATTATAGCATCAAAATAAATTCAAGCTCCATGTATCTTAATCATAATATCATATCTCAAAACTTTAACAATTCTACAATATAAGAGTAATTAGATCTTTCCTAGTTTCACACATAGCGCTAAGTAAGTTCTAACGCCAACTTCATAAAGACTACCCAATAACATGCATCATTTACACCCATGATTCCTCCTCATTAACTTCATAATTTATAGCCATACATTGCTTTGTTTATACAACAATGTAACTCCTCAAGACATATGTGATAATGACAAGTGCCTAATGCGACTTATTCTTGTATATATTTTTGTACATACCTATTATGTATTTTGATAGAATTGACACCAGTTTGTTCTTAATTGTTGATTAATTTCTTTGTAAAGAATAAAGAAGCCAACAGGAACACGAGGACATGATTTGGGTAAAGAAAGATTTAAATTTTGATGTGTGACACTGTAGTTTTTTGCCGTAGTAATTACTATAGCACTCACAAGAAATCCTCATAGGCTGCAATGAAACCGTGAGAAAAACCAGCCAAGTCCCAATCCATCCCCTATGGGCTGCAAGGCACACGCAAGCCACGAGTTTGATAAGTGCTTGTGTGATAAGAATGCAAAGTGTTCTTTCCTTATGATGAGCATTACTTTATCAGGTTTTAGCACAAATATGTGTACATTTATGTTACTTTCATGCATATAGGATTGTGAAGCCGAATGTTAGAGAAAGAAGCTAATGTAGATCATGAATGCACATTTTGGAGGAAATCTTGAGAAGGATCAAACGTGAAGACATAAGTCGGGTTCAAGATGCGAGAATGTGTGCCAACCTTTGTGTATTCAAGTTAGCACAATGATTTGGAGAGGCACAAAGGCAGACACATCCGAGTATCCTGGCTTGTGCATTATTAGCAAGATCTTCAACGATGAAGCCATTGTTAAAGAAGCAAAGAGATCTACGACGTAAATGTGTGCCCATTTACGTTACCTCGTTGAAAACATGCATTCGGGAGTGTTTCGGGCCAGTATTATAGCAGGGTACTATTGCAAATGCTGTGGCAATTTACTATAGCAGGTACTGTTCATAGCTGGCCGAAAAAGAGAAATTCCAGAAAATCCGCATGGGCATGTGGAAATTATCCATGCCTGTGTGGAGAATCCACAAGGGCATGTGGATACCCGAATCCAGCGCTTTTAAAAACGATTTCAGCCCCGATTTCAACATTCTTTTCTATATCTTTTCCTCAACTTGAGAGAGTGTGGTGACCAGGGTTTGGAGAGGTATTGTCTAGGGATTGGGAGAGGTTCTACGACTTTGACATCGCACTCCGTTTTGAAGAAGGTTAGTGGGAGAGCTTTCGTCGGCACCAATCCGGCGAGGTGTATCCTAAGCTGGACAAAAGGACCCTTGGATGGGTAGAGGCTTCTCCACAAGACCATCGTGATGACTACCGAGGGGTTTTCGATGGATTACTTATTTTTACATTCGATTTCATTGATTGTAACTAGCTCTATGGAGAGCTAAACCCCCTAGTGGATACTTGGATTTGTGAACCCGAGGATGTATTTGTTTCATTAAACCTTGTTATGTTGCTTTATTAATTGATGTGTTAATTGAGTTCCAACCTTGTATGCTTGATTGTTTGAATACTCCGTTAGAGTGACACTAGGGTTAAAAGTTCTTTTTGGCAACCCTTGTGAGTGAGTGACACACCATGAGAGTTAGATAAAGCTAGATTGGAGACGGTTGAGAGGGTGAGTCGAGAGGTAGTGGAGCGTCCCATTTCCCCTCCGGTGTGATTCATCCTACATCCATTTTCCTCAAGTTCTTTGTGGTCATAGTAGAGTGAATGGGCTAACTGATGACCTTCCACTGGGCTTAGTTGCAGAGGGAACGGAGTGAAGTGTTGAAAGTGATTTTAGCACCTAGGGCTTAATTGTGACTAGGGACCTTTCACATGGACCAAAGGTTGGGTCTATATCTAGGAAGAGGATTTATCACTTGGAATCACTAGAACTCATTGCGATTCTATATGAGTGCGAGGTTGAGAGATTGTTCAATTTCTCCTCTGGGACATGTATAGAGTTAGGCATGGTTGACCTTAGATTTGGGATCATGTATTGAAGGATCTCCACTAGGGTTGAGAGTTCTTGTTGGTAACTCTTGTGAGTGAGCTCATTGCAATTCTATGCGAGTGAAGGTTGAGAGGTTATTCAACCTCTCCTCCGGAACATGTATAAAGTTAGACATGGTTGACCTTAGATTTGGGATCATGTAAATAAGGAATTCCATGACTCATTGTTGCATCAATTAGGAAGTATGATAGAGTGTTCTTACACTTGAAATGATTGTCCTAGGCGGATCAATATCCGGGTACCCCATCTTTATCGATTGTCGTACCTTCTCCTTTACTTGTGCTCTCTATCTTATTGCTTTTATTTTCGTTATTTCATATTTTGTCACACATATCACTATTCATCATCCACATTAGTTAAGGAACAACTTAAGTGTCTTTATTCCCTACTCTCTGTGCATACGATACCCACTCATCTGGGATTATTACTTCGACACCCGTGTACTTGTGGTTTATACGCATATACGAATGTGTCATTAAACAAACATTTCTTGGGAGGCAACCCAAGTGTTTACTATATTCTTAGTTGTTAACTTAGTGTTTGCATGAATAAAATGTTGAGTGTTGGTGTCTTGATTTTTAGTTGCTTTTACTGTGACTTTCTTGGGGACTCTTATGTCATCGTGTGTTTTCATGTGGATTTGGCAAAGTTCGAGTCGCTCAAGCTAGTTTCTCATGTTTTTCGCTGGTGTATTTGCATAATAGGGCAGGCTCTGATTATATATACATGTTTACAAACTTTCTATAGAGCCTACAGAGTTCTCTAAGGCATCCAGGGAAAACGCACGGGCGTGTGGAAATTTCGCACGCCCGTGGGTTTGCATTGCAAGTTCATCTAGAGAAGACACAAGGGCGTGGACGCGCCCCTATGAGCGACCTTGAGACTTCTACACGCCCATGGGTAATTTCCGCATGGGCGTGTGTTTTCCTACAGAGACTTAGCATTCCTGAGAGCACACAAGGGTGTGGTCTCGCCCCTGTGAGCAACCCTGTGACAAACGCACGGGCGTGGGTACTTCTGGCACGCCCGTGTGGATCACTACAGAAGAGCTCTCCTATATCCCGAGAAGATACAGGGGCGCGCACTTGCCCCTATGAGTTGGACCTGTGAATGTCCACGCCTGTACGGAATTTCCACACGGGTGTGCGAAACACTTAACAATTTTTCTCGGTGGTACTGAGAAGCCACAGGGGCGTGCGGCTACTACTGTGGGCCGGGCGCATGGGCGTGGGTAATTTCCTCACGCCCGTGCGGAAGCATTCAAAGACATTGTGCATTTTTCCCGAGAGCGTACAGGGGCGTGTGTCTGCCCTGTGAAGCTCTCCTGTGGAGGTGCACGGGCGTGGGTAATTTTCGCACGCCCGTGTGGATGTGAAGAATTCCAAGGGACACAATTTTCCTTTAAAAATCTCGTTGAAATTTTCATCCATTACCCTTCCAGACACTTGAAAACCACTCTTGATCATTTTCTCAACCTCGTACTGGTATTTTAGAGGGATTTACAGTCAATTTCCATGCCGAATTCAAAGTTTGAATATCCATTTCATCGGTAAATTTGTTGCTCTCTCTATTATTCACAAATTCTTGTTTTTATTGGATTGAAAGTGTTGAGTTGTGGCAATATTCACACTATAATGGTTTATGCACATTTGGAAGAGTTTAGACGTGGTTTTAAGGTTGTGTTTTTGGAGTATTGACATGCAACCGTGAGATTTTCATGCCACTCAGATCCACACATGTGTGGAGAATTTCCACAGCTCATGTGGAATTCTGCAGTACTGTTTCTAGAGCTTCGTTGATCAGTTTTTTCGTCAATTCTTACAGATATGGCATCTCCTTCAAAAAAGCATGAAGTTAAGCGTCCCAGAGAGACCCCACCTGAGCCAGTACATATGGAATTCTCAAATCCCGAGCATCAGACTTGATTTGAGAGATTATCAGCACTTAGTTTTGGTCAGTCTCTCTTTGTGGATTTGAGTGTGCTGAGAGAGATTCGGTGGGGTGATGAGCTAGCCGATGAGATTGATGAGATGCTAGCAGTGGGAAGCTGGAAAAGATTATTGCCTATCCAAGAGCCAGCTTTCCGTGCATTGACGTTAGAGGTGTTGGCGTCTTTCGAGTTTGATCAGCCATATGAGAGGTTTGACACTGTGAATACTATACAGTTCTGAGTATTCGGACATCCATTTTGCATGAGTGTCATTGAATTCTCCGTTCGTATGGGTTTGTATGATGAAACCTACACAGGCACAGAGGAGTATGTACGCTTGACGACGGATTTTTAGGGCACAATGACTCCGCAACAAGCGTACCGAGTTTTATGTCGACATGGGCAGTACGAACCAGGAGTGTCCAAGGCCACCAGCCTATCCCAATTGAGCTACAGATACTTACACTCAGTCCTCAGCAGGTCTGTGACCGGTCAAAGTGACAACATAGCTATTTAAAGTAGGCAGGCCTACTCTATTTATACTCCTTGGTCTGCAATGTGCCAATTCACCTAGGGCACGTAGTGGTGGGCGTCTCGAGGCACCAGGTCCAATTTGCGAGAGTGGGAGTATTATTCACCTAGGTGCCGAGAGGACGGTCGTGCCTTCTCCTCTTGGGTTTGATACGATTAGGATGATGGGGTTGGTGCGTAGATGTGGTCTTGGAGCATACATTCTAGCTACGGCTACCCAAGAGATCACTGAGGGTGGAAGGGATGCAGTGGAGGGTTCAAGACAGGTTCCCGAGCCTCAGTTTGCACCGATAGGGACTGGGGTACCCCTTGCAGCACAGGAGACACTGTGGCATTCGATACCCATTTTTACTCCCTCTTGAGCTCATGATCATTTTGAGAGGCTCGAGAGTGCTGTGGGTGAGCTTCGGTCCGAGCTCGTGGAGGTCCGGATTTTACAGGTTGCGTAGTACCCGGGAATAATGGCGTATCTTGACATCGTACTACAGCTATTAGAGCGAGATGTATCCTTACCCTTTATCAGGATACCGAGGACTTCTCCGGGATCACCACCACCATTTCCACCGGTGCTATTTGATTTAGCACCCGCAGCACCAGCAGAGCTGACATCAAACGACACTGACACTTGACTTCATTTTTCATTTCTTTACTTTCACATGTTATTTTAGACTTGTGCACTCAGAAAGGACTTTAATTCTGAGTTTATTTTCATTTCGATTGTCTCGAGTTGTATTCATTGCCTTATCTTTTATATATACTCGAGATATTTTAGTTTTAATTGAGCTTTACTGAACCCCCAAGTGTATGTTTGCAGATGGTCTTGTCAGTATGGGAATTGAGAACTAGTCATGGACACGGCCAATGTGGGTCGTGTGTGCTTCACAACCCATTGGAACTTTACTTCCAAGGATTTATCTCCATTAAACGCAACACTCAGAGTCAGGGGAGTATTGTTTCAATTGCCACTCTCACATCTATACTTGATTGTTTTATTTTCTATTGTGCTTGCATGGTACATTGGGGACAATGTACAACTTAAGTGTGGGGGGGGGAGTTTCATAGTGAACATATCTTTTATATTAATTTGATTGTTATACATGCTTACATAGCCAATGGCGGCTCACCTTAGTTGCAATGATTGTATTCTTGAGTTTAGGAGAGTTTTTAACATTGAATGATCTCATTCTGTAGTTTTTACTTGAATTTCTAAGAATTTTTGCCCGATTCACACTTGTTGCACTACTCACTCTTTAAACTCTTTGGGAAACTCAAGTTTGATGTTAAAGGGACTAGTTATAGTTGTTTCTTTTGTTAATTTTAAAAAAACGTTTCATTGTTTAGTTGTGCATGTTGGGTGGAAAGAGCTACCACCTATGAAGTATGAAGCTACTCTCATAAGTCGGATACTAGTTATGCCCTATGAGAGAAAGAGCTATCTCATGGGATGAGTGAAAGCTACCACCCCGGTTGAAAGAGCTACCACCTCGAAAGTGTGAAAGCTACCTTAGCGGCAGCTTTGGAAAGGGCTACCTTGGAGGATGTGTGAAGCTACTACCATCTTTTCAAATTTTCATTATTTTTTGTAGATAAATAAGTCCATTTTACTTAGAACTTTGAGGAGTATACCTTGGGTTGACTTGAGCGAGTTTATACACACTTACATGATTTCGGGTTTGTTATAAGTTTTTAATTCAAGTTTTTAGCTAGAGCATTGATTTTTTTCGTATTTAGTGTTGAATTTTCCCTTACTTATACAATGCTATCTTTGTATGCTTTGGTGAACCTAAGGCCAAGCACTTCCAATATTTCCTTCATCTATGCATTAATGTTTTAATTTTTGCTTGAGGACAAGCAAAAGCTTAAGTGTAGGGGAGTGTGATAAGTACTTGTATGATAAGAATGCAAAGTGTTCTTTCCTTTTGATGAGCATTACTTTTATCAGGTTTTAGCACTAATATGTGTGCATTTATGTTTCTTTCATGCATATAGGGTTGTGAAGCCGAATGTTAGAGAAAGAAGCCAATGTAGATCGTAAATGCACCATTTGGAGGAAATCTTGAGAAGGATCAAACGCGAAGACATAAGTCGGGTTCAAGATGCAAGAATGTCTGCCAACCTCCATGTATTCAAGTTAGCACCATGATTTGGAGGGCACAAAGGCAGTCACATTCGAATATCCAAGCTTGTGCATTAATAGCAAGATCTTCACCGATAAAGCCATTGTTGAAGAAAGCAAAACGATCTATGACGTAAATGTGTACTCGTTTAAGTTACCTCGATGAAAACATACATTTGAGAGTGTTTTGGGCCAGTACTGTAGGAGGGCACTGTACCCAACAGTGTAGCAATTTACTGTAGTAGGTACTGTTCACAGACGGCTGAAAAAGAGAATTCCAGAGAATCCACACCGGCGTGTGGAAATTATCCACGGCCGTGTGGAATTCCACAGGGGCATGTGGAGAATCCATAGGGGCGTGTGGATGCCCGATTCCAGCCTTATTTAAAGCCGATTTCAGCCCCAATTTCAATATTCTTTTCTCCATCTTTTCTGTAACTTGAGAGAGGACGGCGGCTAGGGTTTGGAGAGATATTGGCTAGGGATTTGGAGAGGTCCTATGGATCCAACATTGCTCTCCATTTGGAAGAAGGTTAGTAGGAGAGCTTTCGTCGGCACTGATCCGACGAGGTGTATCCTAGGCCAGACAAAGGGTCCCTTGGACAAGTAGAGGCTTCTCCATAAGGTCATCGTCACCACTACCAAGGAGGTTTTCTATGGATTACTTGTTTTTACATTCGATTTCATTTATTGTAACTAGCTCCATAGAGAGCTAAACCCCATAGTGGATACTTGGATTTGTGAACCGCAGGATGTATTTGTTTCATTAAACCTTGTTATATTGCTTTCATTAATTGATGTGTTAATTGAGTTCCAACCTTGTGTTCTTAATTGTTTGAATACCCCCTTAGAGTGACACTAGGGTTAAGAGTTCCTTTTCACAACCTTTGTGAGTGAGTGACACACCACGAAAGTTAGACAAAGCTAGATTGGGGAGGGTTGAGAGGGTAAGTCAAGAGGTAGCGGAGCGTCCCATTTCTCCTCCGGTGTGATTCATCCTACCTCTATTTTCTCAAGTTCTTTGCGGTTATAGTAGAGTGAATGGGCTAAAGGATGACCTTCCAGTGGGGCTTAGTTGCAGCAGTTAACAGAGTGAAGTGTTGAAGTGATTTTAGCACCTAGGGCTTAAATGTAACTAGGGACCTTTCACCTGGACCAAAGGATTAGGTCTATATCTAGGAAGAGGATTTATCACTTGGAATCCCTAGAACTCATTGCGATTTTATACGAGTGTGAGGTTGATAGATTGTTCAATTTCCCCTTAGGGACATGTATAGAGTTAGGCATGGTTGACTTTAGATTTGGGATCATGTATTGTAGGATCTACATAACTCATTAATGCATTAGTTAGAAAGCATATTAGAAGGTTTTTGCACTTGAAACAAGTGTCCTAGATGGAACAATATCTGGGTACCCCATTTATATCGATTGTCTTACTCCTCTTTAGTTGTGCTTTTCTCTCTTGTCTGTTTTACTTTCGTTTACATTACATCTTGTTACACAACTATTATTCACTTTCCGCTTAGTTAAGAAACAATTCAAGTATTTTTATTCACTACTCTCTGTGGATACGATACCCAGTCATCTGGGATTTATTACTTTGATAAACCCGTGCACTTGCGGGATATAGGCAAGGGGCATAGTCAGAGTTCGACCCTAAACTAAGCCAAATTGATCTCCTTGTGTGCTCTTCATAGCCCATATGGATTTTGTGGTATAAAAGGACACTTTCTGGCAGATTGGTGAGGAGCTTCTTCTTCCCCTTTTGGGCCACCACCACCAAACATTCTTGAGGTTGTTTGCCCATCTTTTGGTGATGATAGTTGGGAGATCTAGAACATATCATCACCAAGTGGGAGTGGAGCCAAGGAGACGGAGTAGGATTAAATCCTTAGGCCATCAGTGGAGTCATTTGTGAAGAGATCCTCCGGCATCATCAAAGATCTTTCAAAGCTTCATCCATTCAACGAGATTGTGACTTTAGAGGGAGTTTTCATGCTTCTTTATTGTATTTATCATCCTTTTTTGTTGTATAAGTATCCTTCAACATGAGGGAGTAACTTATGATGGTGTTTGGATTTGGATGAACCCTAGGATGATTCTTTTTGCAAAACTTTGGATGTTGTTATTCATTAATTTGATGTTTGTTTTGAGATTCAATTTATTGTGGTTTGCTTGTCTTGAGCTACACATGGAGAACTCTATAGTTGATTCTTGAATTGTACTCGTGGATGCGGGATGTTCACTTATACTAGGTTATACATAGGTTGAAAGGGGATACTTGTGCCAATAAACTAAGGGATTCGGTGTTGGTAGCCCTCTAACATTAGGGTTAAGCTGAAGAAAAAGTAGGTTTACTCTTATTTAGAGATCTCTTAATGCTTAATGTAATCATAGGAGGAGTTGACCCAGAAGTAATTTCTATTAACACTCATAAGGGATTAGGGGTTGGCCGCCAAGAGATTGGAGTTAATATATCTAGGAGATCTCTAGTCTCTAGGCCTTCACTACCATCATTAGATCTTTAAATTATCCTAGTTTTGGCCTTAATGGCAACCCTAGGGGATTCCTTGTCTGAACATCCCCCTCTCGTGCTTAACACTTCCTTGTTTATTTATTTGTGTGTGCTAGTAACTGGGCTATAGGTTAGTTAATTTCATCTTCTTTATTTATACTTATTTGATATTGTAGGCTAGAAAGCAGATGAAGAGTGAGTAATAGTACTTCCTCGGCCCTATGGAATATGACCCCTATGTCACATATAGGGTATTACTTGATAACCCCTACACTTTCAGGTTAATCATCAAATTTTTTGCCCCATTGCCACGGAAGCACTCAAGGAATATTAGCAAGTCATGTAATCTATTGCTCTAGCCATTTTTCTTATCTTTGTACATCTTACACTTTGTATATATTTTTTCCTTTTCTTGTCCATATTACTTTTATCTTCTATTCTTTTATTGTGACTTTGTTCTTTGTATTCTGTTTTGTGTGAAGTACAATTTTCCTAGCAAATGCAAGGGACTTATACTTACAATGATTCAAAATTACCTTTGAGTGCTAAAGTTGATGGTCTTTCTGAAAAGATCAATCAACTTATTGCCCAAGAATCACGTGAAAGCAATCCATAAACCAATCCATGTCATCTTTATTATGGGAGACATCCAAATGCATCAAGTTCTTATCATGAGCAATAATGGGAGAGCCCTCAAAATAGACAGCCAACTTACTCCCCACCTCAAGAGAAGTTGCTCATGTATCATTCAAGTTCTTGATATGAGCAACTAAAAGAAATGAAAATAAATACTAAGGAGGATTTTACCAAATCCATGGGAAGCACTGAGGCCTAGTTTCAAAATATGAGCACCAAGTTTGGGGCCAGTTCAATGGCACCAACACTCAGATTGTTAACATGGACACTCAGTTTAGTGACATTAGCACCACACTAAGAAGTGTCCAAGCATCTCTTCACAAGCTAGAGAACCAAGTTAGATAAATTATCAAAGAAATGGCCGAGGAACAACCAATTCATGAGCCAACAATAGAAATCCCAACTACAAACAACAATGAAGATGAAGAGAGCCAAGATGAAAAGGAGATGGAAGGTTTGTCGAAGATTCACTGGCACTTTTAGGTGACAAAGCTTAAAGGGAGTTTTAATATTTTCATTTGCTTTCTTCATATTTATTAGAGCCATCAAGGTCTCTCTCTGGCAATTGAAATGACTTGGAGGGTTTTCATCCATGCTCTAAGGCATATTATGAGCCGTGGAGGCAAGTTCTTTAGCGGTGTTTATGGAAGATTCACAAGCACTCTGTGGTGGCAAATCTCAGAGAGAATTTTAATGCTTTAATTTTATTTCTTCATATTGATTGGATTGTATGATTATTCTCCTCTAATGGAGAACTAAACCTCATGGTGTTTGTACATAGATGGAACCTAGGGTTTACTTTTTTATGACAATGGTTGTAGACTTTGAAACTTGTATCGATTAATTTATTACAATACTTTGTTGTTAAATTAAATTATGTGTTGTTATTTGTCTTGAACTCTGTTGCAATGGAATCCAGAATTTTCATGATTGATCTACTTGTGTGATGAATTAAAAGATCCATGACAAGATCCCCTTGCGTATATCCCACAAGTGCACGGGTTTGTCGAAGTAATAATCCCGGGTGAGCGGGTATCGAATCCACAGAGAGTAGGGAATAAAAATATTTAATTCGATTCTTAGCTATGTAAAAGATCAATGATAATGAGTGTGACAATGATTCAATTCTCAACAGTAAAAGCAATAAGTAAGAGAGCAAAAGAAAAGAAGGGGGTAAGGCAATCGATAAAGATGGGGTACCCGGATAATGCTCCGGCTAGGGTAATTGTATCAAGTGCAAGAACCATCTATTATACTTCCTAATCAATGCAATGGTGAGTCGTGGAAATCCTTAATTACATAGTACCAAATCTAAGGTCAACTATGCCTAACTCTATACATGTCCCGGAGGAGAAATCGAACAATCTCAACACCTCGCACTCGCATAGAGTTGCAATAAACTCTAGGGATTCCAAGTGATAAATCTCTTCCTTATTATATACCTAACCCTTTGGTCCAGATGGAAGGTCCCTAACCACAATTGAGCCCTAGATACTAAGATCACCTCAACGCTTCACTCCGTTGCACGCGCAATTAAGCCCAACGGAAGTTCATTCCTTAGACCATTCACTCTATTATGACCGCAAAAAACTCGAGGATCGGAGGTATAATCTATCACACGGGAGGGGAAAGGGGACACTCCTGTACCTCTCGACTCACCCTCTCAACCCTCTCCAACCTAGCTTCGTCTAACGCTCGTGGTGTGTCACTAACTCACAAGGTTACAAACAAGAACTCTCAACCCTAGTGTCACTATAGGGGAAATGTTCATACAATCAAGCATTCAAGGTTGGAACTCACAATAAACATCAATTTATTGAAAGCATAATAAAGAGGTTCAAAAAAACAAATACATCCTAGGGTACACAAAACCCGAGTACCCACTAGGGGTTTAGCTCTCCATGGAGCTAAATACAATCAAAGAAATAGAATGTAAAAGCAATGAATCTATAAAGAAACCCCCTCGATAGTCGTGTCGATGGTCTTGTGGAAAGTCCTCTACTCGACGGAAGCTCCCCTACCAACCTTCTTCCTAAGGAATGATGATGTCGGAGCCGTAGAACCTCTCCAAAACCTTGGCCAATACTCCTCGAAAAGATGGAGAAAAGAATACTAAAATCGGGGCTGATTCGGCATTTAAATAGGGCTGGAATCGGGCGACTACACAGCGTGATGCTTCACGCTGCCGGGAATTTCCACACGGGCGTGATAATTTCCACACGCCTGCGTGGATCGTCTCAACTCCCGCTTTTCGGCCGACCGTGAACAGTGTTGCTACAAGATTTTCTCGCCTTTGCCCGCATAAATGTCCGGCCTGAATAGATTCCCGAATCCATACTTTCATCAGAGTAACGCGAACGAGCACACGTTCACGTAGTGGATCACTTGCATCTTCAATGATAGGCACGTTGGTGAAGCTCTTGTTCTATGTGTGTTTATATAAAAAAATAATAATAATAAATAAATTAAATGTATTTCCTAAGTTAAACAAAATACTCAAAATATTCAAATCTCAAGACCAGCCAAGAGCATAAATCTCAAGCCAGTCTAAAATGCACAAATCTCAGGATCAGCCGAGAGCACCGATCTCGAGGCGATCCAAAGTATCCAAAGTACACAAATCTCCGGACCAGTCGAGAGAACCGATCTCAAGACGGTCTAAAATGCACAAATCTCAGGATCAGCCGAGAGCACCGATCTTGAGGCGATCCAAAATATCCAAAATACACAAATCTCAGGACCAGTCGAGAGCACCGATCTAAAGACGGTCTAAAATACACAAATCTCAGGACCAGCCCAGAGCACAGATTTCGAGGCAGTCTAAAATACTCAAATGTCAAGATCAACCAAAAGCACAGATCTCGAGGCGATCTTAAATATTCAAACTCTTAGATTTGTCGAGAGTACATATCTCAAGGCAGTCTAAAGTATCCAAAATCTCAAGATCGGCCAGAGCATAGATCTCGAAGCGATTTTAAATGTTTAAATTTGAAGATCAGCCAAGAACACAGATCTCAAGGCGATCTCAATCCCAAGATCAGTCATGAACACAAATCACGATGCAAATAAATATATATATATATATATAAAATAATGATAATAAATATAATAAATAAAATAAAATAAAATAAAATAATTATACCCGATAAAAAAAAATATTTAATTATATTAAAAATAAATAAATAAATAAATAAATAATAAATGATGATTAAATTAAATTAAAAAAAACAATCAAAACTAAATCAGATAAAAATATATATATATATATATGTAAATCAAATAATAAAATATTAAAATAGGATAAAGATAATATATATGTATACACGTATAATAAAATAATAATAATTTATTATATATATAAAATGATAAATAAATAATAAAATAAAATAAAATAATATATATATATACATATAATATAAAAAGAAAAAAATCAGATAAGATAAAAAAAAATATAAAAATAAAAATAAAATAATAATAATAATAATAATAATAAATTAGATAAAGATAAAGATATATATATATAATAAAATATAATATATATATATATACATATATATATATATATAAATTATTATATAATAAAATATAATAATAATAAATAAATAAATAATATATAGATAATATAAAAAAAATTATTATCACATAAAATAAAAAAAATATATATATATAATTTAAAAAAGTTAATTAATTAATAATTTTAAAAAAAATTGGTGGTCGTGTAACGTGTGTAGCATGGTCGCGACACGATGGACACAACCGGCATCACGATCGATGCAACCGCCTCCATGTGAGACCGACTGGTTAGTTAAGAATGCTTTTAAATAGACGGGGAGAAGGAACCAGGGGGAGGACGAAGAAACGGAGAAAAGAAGAAGAAGACGGAGGAGATCGAAGGAAGATTTGAAGAAGACGAACGAAATAAGAAGAAGAAAAGAAGAAGGTCTTTCTCTCCTCTTATACCTATATATATCTATATATATATATATATAAAAAAATCGCTTGATTGTCGCTGCCATTGCCGGATGCCGTCGCTGGTGTCGCGGTTGTCATTTGACGTTGTTGCTGCAAGCCACTGATGCTTGTTGTCTTCGCTGCGATGTTGTTGTTGCCGCTTGCCTTAGCCATCGTTGATTGCTGCTTCCCTTGATGAGGAGCCCATGAAGACGAAGGTACTGGAAGAGGTTGTGAAGAAGGAGAAAAAAAAATTGTGTGGATTGATATTAATGGCATTAGATAATCAGATGACATGTGTCATCAAAGTGATAGTGGAAATATGATAAAATTATATTCAAAGAATTCATGAAGACCCATTTATTCATAAATCCAAAAATACAAAGTACAATGCTCATAAAAGAGCTCTAATTCATATTCCAGAGTGACGTACATTATATCCAGAGTAACTTGTTGATGTGGCGGCTACTTGGCTTCTTGGCAGAGATGGTATACTCAATATCAAAATACATGGCAAATGGAACCTTTATATATAAAAATCTGGTTGAAGAAATGGCAACCTAAAAAAATACCAAACCAAAGAAAGTATGATATGAAGTAGTAAGACCCGTAACAAACGATGATTTCTTGAAGCAATGGCTAAATTTATTTTTGAGGTATCAAACAAGATATGAATCTCAAAACAAAGAATGAAGCATGTAACGCAGTTGACAAAAGCATGAAGTGACAGATGATATATATATATATATAAATTATATGTTCACATATAAAGGATGTAATGAATATATATATATATATATATACATATACATTAAATAATAACATTTATAATTTGCAAATTTTCTCGCCTCTACTTGTACTTGAGCCCTTAATCGGAGGTTCCTAAGATTTCAGTCTAGGGTAATTAATAATAGAGGCTTGCCTCTATTAGGAAAGGAAGATCCCACAAAGATAAAAATAAACAAAATAAAAATAACATTTGTGATTCGACATATCGCTTGGTGTTTCTTAACTGACACGACGCCAGGGTGCATATTTTCGATACCACAAATTCTGCACGCCCGGTGGGGACTCTTTTAATTCCTCCTCCCATCTTTGAGGCTCAAGTACAAGTGAAGGCATTACTTTTTATAACTCATATATAAGAAAGTTAATATTATTGATATTTTTATTGCAGGTGAAATGGCGTTTAAGAGTTCAATTGCATCCGGAAGCCCGAAGCTCACTATTTTCCTTGGAGAAGGATCGGAAGTCCAACTACCCAACTGTGTTTTCAACACTGGAGCTGCTGGAGCTGAAATAAGGTTTGGCACAATCTCCAAATTTGTACAGTTCGTGAAGAGAACATCATATCGTGAGGAAAACCAGACGGTCCCACGTTTGCCATCTAGGGGTCATCGCCCAAATGTCATTGTTCCTGCATTTGAGAAGAATATTACTGATGAAAAACCAAGAACCTCTGTCTTTCAGAGGCTATCATGTCCAAAAAAGATAGTTTCTGCATATAATGAAGATGACGAACCCACTTTCACTGTTACTGCCAAAGGGAAGGAAAGTGGGATTTTCCAATCTGAAGAAGCTAAGCCAAGGAAAAGTGTGTTTTCAAGGCTGACACCCAAGAGAGTGAAAACCCCAAATCACAAATTAAATTTTGTGACATTCCAAAACCAGAAGGATAATCGAATGGGTTCCTTCAAAAACTGATTTTGACCACTTAATATGGTGAAGAAAAATGCAACCACCGCAGAGCTGCGTTATCAGCCATATGACAGGAAAGGTGGTAGACCCGAAAATCTTATAAAACTTCCTTCGGCAAAAATCTCTATAAGATGTATGCAGAATCAAAGAAATTGCAATCAGACAAATTGAAGCCAAGGGAATTTTATCAAAAGAAAAAGAAGTTAGTGCTGAAAGCACTTAAAACTGTTTTTGATCGAATCGCTTTACAAAATGATCAAGTTTCACAACTCCAGGCTTCACAGGGTCAAGCTTCGGTTTCTTACTCAAAGTTTGACCGAAAGAAGAGGAGTGAAGATGAATATATGTCTGATGGTGATATTGAAATATACACTGTCCGAATGATTACCGAAACTCAAGGAGATCCAACAGCTGAACAGGAACAACCCAACCCAGTCACAAGATCACGTAGACGGGCACCGGATTCTCAAAGTATGGTTAGAGAGGAAGGTTCAAGTCATATTCCACATGATATACCAAAAGATTACAAGCGGGCAGACCCTCCAAATGAAGACGATGAAGATGAACCAGTTTTTGGTTTAGACCAGAACAACATCATGAAGAAATTCCAAGAAATGGAAAATAGGGAAGCTGAATACAAGAAGATGAATGAAAATATGATGGTGTTAATGGATACAGTGTTTCAGATGCAAAAGCAGATGGCAGCCTTAATGGCAAATGGCCCCGAACAGGTACAGAGGCAAAATAATCTAGTCCCTCAACCAAAAGAGATTGCTCAAGCAGTGGAGCCAGAAGGAACAACAAGTATCCCAATCCAAGAACATTCTGTTGTAATGACTCGGGAGGAGATACAACAGATGGTGGCTACTGAACTCAAACACGCCAAAAATAGCGAGATAAGAGTTGATAGTGACAAACCTTATCCCGGCTATCATGATTTAGTACCCTATCCCAAAGGATACAATGTGCCTAAATTCAAACAATTCAATGGGATCGGTAATTCGGATCAACACTTGGCCCACTTTGTGACAGCATGTGGAGATACAAGTGCAAAACCATCACTTCTCCTCAGACAATTTTCTGCCAGTCTCACAAGAGTTTCATTTGAGTGGTATGCAAGTTTGCAACCTGACTAGATTCAAAATTGGCCACAACTGAAAGATGCGTTTCGAGTACGGTTTTGAGGTGTCAGTGATAAGATTACAATAGCTGATCTTGCAGCCACTCGCCAAAACAAAGATGAGAAAGTAGTTGATTACATTATGAGATGGAGAAACCTGAGTATTAAATGTGAACAACCTCTGGACCAACCTCAAGCAGTTGGATTGTTACTCGGGAACATTGATAGTTGGATGACACCTTTCTTAAGTACATCTGGCATCACAACATTTCAAGAGTTAATCTCACAAGCCAAGAAATTGGAAAGGACTAGCCCAAGGGTGTTGTCTAATTTCCAAACTTCTAGAAATGATAAACCTAAAAAAGCAGAAGGTGTCAAGTACATCGCTACAACCTTCAATGTTGATAAAGGAAAAAGCACTATAGAATCATATAAACCAGAACAAGCTAAGCCACTCAGCTTAGGTGCTCCTGGAACTGAACCAAGACCCATCCCTTCTCTGAAAGATAGAATGAACAAAAAGTACTCTTTTCGAAGAGATAAAGTGCTAAAAATTTTTAAAGATGTCGTGAACAGAGGTCTACAACTGCCTGAGTGCAAAAGACCAGAAGAACAGAGCAAGAAAGATCATCCTAATTATTGTCCATATCATAGAGTGTTGGGGTATACAATTGAAGACTGCTATGTTTTTAAAGATTTGCTTGAGTGCCAATATCAAGAAGGGAAGATCACACTCTCCAAGAGTGTTCTCTTGGAACAACCTGCTGAACATGTCCATTATGTGACTACCCCAGACTATGAGGAATCATCCCAAAGGGAAATCACAGTGGTGGGTAATAAAATAATGCTCCTGTCTATATTTGATGGTAAACCTCCTTCTGTTCCAGAAGAATTGTGGGAGGTATTCATATCCAAAAAGTCGAAGAAAATGCTGAAGAAGTTGGCTGAGCTTCCAGGTATCAAGTGGAGAAATGTCGAGAAACCTCCTGAGGGACTTCCAGTAAAGCAAACCAAGAAGAAAAATAAGAAGAAAAAGCAAAAACGTGAGCACTCAAAACACAAGAAATCCATCATAGAACAATATATTGAATCACTTGAAGAATATGAACAGAAGGAAAGAGTGTTGATCACTCTTAAAGAGTATTTCCCTGAGGAAGTGAAAGAGCTACTTGAGGAATTAGATGAAGAAAATGATGAAATGATGGAAGTGGAAACTTGTAGGGCTATTTCTGGAGGTGAATACCCCATATATAACTAAAATGATGATGGAGATAGTTTTTCTGAGTCAGAAGAACTGTATGATTGTATGATTGCCATGGTCAGCCTTATATTAGCAAGAAGCAGAAAAAGAAGATGGCATTCAGAGAAAGAGTAAAGAAGGCAAATGCCAAACTCTCAGAGCCACACCACTCAGAAAAACCAAAGAATCCATACTATACTGCAAAGACACCAAAATATAAAATCTTGTGAAAAATGATGCCTGCTAAAGAAATTCCTTCTTTCATACGAAGAGTGACAGAGGAATCAACTTATATGCTAATTCAACTACGTATTGCTGATAATAAATGGGATGAATCTGGGATATATCCTCCAGAGTCGACAAGTGATAATGTTGATTCAAAAATAATAAAGCCGACATTCTCAACAGCAAATGTTAAAGATAAATCCATTCCTTCAATCATTGAAATCAGAAAAGACAAAAGAAGAGAGATTTTTAATCGAGCCATGGAAGAAGGGCTAGATTTACCTAAGCCCAAAAGGTCGTGCTTGATGCATTTGGACAGCTACCCAAATTATTGTCCATATCACCGACTTGTGGGACACACTATTGAAGATTGTCGGAATTTTCAAGAATGGCTACAAAAGCATGTTTCCCTGGGAATTTTGATGTTAACTGATGATTATTTCGAAGTGAGAGGTCTTTGTTGTGCCATAACATGTCTGGAAGGTTCTGACGATGAGTTGAATTTTCCAGGTGAAGAGGATGAAGTATCCTGCCACGTACATCAAATGCAACTTAGAACTGGCAAGTTACTCCAATCAAGACAAGCTTCTACCTCCAATGATAAAAACAAAGAGAAGATGATAGAGGAGGAAAATGTCTTACCAAAGAAACCATTGAAGAAACCAGATTATAATATCCTGGCACACCTAAAGAAAGTCCCGCTCTACTTTAGCATGTATGATGCAATCGATGATGTCAAAAAGAAGTCGTGGAATCTTTAATACATGCTCTACAAAAACTCCCGAGGAGTATCAGCTTTATTTTATTTGAAATTAATATGATGAAGCTATGTATGCAACACATACACTTTCAGATTATCATTTCACCGATGAAGACTTACTACTTGGAACTGCAGAGCATAATAGACCATTGTATGTGACAAGGTCTTGTGACGGCATAAAGATCAATCGAATTCTTGTTGATCCAGGGCCTTCCTTAAACCTAATGACCCTAAATACTCTACAGGCATTAGCTCTTGAAATATGTCACTTATCTCCAGAAAGGATCATTATTCAAGGCTTTAATCAGCATAGTCAGAAAGCGTTGGGATCTATCACTCTCCCACTCAAGTTTCGAAAGATCATATCTGATGTGAAGTTACATGTAATTGATGCTGATGCCTCATACAAAGCTTTGTTGGGTAGGCCATGGATCCATGAAAACCGGATGATCCCTTCAACCCTTCATCAATGTATGAAATATATGGTGGATGGAGAAGAACACAGAATTGATGGGGAAATTCAACCTTTTGGTGTCCATGAAATACATTATGAGGATGCCAAATACTACCTTGGTATCTCCAAAGGGGGCAAAATATCGAACTTGATGGAAAAGACTTTGGCAAAACCATCTAATGCTATGTCAATATCCAAAAAGAAAGAATCAGCATTGCCTCACTATGGCGAGTGATACTCGAACCTTCGAGAGATGAAATGACACAAGTCAAAACCCGGAGAGTCCGCTCAAGAAAGCACATTGCATATCACAAGGGTTCCAGATGGCCTCGCAGAAATCCCTAGATGATTTGAAGGTTGACACGACTTGAGCAATTGAAGACATTCTATGTGCCAGCTAGAAATAAGGATGGAAGAGGCATTCTCTTCTACAAAGTTAAAAATAACAAAATTTCAAATGATGACATTATACACATTGAACAAGAAGAGGATAGTGAAATCCAACCTATAAACTTTACAAGCCAGTATCCTAAAAAACTCAGGAGGATAGTTGAAGTGTTTGGGGGCAAAATAAACTGGTTAAAGAAATCATATCAAAATTTTCATCAATTATGGAACCATTCCCATCCTGACAAGAGAGGGGTAGGTTATTCTGAACCTTCCAGATATTCGTGTTACATGATGGAGTCTACGGAAGAAGAAGATGTTAAGATGAAAAGTGCACCACCTGAATTAGAGGATGGTGGTCAAGCAACAATTGATGAGTTAATTGAAATCAACTTGGGAAGTGATGAAGACCCAAGACCAACTTTTTTAAGTGCACAACTGACAGAAGAACAAAAAGAATCCTTCAAGGCTCTTTTGAAAGAATATATTGACTATTTTGCTTGGAATTATAATGAGATGCCAGGGTTGGAGAATGAAGTAGCTGTTCACAGATTAGCTATTGATCCCAATGTTACTCCAGTCAAGCAGGCCCCAAAAAAAGATGAAATTTGATTTAGAAGAAAAAGTGATAGAAGAAACAAAAAAGTTGATAGAAGAAAATTTAATTAGGGAAGAAAAATACCTAGATTGGGTTGCCAGCATAGTACCTGTGAAGAAAAAGAATGGCCAGATAAGGATATGCGTTGATTTCAGAGATTTGAACAAAGCATGTTCAAAGATGATTTTCCTTTACCAGTCATGGAGATCATGATTGACAACACTTCTAGGTATGAAATGTTCTCCTTTATGGATGGATACTTAGGGTATAATCAAATCAAGATGCACCCAGATGATGAGAAACATACTGCCTTTCGAACACCTATGGGCATATATTGTTACAGGGTAATGCCATTTGGCTTGAAAAATGCGGGGGCAACATATCAAAGAGCTATAACCAGAATATTCGACGATTTCATTCGTAAGGTCATTGAATGCTATGTAGATGATCTGGTTGTGAAAACAAATTCAAAAGACAAACATCTTGATGATCTGAGGACCGTTTTCATATGCCTCAGAGAATATAAATTGAAAATGAACCCAATGAAATGCGCCTTTGGAGTCCTATCAGGAAAGTTTCTAGGTTTTATTGTGTGACATCGAGGGATAGAGATAGATCCTTCTAAGATCAAGGCAATCATGAAAATGCCACCTCCACAAACATTGAAGCAATTGCGTTCTTTTCAAGGGCGTTTGGTATATATCAGAAGATTTATTTCCAACTTATCAGGAAGATGCAAGCCTTTTTCTAAGCTGGTCAAGAAAAATACACCTTTTAAGTGGGATTCCGAATGTCGAAAGCTTTTTGAAGATATAAAGCGATGATTTCTTTGAATCCACCAGATGATAGCGGCCCCAATTTGGGAAACCACTAATCCTATATACTCCCGCCTTAGAAGGATCATTGGGAGCCATGCTAGCTCAAAACAATGAAGATGGCAAGGAAAAATGCATTATATTACCTCGTGAGAATGTTGATAGGAGCCGAGAGTAAATATACACCCATTGAGAAGCATTGTTTAGCCTTGGTGTTTGCGAGTGAAGAAATTGAGGCACTACTTGTCGGCACACAAAAATTATCCTCATATCCAAAATTGATCCCCTCAAATATCTTATGACAAGGCCATTACTCAGAGGAAGACTTGCAAAATGGGCACTGATCTTAATGGAGTTTGATATAACATACACTCCGCAAAAAGCTATTAAATGGCAAGCACTAGCAGATTTTTTGGCGGCGCATCCTCTCCCTGATGATTCACCCCTTAATTATGATCTCCCTGATGAAGAGACGCTTACAGTAGAAGAAGCAGAATGACGACTGTACTTTGATGGAGCGTCGTCCATAAAGCCAGCACTGAGGTATGAGCTTCCACAAATGACGACTGTACTTTGATGGAGCATCGTCCATTAGATAATCAGATGACATGTGTCATCAAAGTGATAGTGGAAATATGATAAAATTATATTCAAAGAATTCATGATGACCCATTTATTCATAAATCCAAAAATACAAAGTACAATGCTCATAAAAGAGCTCTAATTCATATTCCAGAGTGACGTACATTATATCCAGAGTAACTTGTTGATGTGGCGGCTACTTGGCTTCTTGGCAGAGATGGTATACTCAATATCAAAATACATGGCAAATGGAACCTTTATATATAAAAATCTGGTTGAAGAAATGGCAACCTAAAAAAATACCAAACCAGCAAAGGATGATATGAAGTAGTAAGACCCAGAACAAACGATGATTTCTTGAAGCAGCGGCTAAATTTATTTTGAGGTATAAACAAGATATGAATCTCAAAACAGCAATGAAGCATGTAACGCAGTGACAAAGCACAGGAAGCGACAGTGATATATATATATATATAAATTATATGTTCACATATAAAGGATGTAATGAATATATATATATATACATATACATTGAATAATAACATTTATAATTTGCAAATTTTCTTGCCTCTACTTGTACTTGAGCCCTTAATCGGAGGTTCCTAAGATTTCAATCTAGGGTAATTAATAATAGAGGCTTGCCTCTATTAGGAAAGGAAGAGCCCACAAAGATAAAAATAAACAAAATAAAAATAACATTTGTGATTCGACATATCGCTTGGTGTTTCTTAACTGACACGACGCCAGGGTGCATATTTTCGATCCCACAATGTGCATAAGTCGGAATGCTCGAGTGTGACTGCCTTTGTGCCCCTCCAAATGGATGTGCCAACTTTAATACAAGGAGGTTGGCACACACTCTAGCATCTCACATCGACCTATGTCTTCGCTTTTGAACCTTAGCAAGATATACTCAAAAATCAGTCATTGTAATCCACATTGGCTTCTTTCCTTTATACTTGGCCTCACAACCCTACTTGCACGAAAGTAACATAAAAACACACATATTAGTGTAAAAACCTGAAAAAAGTAATGCTCAACATAAGGAATTAACGCTTCGTATTCATATCGCACAAGCACTTATCAATCCACCTTGTATAGACATACTGTTATTGAAAAGAACCACGAGTTTGCCGAAAACAACACTTCAGAATTGAGATTTCTCACCCCTTTGTTCTTCCAAATGAATTGACATTAGAATTTCTATAGTAATGCAATTGTAGAGAGTGGGTATTAGAAAGAGATCCCGATCTTGCTTTGTATGGAATTAGGGTTAATCTTCTTGAAAGAGGGATTGGCGACTCACTAAATCCATGTTATTTGTAGATAGTGTTAACTAAGTGCAAGTACTGATAATGTAGTCTACATTAGCTCTATGTGAGACTAGTTATTGTTCATCTTGAAAAAATGGGAATATGATTTAGGAACTCTCTGAGTTCAATAATACTATGAAATCTAGAGCAACCTTGTTTGGAGCCTAACCAAAAACTAGGGGAAATCTATTGTTGAACACCCTTCTTTCGAAACATGCACTTGTTTTTTATAGGTGACATTAGTCCCTATCAAATGACTTCTTAGTCCTATGTAGAAATTAGAAAAATAAAACCATAGTCAAGAAGAAAAATGGGAAGGCCACTAATAAAGATGCAAGCATACATACCGATCAAGTAGTAAAATGTGCATAAAAGCAAGTGATAAGTTCTTGAGTAGACATATTTGTGTATGTTTTTTACATGCATTGAGCATCATTTTTACTATGGTTTATGTCTCATAAAGTGTATTTGGTGTTCCTTTGCACAAATATGTTGTGAATGTCTTGAAAGAAGAAAAAGAAGCAAAGATAGGTTATGAGGACACATTTTGGGAGTTTTTGTGCAACATAAGGATCAAAACACAAGAGGAGCTCATACACATGGGGGTGTGTGCCAACTTCTAAGAGAATTCAAGCCAAATTGTGAGTGGAAGGGCACAAAGGTAGTCACACTCCTATGCCCCTACTTGTGTGAAGAATTCAAGAACTTTCCCAATGATGGTTAGATGACGAGAAGCCTCATAACTTACCACATGGACGTGTGCCCATCCATGTGGCCTCAAGAAAAGAGTGCGGAGCCTTGTTATAAAGAGCACTATAGTAAAGTATTGTATAAAAATTCTGTAGTAAATCACTGTAGCAGTATTGCAGCATGGGAGGCTCACAAGGTTGCGTAGAGGCACATGACAGACGCGGTGTTTTTACTATAACTAGCCTTTTGCCTTATTCCTTGGGGGCTTTTTACTAGCATTTGAAAGGAAAAGTGGCTAGGGTTTTGAAAATTGGTCTTCATAAACTTTGATAGATCTCTTCTTCATCACAGCATCAAGGGAGCCTTCGGTGACCTAGCTTCGGAGAGGGATCCTTCAAGACGTTGAGCGACCCATCAAGGACATCATCATGAATTCAAGGTGGTTTGAATCCATGGTTTTCATTGATTTACATTGTGTTGATTACTTTATAATTTGCCCCATGGAGGGCTAAACCCTAGTAGGTATTTGGGCATGTGAACCCTAGGATCTTATGTTTGTATTGATTTACTTTGTGTTTTCTATTAAATCTGAGTTTAATTGAGTTTCAATCTTGTTTTCTCATTGCTTGCATGTCGTATTAATCCTTGTGATTGATTTTTTTGCATGGTTTGTTTGTTTTGGTGAGAGAAAGTCTCCGTTAGGGCTAGAACTCCGAGATTTAAGATGGTTGAGAGGGTAAGTCTTGAGATAGTGGAGTGTCCCTTTTCCCTTCCGATTAGTGCACTCTATCTCTGTATTCTCTAAAATTTATGCAACCATATTTGGTGTGAGACATGAGATTGAGAGATTTCTCTACCAGTACCTAGTAGGAGGTTATGGATCTTTCACACAGATGTAGGGTTAGATCTATCCATAGGAATCGGGTGTACTCTTAGGTATCCCTAGAGTTTATTGTGGTCATATGTGGTGTGAGGCATTGAGATTGAGTGATTTGTCCACCAGGACCTTGTAGGTGACTAGTATCAGTTTCCTGGAGGTAGGGATTGATTATTCTTGAATTAGCTTGACTCATTTATCTCTAATTAGAAACACATAGTGTGTCTTGTGCTTCTTGTTGGATACTAGGGGAAACATTGCATGGGTACCTCATCTTTATTGATTGAGACTTCGCTTATTTCTACTTTTCCTTGCTTGCTTGAGACATTCATATTCTTGTGATTGAGTTCATTTACCATAATCATGATTTTGACTAGATAACTGAGAAGTAGTTACTACTAATACTTTTGTTGCCTGTGGATCTGACTACCCGACTCATTGGATACTTTATTACTTCGATCTACAAGAGGTGTGTCAACAGGGTATTGATCTACAACAAAGACTAAGATTACTAGTACTAATTTCTATACCGAAAGTTAGCCTAATCAAAGTTGTGATGCTGTGTAAAAGAATTACAAAGCAAAAACATGAAATTCTTAACAAAGGAGTAGAGGAATCAGGGAGAAGTGATGCCCCGGGCATAGTATCCCTCTAGGGTTTTTGTTAAGTCGTAACAAAGTTTGTCATATCATGTAATCTTATTTGAACTAAGAGATTTCTTAAATTATACTAAGCCTCTCTTGTAAGGGTGAATAGTAACTAATATAGTATAGTTTTGATATAGTCACCACATAATCGCTTTGCACACTATGAAATATTAATGTGAATTAATAAGAATTTTTTAAATTGGTAATCCTTCTATGCTAAGAGATTACACCTAATCCCATATGGAATAGAAATGCAATTTCTCCCAAAAATCTATTTCCTACAATTTCAAAGAGCACATAAATAACATGTTAATCCACTCAAAAGAGTTGAGGGAGAAGAATTCTCCAAAGTACCCCATTTCCAGGCTTATTCACAATCCCCTCTAATCGTGGCATGCCTATGCTAGGTGGGTATTTCTACTTGTCACAAAGCACGCCAACCATGATAACTAGGGCTTTAGCCACTATAGCAATCAAGCAATACAAACACGCAAATAGATTAAAACTAACTTTGATTACAATTAACAAACAACTATATCAAAAAGATCCATAATCAACGTCAAAAGATAAAACCCTAGAGTTCAACTATGCCCAAACATCTATGAAATTTTCCCTCCATTAATGGAGGGAAGGCATTCAAATTACAAGCCCCGGAGAAAATAAAACAAAACATTAAAACCCCTTTCGGGCTATGCGAGGAGGATCATCTGGAGAATGCCCAAGGACCTTCCGCAAATGCCACCAAGCTAGTCTTTACGGCTACAATCTCCCTTTCCTCAATAGTGGCATTGAATCTCCTCGTAAATTCATCTCCAATGTTTTGGAAATTCACCCCTCTTCTTCACTTTGCCTTATCTCCATAATAGAAGAAAAGATACGCTAAAAATCCTCATCAGATTTATTTATAGTATGCCACTTACGGGTTTCTTAAGGACATAAGAACATGGCCATAATGAGCTAGAGATGCTGGGTTATGTGCCATAAGGGATCACTTACGGCCATAAGTCTCATATATAAGGTCTTCTATCTTGTGGTATGGTTCAGCTTACAATTGTAAATGCTGGACTGTAAGCTTCTCTTTGTAGCCCTTGCGATCAACCATATGGGTATAAGCTCTGTTCGTAAACTCCTCAGGATGTTCCTTATAGGCACACTTAATGGTGTAAGCCCTACCTGTAAGGTCCTATAATTTGGCTTTATACTTTTCCTTAATACCTGCATTGTTTTCTAAAAGAAGCTTATGACCAAAAGCCAGGTTGTAAGTTGCTCATAAGCAATCCTATTTGCTTATCTTTATTCCATTAATGCTGAAGAGTTCCATCTTCTTCATTTAGGGTCTAGCGCAGTTCTTTTGGCTCTCTCTCATCTTTTAGTGCTACCCAAAGCTTGAAAATATAAAACACACTATGTTTAACATCAAATTCCAAAATATACTTTTAATATATGCCTAATGAGTGTACTGACACATCCGAATATGCATGTAAACTGAAAGTACACGGGTGTCAAAGTAATAAAATACCCGGTGAGTCAGGTAGTCGAATCTACAAGGAACAAGGCTACTAGTACTAACTTCTTCTCTGCTTTCTAGCCTAATGATAAATGGAAAGGTGTGGTGATCTAATGTCCAAAGAAATGAATACCGGAGATGAATATGCAAGGGTGAAATGGATGGAGATCTTAATCAGTAAAAGTGGGGTATTCGGCAATGCTCCCCCTAGGATTCGTGAATTAGGTAATCGGATAAGCAAAAGTGTTTCTATGAAGAGTAAGTTAAGTCGTGGAAATCCAAAAATAATCGGCTCCGGCCTCCCGATCGCCGATACTAGTCCCTTACGAGGTCCCGGTGGAGAAATCGCTCAATCTCAACACCTCACACCACATATGACCGCAAAGCACTCTAGGGATTCTAAGAGGTGTATCTGATTCCTAAAGATTGATCCAACCCTAATTCCCGGCGAAGGATCCTAACCCCCTACAAGGTCCCGATGGAGAAATCTCTCAATCTCACGCCTCACATCAAATATGGTTGCATAGAGCTTATGGAACGGAGATAGACTACACCAATCAGAGGGGAAAGGGGATGCTCACTATCTCATGACTCACCCTCTCAACCCTCTTCAATCTTGTGATTCTAACCCTAATGGAGACCTCACTCTCAACAAGGTAACAAATCATGCAAACCAAATAACCAAAAGATCAATAAGGCAAGCAAGCATTAGACAATTAAGATTAAAACTTAATCAAACTTGGATTAAATAGAAACACTACGCAAATCCACAAAAGATGAGAATCCTAGGGTTCACAAGCCCAAATACCCTCTAGGGTTTTAGCTCTCCATGGAGCAACATACAAAACACACCATCAATGAATGAAAGTACATTAAAACCATAGAAATAAACCCCCTTATATATGAACTGATGGCCTTGATAGAGAGCTTCGACGTCTTGAAGGACCCACTCCGAAGCTAGGTTCACCGGTGGCTTCCTTAATGCTATGACGGATGAGGAATCAATCAAAGTTGGTAATGAAGCGCTCCAAAGCCGCAAAGACCTCCTCTACAAACCCTAGCCGTCTCACCCCTCAAGAGCCACACAAAAGATGAGAAAGAATAGGGCAAAACGGCTATTTATAGGGCTTAGATCGCGTCTGTCATGTTCCTCCATGCGCCCATGTGGATTTTCAACGCGCCCACGTTGGTGCATGGAATTTCCACGCGGGTGCGTGGAATTTCCACGAGGGCGTGTGAACAGTAATTTTGCTACAATACTGCTATAGTAAATTGCTACAGTATTTCACAAAAAACGCGGTCCGAACACTCTTCTCTTGAGGCCACATGTCCGGACACACGTCCATGTGGTAGGCTATAAAACTTATCTTCATCGACGTATCTTTGAGAGGTCTTGCAATCTTCACAAAGAGAAGGAACATGAAGATGTGGCTGCCTTTGTGCCCTTCCAACTAGTGAATTGAGTTGAATCATTTTGGAAGTTGGCTCACATCTCCACGTTTATGAACTCCTCTCATGTCTTGATCCTTGAATTGAACAAGAACTCCCAACATTGTGTCTTTATAGCCTATCTTTGCTTCCTTTTTTATTCTTCAAGGCATTCACAACCTATATGCATAAACGAACACCAAATACATAATATGAGACATAAACCATGGTAAAAATGATGCTCAATGCATGTAAAACATATATAAAAATATGTCTACTCAAGAACTTATCATGTACAAAATGATATAAAATAATGGAAAATTGTAAATTCATCAACTACCTTGCTATGAAAAACTCGGAGTGAAGAATGGTCCGGGGACACCAGAAGAAGATATCATCTTAATGTCCTACATCCAAGAACATGACCAAAGGAAGAAGAAGAAAAGTGGGAAGACCATCTTGCTATAGTAAACTTGGAATGGAGAAAGGGTAGTAGACAACACTAGAAGAAGATATCACATTAGTGTCCTACATCCAAAAGCATGGGCCTAGCAATTGGAGGACTATCCCTACTAACACCGGTGAGTTTTCACTCTTGAATTAGACATTATAGGCTTCCATATTCATGTTTTATTTTTTTTTTCTTTTAAAGATGCAGCAAGAATTGAAGACTCAAATGGACTAATTATTTAAGGAATCGAATCAAGCATAGAAATTTCATTGATCAAGAGGAGAAGCAAATAATACATGTTTTAGGAAATAAATGAATCTCTTAACTAATAAATTTCTATACACTCTCATAGTTGGACTATAAAGTTAGCTAATAGTTCTACTTTTGTTTGTTTGATTGAATTTAAATGGGCCTTTATTGTTCTTTACCTTCCATTTTAAATAGATGGTGGAGAATTGAATCTTTGTGTCTTGTGTGGATGTTGAACTTGTTAATTCATTGGTTAGCGAAAGCTAACTAATTATTGTTCTTGCATTTCAATATTATTAAAGTGTCCTATTAAATAAGCTAACACATAAACAATCTTATTCTCATTTTTATAATCATGTTGCTTATTTCTTTCAAAAAGTTTTTCAATGTAACTTTACACGGATCACACAAGAGACAACTTAGTATATCATCGGAACTCTAGCATACTTAGGAACATACAAGCAGAGCTACTATGCTCTTTGAGAATCACACACACACACTCACCTTATAGATTTAATTCATTTACAGTCAAAAGAAGAGGGCAATACAAAAATTAACATAACACCAACTTTAAGCAACCAACTAATATCATGATGACACGTACTAAAAAGTAAACAAAAAAAGTGACTTAACTTAAAGCCATTATTTACGTAGTATTAAATAACCTTTACTATAGGATCCATTCCTCATGTCTCGCCTATGTCCATATGGCCATGCATCACATGAACCTCTTCAACATCCTAACCTGGCATGTCTCAATCTCCTACATGCTTTAATCACATCCTAGCATACCCTTCCTTGATTAAAGTATGCAAATGCCTAATTGAGCTCGATTCTTTCGTAAGCTTTTCCGTAAAGTAATGCCTTGGTGAGATCGATCCGCCAATTGATGTTTAGTATCATAGTGTTGCAAAGTGATAGCACCATTAGCAATCATTCCTCAAATGAAATGGTATCTTATATCGATATGTTTGGTCTTGTTGTGACGAGTTGGATGCTTAACAATGGATATAGTTGATTGATTATCGCACTATAGTCTAGTTGGGTAAGTGATGTCCACTTCAGCATTAGTTAGCATCAGACGGACAACTTATGAGGTGTGTGAAAATAACTATGCAGATATGCAAATAGTACAATAAGTCCATGAATACCGTAAGTGTACGGGTCATCAAGTAATACCTCGTAGGTGAGCACGAAGATCATATTTCCCCGTGCACACTGTGAGAGGTTCCTATAACTTCCTTTTTGCTTAATCAATAGCCTAAATATTTACGTTCTTTAGTTAGTCTAATTTTACAAATTGTTGAACAAGACAATTGGAGAATCATTAAGTATTCTTAGAAGGAGTTGGGTGGTTGCATGATAGTTATACTAATTATTAGTTATGATAGGTGTTGAGTATGATAATCATATTCTAGTATTGCATGATAGTTATATTAATTATTAGTTATGATGGAATCTCTCCCTACTCCAGCCTCCTATGTTTGCCTTAAGTACAAGAATTCCTCTAGAAGGGACAAATCAGACCCCAAGCCTAAGGGGCAATCAATCCTTAATCCAGAAACTTAGCTATGCCTAATCTCTTAGCACATGCATAAATCTAAAATGGCATGCATGTTCTAATGTAGGGGCATATCTTCCTCATCCACATTAACAAGAATAGCATTCAAGAAACATGCAATAAATTACATAAACTAGAAAGATTTATTGAATTTGGTAATCAAGATTCATAAACAATAATGGAGGGTCCTAGACATACAATTTCCCTCAAGTTGGGATCTTAGGGATAACAAATAGAGATATAAATAAAGATAAAACCATAAGACCAAACAATAGTACTAAAGCATTCCTAAACTAACTCCTTCCAATAGGTGTGAGAAGGTTGAGGTTGAGGATCCCAAGATTGATAAGACAACGCTGACTCTTTTCATGTGCCCTACTCTAATAATGATTGTTGAATCACCCTTAGAAAAATGATAAGTGCTTGTGTGTTAAGAATGTGAAGTATTATTTCCTTATGATGAGCATTATTTTTATCAGATTTAAGCACTAATACATGTGTATTTGTGTTCTTTTGCGCATGTAGGGCTGTGAAGCTAAGTATTAAGAAAAGAAGACAAAAGTAGATAGTGAATTCACTATTTGGTGGAATCTTGGAAGGAATAAACGCGAAGACACAAATGGGGCTCTAAGATACAAGAATGTGTGCCAACCTCTATGTATTCAAGCCATTACAATGAGTTGAAGGGGTATGAAGGCAATCACATTTATGTATCCCAACTTGTGTAATGATAGCAAGATCTTCACCAATGAACCCATTTATTGAAGAAGCGATGCGATCTACGACATAAACGTGCCCAATTATGTTGCCTCGATGAGAAGTATGGAATTGGGAGTATTTTTGTCCGAGTACTGAGAGCGAGTTACTATAGCAATTCATCGTAGCAATACACTATGCATGATTACTCTTTACAACCCAGAAAATCAGGGTTTCTAGAGATTCCAGATGGGCATGTGGAAATTCCCCCCGCCCATGTGGAAATTTCACAAGCCCGTGTGGAGAATCCACATGGGCGTGTGGATGCCCGATTCTAGCCCTATTTAAGCCATGATTCAGCAGGATTTTGGGGCAAATCTTCTATCCTTCTCTCCAACTTTTCCCTGTCTTTTGAGAGGACATCAGCTAGGGTTTTGAGGGCTTTTGGCAAGTCTTTGGAGTGGTTCTAAGGATTCGACAATGCGCTCTGCTTGGAAGAAAGTTATTGGGGTAGCTTTCATCGGCACCGATCCAGCGAGGTGTGCCTTAGGCCAGATAAGGGGACCTTTGGAGAAGACCAAGCTACTCCACAAGACTATCGACATGAATACCAAGGGGGTTCTTCTATGGATTACTCATTTTTACATTTGATTTCATTGTTGATTGTAACTAGCTCCATGGAGAGCTAAACCCCTAGTGGGTACTTGGATTTGTAAACCCTATGATGTATTTGTTTCATTAATCTTCTATTATGTTTTCCATAATTGAGGTCTTTAATTGAGTTTTAATCTCGAATGCTTGTCGCATGATTTCTCCCTTAGAGTGACACTAGGGTTGAGAGTCTACATTAGTAACCTTTGTGAGTGAGTGATACACCATGAGGGTTAGACATTGTAAGATTAGAGGGGTTGAGAGGTATCGGAGCGTCCCCTTTCCCCTCCGATGTGATTTATCCTTTCTCCACGTTCCAAGAGTTCTTTGCGGTTATAGTAGAGTGAATGGGCTAAGGGATGACCTCCACTCGGGCTTAGTTACAAAGGGAGAGCAGTGAAGCATTGAAGTGACTTTAGTACCTAGGGGCTTAATTGCGACTAGGGGTCTTCGCATGGACCAAAGGGTTTAGATCTATACATTGGAATAGGGTTTATCACTTGGAATCCCTAGAGTGTCTTGCAACTCTACACGAGTATGAGGTGTTCAGATTGATCGATTTCTCTGCCGGAACATAATTTAGAGTTAGTCATGGTTGACCTTAGGTTTGGGACTGTGTGTTTAAGGATTTCAATGACTCATTAAGCGTCAATTAGGAGATATAATAGTTGATTTTGCACTTGAAGCAATTGTTCTAGGTGGAACAATATCCGAGTACCCCACTTCTATCGATTGCCTTACCTCTCATCTATTTGTGCTTCTCTCTTTCTTGTTTCTTTTATTCTTGCTTTCATTACATTTTATCAACAAAATCATTATTCCGTCTTGTCTTAGTTAGATAGCAATCTTGGTATTTTTATTCCCTACTCCCTGTGGATACGATACCCACTCACATGGGATTTATTACTTTGACAAACCCGTGCACTTGCGGGTCACACGCAAGGGGCGTGTCAAGTTTTTGGCACCGTTGCCTGGGAGTAGGAGTTTAGAGATACTTTGCACTTTCCTATTTTAGCTATTCATCATTCATTCTATTTCACATTTTCTTATTCTATCATCATTCTGATTTTTCTTTTCTTTTTTGTTGCACTGTAGGTTATGATCCGAGGAAACCCTTCACAAATTGTTGGAGGAGAACCTAAGCTTGAGCGTACACTTAGAAGAAGGGGAAAAGAACCTGTACAAGAAGCTTCGAATCTAGCTGAAGTGGAAGTTGAAGGATCTGACAACATGGCAGAACAGAATGAACAATAGAGAACACATTTTGACTATGCCAGACCATTAGTATTACGGACACAATCTAGCATTGTGAAACCCCGATTCATGACTCGAATTTTTGTCTTTCGAGCCGACATTCATCTAGATGATGCAATAGTTTGCACGATTCAATGGTTTGGCGATGAGGACCCAAAACAACCATATTGAAAAATTGGAAGTTTGTGACATCTCGAAGACCAACGGTGTTACGGATGATGTTATACGATTGAGGGCTTTCCCATTCTCTCCAAAAGGAAGAGCAAAGCAGTGGCTACACTCTTTACCATGAGCATCCATCACGACATGGAATGAGATGGTCGAAAGCTTTTTCTTGCAAGGTACTTCCCTCCACGGAAATTAGCAAAGCTTCAGTAATGAGATATCATCGCTTTGTTCAAATGGAGCTCGAGTCCTTGTTTGAGACATGGGAGTGATTCAAGGATCTTTTACGGAAATGCCCATAGCATGGATTCCCCGAATGGATGATCATTCAGATCTTTTACAACGGGTTGAATCCAAGCACAAGACAACTTCTAGATGACGCCGCAGGAGGTACAATGGGGAACAAGACCCCTGAAGAAGCCCGACAGTTGGTAGAGGAAATGGCCATTACTAGATACCAATGGAATGCAAGGGAAAAGAAGAAAGTGGTTGGACTCCATGAAATTGATGCGATGACATCCTTAGCAGCCCTAGTAGAGTCGTTGAGCGAGAAATTGGATACATAGACTTCACTAAGTGTGGCCGCTATCACAAGTTGTGATGGTTGTGGGGGTTCACATATGCCGCCTGATTGTCCTATTTCGATTGCTACTTGATGCAGAATGAACAAGTAGACTTTGTGGGCAATTCGGGAAGGGTACAAGGTAATCCGTAGAGCAACACCTACAACCAAGCGTGAAGAAGCCACCCTAATTTCTCATGGAGTAACCAAAGGTAGCAAAAGGCCATAGCACCACCAGGTTTTTAACAACAACAAGCCCCAAACATGGAGAATAGAGTTTTCGAGGGCTTGGAGACCCGGATGACCGATTTGAGAAAGCCTTGACCCGATTTGTGCAATCATCGGATACACGGTTCCAATCGATTAAGGCTACACTTCGCAACTAGACCGATTTATTGCACAATCTAGAAAAGCAAGAGGGACAAATCGCAAAGTCTATTGAAGAAACTACAAGGAATCTTGCCGAATAATACTGAGACTAACCCAAGAGAACATTTGAAGGCGATCATTTTGCTAAGTGGTCGTGAGGTTGAGGGTAGGCTTCCAAGTCAGAAGACCAATGTTGAAGCACCCGAGGTTATTGAGGTTGAGGAGAGAGCTAGAAAAAAAAAGGAGATGGCACCCCCAACCTATAAGCCAAGAATCCCTTTTCCTTCCAGATTGAAGAACAAATAAAATGATGAGCAATACAAGAAGTTCTTGGGTCTATTCAAGCAATTGCACATCAACATTCCTTTTGTGGAGGCGTTGTCTCGGATGCCTCGGTTTGCTAAGTTTTTGAAAGATCTTTTAACCAATAAGAGGAAGTTGGAGGAGAGTGCATCGGTTATCATAGATGCCTCTTGTTCGGCGGCGTTGCAAAAGAATATGCCGAACAAGAAGAAGGACCCTGGAAGGTTTGTGATTCTGTGCAACATTGACATTGGCGGATTCGGGGGCTAGTATTAACTTCATGCCATACTCGTTCTTTCAGAAGCTGGGCTTGGGAGAGCCTAGGCCCACTCAGATGACATTACAATTAGCGGACTGAACGGTGAGACATTCGAGGGGCATCATTGAAGACGTGCTTGTCAAGGTGGACAAGTACATATTTCCTGTAGACTTTATAGTGTTAGATATCGATGAGGATGTAGATATTCCTTTGATACTTGGGAGGCCATTCTTGCATACTTTCAAGGCATTGATCGACATGGATGGCGGGGAATTGACACTGTGGCTAGAGATGATAAGCTCACATACCAACTCGCCGAAGCCATGCGACATTCTCTTGACTTTGATGATACTCTGTATTTTCTTAACACTACTGATGAGATAATTGATGAATATGTGCAGGAAATGTTAAATCCGGACCCGTATGATGGGTTCCTAGACCAAGAGGTAGATAATCAAGAAGTAATAATGCTTGGTTTAGAGGAAAAAGTACCATCTACTCCAGGAATCATGAAGAAGGTGCTTTGGAAGATGAAGCGGGCAAGGAGACACCACAAGAAATGCACTAAGGCTTTTGGGAATGCACAAGAACAGAACAAGGTTGACGAACACTTATTAAGTGGTACCAAGCTCGACATCTCTCCATCTACCTTCAAAAGACTATGTTCATCGTGCTTCCAAGTCATGGGTAAGAGGAAAACCTTCATCTATGAACCCCCGTGAGGTAAGACAAGGTATGTCAAACTAAGTGACACTAAACAAGCGTTCCTTGGGAGGCAACCCAAGTTTTTACTGTTTTTTCTAGTTTTTAGTTTAGCGTTTGCATGAATAAGGCTTTAAGTGTTGTTGTTTTGATTTTTAGATGCTAATTGCTGTGATTTTTCTCTTGGATTTTTTGGTGTTATCGTGTGCTTAAATGTTTATGGCGAAGTTGTTGGTCGTTTGAGCGAGTTTTTCGCGCTTCTCCCTGATATATTTTATATGATAAGGAAGGCTCTAAGTGTATTTATATGTTCAAGAATTTTCTGCAGAGCCTGCAGAGTTTTCTAAGGCATCCAGAGAAAATGCATGGGAATGCAGAATTTTCACACGCCCGTGGGTCTCAACTGCGAGTTCATCCCGAGAGGACATAGGGGCATAGACTCACCCCTGTGAATGACCTTGTGAATTTCACCCGCTCATGGGTAATTTCCACACGGGCGTGTGTCGACCTACAGAGACTTAGAATTTTTCCTGAGAAGACACAAGGGTGTCGACTCGCCCCTGTGGATGATCCTATGATAAACACACGGGCGTGGGTAATTTCCACATGCCCGTGTAGATCTCTGCAGATGAACTCCTTTCCATCCCAAGAATGCATAGGGTGTGGAAGTGCCCCTGTGAGCTGGTCCTATAAAGATCCACACCCGTGTTGAAATTCTGCACGGGCGTGGGAAGCACTTAGAGAATTTTCTCGGTTAGACAGAGAAGCCTCAAGGGCGTGCGTATGCCCCTATGGGACGGACGCACGGGCGTGGGAGTTTTCCTCATGCCCGTGTGGAAGTGTTCAGAGTATCAGAGTGTTATCCTGAGAGTGCACAGGGGGTGTGTCCGCCCCTGTGGATGCTTTCCTAAAGCTAGACACGAGCATGGGTTATTTCCACACGCTCGTGTGGATGTGCAGAATTCCAAGAGTCGCAAGTTTTCCTTAAAATTTTTTCGCGTCTCCTCATTATTGCACTATAAATCTCTCCGAAAACAGTCTTGATCATCCTTTGACTTCATACCCTTGTCTTAGAGGGATTCTTACTCGATTTCCTGGCCGTTTTCAAAGTTTTTAATTCATCTCGTCGGTAATCCTTCAATCTCCTTTTTCTTCATCATTACTTTCTTTTATTGGATTATAGTGGGTGAATGTGCTTGGTTTTTATTCTAGAAGGGTAAATACATGTTTAGAAGGGGTTTAGGAATGTTTTGATCATGTGTTTTTGAGTATCTGGCATGCAACCGTGCAGTTTTCACGTCCCGCAGATTCACACGGGCATGTGGAATTTCCACATTTATGTGTGGATTCTGCAGTATTATTTTGTGAATACTCTTGATCAATTCCATTGTTAAATTTTACAGATATGGCTCCCAGATCAAAGAATCAAGAGGTTAAGCATCCTAGGGAGACTTTACCTAAGTTGGCATACATTGAATTTTTGAATTTTGAACATCAGACTCGATTTGAGCGGTTGTCAGGGCTCATGTTTGGGCAGTCTCGTTTTATGGACTTGAGTGTGCTGAGAGATGTTCAGTGAGGTGATGGGTTAGCCGATGAGATTGACGAGCTATTGGCCATAGGAAGCTGGAGGAGATTATTATTGATTTGAGAGCTAGCTATCAGCACATTGACGCTGGAGGTATTGGAGTCCTTCGAGTTTGATCAACCATATGGGAGATTCGACATCATTGATGTTGTATAGTTCAGAGCATTCGGACGTTAGTTTAGCATGAGTGTAACTTAGTTTTTAGTTAGTATGGGCTTGTATGATAAGGCATACACAGATACAGAGGAGTATAGACACTTACCGACGGATTACCCAGACACCCTGACACCACAACATTCATACCGAGTATTATGTGACAGGGGCAGTATGAACTGGGAGTGTCTAAGACTTCATGTTTGTCCCGGCCAAGCTACACATATTTACACTCAGTTCTTAGTAGATCTTTGAATGGCTGAGGTGACAACACAGGTGTTTTGAGGCGGCAGGAGTTACTCTATTTATACTCCATGGTCCGGAACATGCCAATTTATTTGGGGCACGTAGTGGCAGACTTTATAAGGCACCAGGGTTAGTATAGGAGAGTGGGAGTATTATTTGCTGGCCTCTACAACACTAGACTCATCCTAGGGATGGGTCTTCTAGATGCTATCCGAGATGCCGAAAAGACAGTCATACCCTCCCTTCTTGGACTCGATACGATTAGGATGATGGGTTTAGTGCCCAGATATGGGCCTGGAGCATACATTCAGCTGCACCTATCCTAGGGACCACCGAGGGTAGAGAGGATGTAGCGGAGGATACACGGCAAGTTCCCGAGACTCAATTTGCACCGATAGAGACCGGGGCACCCCTTACGACGACAAGAGGCACCTTGGCGCCCGGGTAGCCATTTTCACTACTTCTTAAGCCCATGATCATTTTGAAAGACTCGAGAGTGTTGTGAGTGTACTTCAGACCGAGACGCATCCTCACCTTTCATCAAGAGACCTCGGACCCCTCCGGCCCCACCAGCCTCACCATCACTAGATCTACCAGCACTATTTGATTATGTACTACCAGCAGCATTAGCAGAGCGAACTGATAAGTGCTTGTGCAATAAGAATGCGAAGTGTTTCTGTCCTTATGATGAGCATTACTTTTATGGGGTTTTGACGCTAACATGTGTGTATTTATGTTACTTTTATGTAGATAAGGTTGTGAGGCCGAATATTAGAGAAAGAAGCCAATGTGGATCATAAATGCACCATTTGGAGGAAATCTTAAGAAGGTTCAGACGCGAAGACATAAGACGTGTTCAAAATGCAGGAATGTGTGCCAAACTCCTCATATTCAAGTTAGCACAATGATTTGGAGGGGCACAAGGACAGTCACATTCAAGCATTCTGGCTTGTGCATGTATAGCAAAATCTCCACCAACATGTCTTTTATTGAAGAAGCAAAGCGATCTCACGACGTAAAGCGTGTGCCCGCTTACGCTACCTCGATAAAGCATGGATTCGATGAGCGTTCAGGGCCGGTGCATCGTAGCAAACATTTGACAGAAAAACACCTGCGGCAGGTGATGTTCACGACCGTCGAAAGAAAGGATGAAAACAGAGAATTCACATGGGCGTGCGTTAATTTCACATGCCCATGTGAAAAATCCACACGAGCACCCATAGGGGCGTGTGGATTCCCGATTCCAGCCCTTTAAAAATAGATTTCAGCCCCCATTTCAGGAATTTTTTCTCCATTATTTCCTGAACTTTAGAGAGGGCTTCGGCTAGAGCTTTGAGAGTTATTGGCTAGGGAGTTAGAGAGGTTCTACAGCTTTAACATCGCGCTCTATTTGGAACAAGGTTAGTGGGAGACCTTTCATCGGCACCGATCTGGCGAGGTGTCTCCTAGGCCGGACAAAAGGACCTTTGGACGAGTAGAGGACTCTCCACAAGACCATCGCCATGACTATCGAGGGGGCTTTCTATGGATTCTTTGCTTTGACATTTGATTTCATTAATTGTAATTAGCTCCATGGAGAGCTAAACCCCCTAGTGGGTACTTAGGTATTTGTGAACCCTATGATGTATTCGTTTCATTGAACCTCTTTATTATTCTTTTAATTAATTGATGTTTATTCGAGGTTCCAAATCTTAAATGCTTGATTGTATGAATACTCCCTTAGACCCGACACTAGGGTTGAGAGTTCTTATTGGTAACCCTTGTGAGTGAGTGACACACACGAGAGTTAGACAAATATAGATTGGAGAGGGTTGAGAGGGTGAGTCAAGAGGTAGCGGAGCATCACCTTTCCCCTTCGGTGTGATTTATTCTACCTCCATTTCCTTAAGTTCTTTGCGGTCATAGTAGAGTGAATGGGCAAAAGGATGACCTTCCATTTGGGGCTTAGTTATGGGTGCAAATGAGTTAAAGCTTTGAAGTAATTTTAGCACCTAAGGCTTAATTGTGGCTGGGGACCTTCCACTGGACTAAAGAGTTAGGTCTATATTTAGGAATAGGATTTATCACTTGGAATCCCTACAACTCATTGCAACTCTATCACGAGTCGCGAGGTTGATAGGTTATTCAATTTCTCCTCCGGGATATGTATATAGTTAGGCTTGGTTGACCTTAGATTTAGGACTATGTATTTAAGGATCTCCACGACTCATTATTGCATCAGTTAGAAAGTATAATAGAGGATTCTTGCACTTGAAATGATTGTCCTAGGAGGAACAATATCCGGGTACCGCATTTGTATGGATTGCCTTACCTTCTCCTTTACTTGTGCTCTCTTTCTTGTTCTTTTACTTTTGTTATTTCACATCTTATCACACATATCACTATTTATCTCTCACTTAGTTAAGAAACAATTTAAGTGTTTTTATTCCCTACTTTTTGAGAATACGATACCCCACTCATCTGGGATTTTATTACTTCAACAAACCCGTGCACTTGCAGGACATAAACAACGGGTGTTGTCAAGTTTTTGGTGCCTTTGCCGGGGAGTAGGCATTTAAAGATACTTTGCACTTTGTTTTCTTAGCTATTGATTCATTCATTCTAGTTTATTTCTTCTTATTCTGTCATCATTCTAATTTCTTTTTCTTTCTTTTTGAGTGCGACTCCGGGGTTATGACCCGAGGGAACCCCTCAATATTGATTAAAGGAGATCCCGAGCTTGAACGTACACTTACAAGAATAGGGAAAGAACACCGTGCAAGAAGCTGTCTAATCTAGCTGATTTGGAGGTAAAAGAATCTGAAAACATGGTAGAACAGAATGGGCAGCAGCGGATATTATCCAATTATCCAAGACATTAAGTATTGAGGGACACTAATCGTGTATTGTGCGTCCCCGATTACGACTCGAACTTTGAGCTAAAGCCAGCATTCATCGACATGTTGTAGCAATCCGCACAGTACAATGGTTTGGCCGATGAAGATCCAAATAGTCATATTGAGAACTTTCTCGAGGTGTGTGATATGCTTAAGATAAATGGGGTAATGGATGATGTCATCAAGTTGAGAAACCTTCCCATTTTTCCTTAAAGGGGAAAGCAAAGCAGTGGCTACACTCATTACCTAGAGCATCAATTACCACATGGGAGGAGATGGTAGAAGCTTTTCTGGCCGGTTATTTTCCTCCCCGAAAAATCAACAAAGCTTAGGAATGAGATCTCATCCTTTGTACAGTCAGGATTAGAGTCTCTATTTGAGACGTGAGAAAGGTTCAATGAGCTCCTGAGAAAGTGCCCACAAACACATATACCAAGAGTGGATGATTGTTCGGACCTTTTTACAACGGGTTGAATTCAGTACAAGGCAACTCTTAAATGCGGCGAGGAGGTACCTTAGGTAGCAAGACCCCCGATGAGTCTCGCTAACTAATTGAAGGAATGGGGTTAAATAGGCACCAACGGAATGCTAGGGAGAAGAAAAAGGTGGCCGGGCTCCATGAGATAGATGCAATATCTTCATTGGTGGCTCAAGTGGAATCATTTAGTAAGAAGTTAGATCTTCTACCTTTGAATAGAGTGGTGGCCATGACTACTTGCACCAGGTGTGGTGGAGGACATGATTCCTCCGATTGCCCGATCTCTATTGGTGATGCATCTTCGGTTGAGAATGTCGATTTTGTGGGTAATGCAATGAGGAACCAAGGGAATCTATATAGCAACACCTACAATCCGGGTTGGAAGAATCATCCCAATTTTTCGTGGAGCAACCAAAGTCCACAAAAAGCCATGGGGCCACCGGGTTTCCAATAACAACAAACCCCAAACATGGAAAACCGAGTTTTAGGTTTGGAGACCCGAATGACCGATTTGGAGAAGGCCTTGACTAGGTTTGTGCAATCGTTAGATACGGGTTGAGGCTACACTTCGTAACTACACAGCCTCTTTGCACAATCTTGAAAACCAAGTGGGAAAAATCATGAAGTGTCTATCGAAAAGGCCATAAGGAAGCTTGTCGAGTAATACCGAGACCAATCCTAGAGAGCATGTGATGGCGACCACTTTGAGAAGTGGTCGTGAGGTTGAAGGTAGGCTTCCGAGTAAGAGGCCCATTGAACACGTGCCCGAGGTTATAGAGGTTGAGGAGGGAGCAAGCTAAAAGAAGGAGGTGGCACCCCCATCTTTCAAGCCAAGAATCCCTTATCCCTCTAGATTGAAGAATAACCAAGGGGATGAATTGTACAAGAAGTTCCTGTGTTTGTTCAAGCAACTCCACATCAATATTCCTTTTGTTGAGGCATTGCCCCAAATGCCTAAGTATGAAAAATTCTTGAAGGACTTGTTGACTAACAATAGGAAGTTGGAGGAGAGTGGTTCAGTGATCTTAGATGCGTCTTGCTCAATGGTGTTGCAAAAGAACATGCCAAACAAGAAGAAAGACCCGGGAAGCTTCATCATTTCATGTAATATTGGCAATTTGGGTGAATAATTGGTATTGGCAGACTTAGGGGCCAGTATCAACGTCATGCCATACATATTCTTTCAGAAGCTAGGCTTGGGTGAGCCTAGACCCACTCAGATGACTTTGTAATTGGCAGATCGAACGGTGAGACATCTGAGGGATATCATCGAAGATGTGCTTGTCAAGGTGGACAAGTACATTTTTCCTGTAGATTTTGTGGTGCTAGATGTCGATGAGGATACGGATGTACCTTTGTTACCTGGGAGACCGTTCTTGCGTCCTTCCAAGGCATTGATTGACATGGACGGCGGGGAGCTAACATTGAGAGTTGGAGATGACAAGCTCACATACAGCCTTGCTGAAGCCATGCGGCATTCTCTTGATTTCGGTGATCCTTTGTATTTTCCGGACACTACTGATGAGATTGTTGATGAATTCATGTAGGAAATGTTCAATCTGAACCCGTACGAGGGTCTGTTCGACCAAGAGGTGGAAAAATAAAGAAGTTATGATGCTTATTTCCACTAAAAAGAGTACTATTTACTCTAGGGATCCCGAAGAAGGTGCTCCAAAAGATGAAGTGGGCAAGGAGGCGCCACCAGAAATGCTCCAAGGCTATTGGAGATGCACGTGAACCAAACAAATTGGATGCACCATTGCTAGGTGGTCACAAGCCCGATAACTCCACCTCTACCTTCACAAGACTTTGTTCATCATGCTTTCAAGCTACGGGTAAGAGGTCAACCTTCATCTATGAACCACCGTGAGTTAAGACAAGGTACATCAAGCTTAGTGATGGTGTGCAAGCGCTTCTTGGGGGGCAACCCTACTTTTACTGTTTTCTTAGTTGAGTAGTTTAATATTTGCATGAATAAAGTGTTGAGTGTTGGTTTCTTGATTTTTAGATTCTTTTGTTGTGTTTTATTATTGGCTTTTAATATCATCGTGTGTTTTCATGTGGATTTGGCAAAATTTTGGTCGATTGAGAGCTAGTTTCTCATGGTTTTTGCTGGTATAGTTTGCATAATAGGGCAGGCTCTGAGTGTGTAAACATATTCAAGGATTTTCTGCAGAGCCTGCATAGTTTTAAGGCATCCAGGGAAAACGCAAGGGCGTGTGGAATTTCCACACACCCGTGGACCTGTATTGCGAGCTCATCCAGAGAAGGCACAGGGGAGTGGATTCGCCCCTATGAGCAACCTCGTGACTTTTGCACGCCTGTGGGTAATTTCCACACGGGCGTGTGTTACCCTGTAGAGACTTGGCAACTTATCCCGAGAGCACACAGGGGCGTGGACTCGCCCTGTGGGTGAACTTGTGAAAAACGCACGGGCATGGATAATTTTCGCACACCCATGCGAAACTCTACGGAAGAGCTCTTTCCATCCCGAGAAGGCACAGGGGCGTGCATTAGTTCCTTTGAGTTGGGTCAGTGAATGTCCAGAGTCGTGCGAAATTTTCGCATGGGCATGCGGACCACTTAGCAATTTTCTCCCTTGGACAGAGAAGCCACAAGGGCGTGCGGCTACCCCTGTGGGTTGGGCGCACAGGCGTGGAAATTTTCCGCACGCCCGTGCGGTTACATTCAGAGACAACGAGTGTTTTCCTGAGATGCACGGCGTGGGTAATTTCCGCACGCCCGTGTGGATGCGTAGAATTCCAAGGAACACGGGGTTTCTTTTAAATTTTCTTGAATTCTCTTCTTCTTCACTGCCAATTACTCAAAGATCGACTTTGATTAGTCTCCTGGCCCACATATCACTGTTTTAGAGGGTTTTCCAGTAAATTTCCACACCGAATTCGAAGTTTTCATACCTATTTCATCGGTAAAACTTTTTACCCTCTCTTCTTTGCCAATTCTTGTTTTCAATAGATCAAAAGTCTTGAGTTGCATGTAATTTCCACTTTATAATAGTTTATGCATGCTTAGAAACCATTTAACCGTGGTTTTAAGTTGTAATCTTGGAGCATTGACTTGCAACCGTGCGGATTTCATGCCCCGTAGATCCACACTGGAGTGGGTAATTTCCATAGGCCTGTGTGGAATTCTGCAATACTGTTTCTAGCGCTTCATTTATCATTTTCTCATCAATTCTTGCAGATTTGGCACCTTGTTCGAAGAAGCATGAAGCTAAGCGTCCCAGAGAGACCCCACCGGAGCCAGTACATATGGGGTTCTTGAATCCTGAGCATCGAGCTCGATTTGAGGGATTATGAGCACTTAGTTTGGGCCAGTCTCACTTTGTGGATTTGAGTGTGCTGAGAGAGATTCGGTGGCGTGACGAGCTAGATGATGAGATTGATGAGATTCTAGCATTGAGAAGCTGGAGAAGATTATTGACTATCCAAGAGCTAGCTTTCCATACGTTGACGCTAGAGGTGTTGGGGTCTTTCGAGTTTGTTCAACCACATAGGAGATTTGACACTGTGAATGCTATACAGTTATGAGTATTTGGATATCCATTTTGCATGAGTGTCACTAAATTCTCTGTTTGTATGGGTTTGTATGATGAAACCTACACATGTACAGAGGAGTATGTTCACTTGCCAATGGATTTCCCGAGCAAAGTGACTCATGACAAGTGTCTCTGAGTTTTATGTGGACATGGGCAGTCACGAGACCGGGGTGTCCAAGGCCACCAATGTATCCTGGCTGAGCTCTGATGCTTACACTCGGGTCCTCGAGTGGAGTACGTGTGCGGTTGAGGTGACAACACTAGTTGTTTTGAGCAGTGGGACCTACCTTATTTATACTCCATGGTCGACAATGTGCCAATTCACCTCGGGCATTTAGTGGAGGGCGTATTGAGGCACAGGGGCTGGTTGCAAGAATATGAGTATTATTCAGCTGGTCCCTCGTCCACTAGACTCATCTTTGGGATGGGTTTTCTGGATGCCATCCAGCGGTGTCGAGGGAAGGGCTCATCATGCCTTTTTCTCTTGGGTTTGATACGATTAGGATGATGGGGTTGGTGCATAGATGTGGGCCTGGAGCATACATTCTAGCTACGCTCGCGGAGATTCTTTGAAGGCGGAAGGGATCATGGTGGAGGGGTTCAAGATGGGTTCCCGAGCCTTGGTTTGCACCCATAGGGACGAGCACCCTCTGCAGCGTGGGAGACACTGCGCCATTCGGTGCCATTTTTACTCCCTCTCGAGCTCATGATCATTTTGAGGAGGCTCGGGAGTCTTTGAGAGTGAGCTTCGGTTTGAGCTCGCGAGAGGCCCAGACTTTTATATGTTGCATAGTCGCGGGGATGATGGCGCGTCTTGACATTTGTACTATAGCTATTAGAGTCCTCACCCTTTATCGGAGACCGAGGGACCCCTCCCGGCATCACCACCACTATTTCCACCATGCGCAATTGATTTAGCACCGCTGACACTAGTAGAGCCGACGTGGATGGCACCAACACTTAACTTTGTTTTTTGTCATTTTTATTACTTTTTGCATTTCATTTTTGACTTGTATACTCGGAGAGGACTTTCCTTACGAGTTTATTTTTCGTTTGTTGCCTCGAGTTATATTCATTGCTTTATCTTTTATATACTTTAGTTGTTGTTTTTGTTTTATTGAGCTTCACTGAACCCCCTCGTGTATTCGTGCAGATGGTCTTATCATCATGGAAATTGAGACTTTATCAAGGGCATGGCTAATGGTGTTTCTGCACTTAGCCGTGTCTGCTTCACAACCCGTTGGAACATCACTCCCAAGGATTTAACTCCATCAAATGCATCACTAGGAGGCAAAGGAGTATTGTTTTGATTGCTTCTCCCACATTTGTTCTTGATTGATATACATTATGAGTGAGCTTGCATGTGTACATTGGGGATAATGTACAACAAGTGGTTGGGGCGTCATAGTGACACATCTCTTTTATATTAATTTTGATTGATATACATGCTCACATAGCCAATGGTGGTTCACCTTAGTTGCAATGATTAAATTCTTGAGTTTAGGTAAATTTTTAACATTGAATGTCTTCATGGTCTAGTTTTTGCTTGAATTTGTAGGAATTTTTGCGTGATTGACACTTGTTGCACTACTCACTCTTTAAACTCCTTTTTGAAAGCTGATGTTCGATGTTAAAGGGACTAGTTATTGTTGTTTCTTTTGTTATTTGAAAAAAAATGGTGAAATGAAAAGAAAGAAAAAATACTTTTATTGTTTATTTGTGCTTGTTGGGTGGAAAGACCTACCACCTATGAAGTATGAAGCTACTCTCATAAGTCGGATACTAGTTATGCCCTAACGAGAGAAAGAGCTATCTCATAGGATGAGTAAAAGCTACCACTCTAGTAGGAAGATCTACCACCTCAAAAATGTGAGAGCCACCTTAGCGGCCGCTTTGGAAAGGGCCACCTTTGAGGATGTGTGAAGCTACTACAATCCTTAAAATTTTGTTACTTTTTGTAGATAAATAAGTCCCTTGTACTAAGAACTTTGAGGAGTATACTTTGGGTTGTTTTGACTGAGTTCACACACTTACACGATTTCGGGTTTATTGTCCTTTTTGATTCAAGTTTTTAGCTAGAGCATTGATTTTTCGTATTTAGTGTTGAAATTTCCCTTACTTGTAGAATGCTCTCTTTGTATGCTTTGGTGAACCTAAGCCCAAGCACTTCCAATGTTTCCCTTATCTATGCACATAATGTTTTAATTTTTTCTTGAGGACAAGCAAAAGCTTAAGTGTGGGGGAGTTTGATAAGTACTTGTGCGATCACGAAGTGTTCTTTTCCTCATGATGAGCATTACTTTTATGGGCTTTTAACGCTAATATACGTGTGTATTTATGTTACTTTTTCATGCAAATAGGGTTGTGAGGCGAATATTAGAGAAAGAAACGAATGTGGATCGTAAATGCACCATTTGGAGGAAATCTTAAGAAGGTTCAGAAGCGAAGACATAAGTTGGGTTCGAAATGTGGAAATGTGTGCCAAACTCCTCGTATTGAAGTTAGCCCAATGATTTGGAGGGGCACAAGGGCAGTCAGATTCAAGCATTCCGGCTTGTGCATGTATAGCAAGATCTCCACCAACATGTCCGTTATTGAAGAAACAAAGCGATCTATGATGTAAACATGTGCCCGTTTACATTACCTCGATGAAAAGCATGGATTCGAGGTGTTTGATCACTGTACTATAGCAAATCTTGTAGCAAAACACTATAGCATGTATCTTTATCGCAGACGAGGCCAAAGAAGGATGAAAAGCGGAGAATTCACACCGCGTGCGTTAATTCCTTATGTCCATGTGAAAAAAATCAACACGAGGGCGCCCAAAGGCGTTTGGATTCGATTCCACCCTTTAAAAAGCTAATTTCAGCCCGATTTCGAAATCTTTTCTCCATCTTTTTCCCTAACTTGAGAGAGGGCTTCGGCTAGGGGTTTTGAGAGATATTGGCTGGGATTTGGAGAGTTCTACTGGCTCGACATCGCACTCCGTTTGGTAGAAGGTTAGTGGGAGAGCTTTCGTCGGCACCGATCCAGTGAGGGTGTATCCTTGGCGGACAAAGGGACCCTTAGACGAGTAGCGGACTCTGCACAAGACCATCACCACGACTATTAAGTGGGTTTTCTATGGATTCTTTGCTTTTACATTTGATTTCATTAATTGTAATTATCTCCATGGAGAGCTAAACCCCCTACTGGGTACTTGGGTATTTGTGAACCCTAGAATGTATTCGTTTCTTTGAACCTCTTTATTATGCTTTCAATTAATTGATGTTTAATTGAGTTCCAATCTTGAATGCTTGATTGTATGAATACTCCCTTAAGTGACACTAGGGTTGAGAGTTCTTGTTGGTAACCCTTGTGCAGTGAGTGACACACCACGAGAGTTAGCAAAGCTAGATTGGAGAGGGTTGAGAGGATGAGTCGAGAGGTAGCAGAGCATCCCCTTTCCCCTTCGTAGTGATTTATTCTACCTCAATTTCCTTAAGTTCTTTGTGGTCCTAGTAGAGTGAATGGGCTAAAGGATGACCTTCCGCTGGGGCTTAGTTGCGGGTGCAACGGAGTCAAGCTTTGAAGTTATTTTAGCACCTAGGGCTTAATTGTGGCTAGGGACCTTCCACCTGGACAAAAGGGTTAGGTCTACATTTAGGAAGAGGATTTATCAATTGGAATCCCTAGAACTTATTGCAACTCTATACGAGTGCGAGGTTGAGAGGTTATTCAATTTCTCCTTCGGGACATGTAAAGAGTTAGACATGGTTGACCTTAGATTTGGGACCATGTATGCAAAGATCTCCATGACTCATTATTGCATCAGTTAGAAAGTATAATAGAGGATTCTTGCACTTGAAACAATTGTCCTAGGCGGAACAATATCCGGGTACCCCATTTATATCTATTGCCTTACCTTCTCCTTTACTTGTGCTCTCTTTCTTGTTCTTTTACTTTTGTTATTTCACATCTTATCACACATATCACTATTCATCTCTCACTTAGTTAAGAAATAATTTAAGTGCTTTTATTCCCTACTCCCTGTGGATACGATACCCCACTCATTGGGGATTTTATTACTTCGACAAACCCCGTGCACTTGCAGGGACATACGCAAGGGCGTTGTCACCGACTATAGGATGACACCGGCAGCTTGATGCGTCTTTCTTTTACTTTGTGTTTATATTTTTCATCTTTCTTTCTGTATTTTATTTTGGACTTGTATACTCAAAAGGGATCTTCCTTCTGAGTTTATCTTTTGTTTTGTCTCGAGTTATATTCATTGCTTTTATCTTTTTATATACTCGAGCTATTTTTGTTTTTTATTGAGCTTCACTGAACCCCTTGTGTATGCATGCAAAATGGTCTTGTCGGTTTGGGAATTGAGAACTAGTCATGGACCACGGCCAATGTTCGGCGTGTGTGCTCTACAACCCATTGGAATTTTAATCGCAAGGATTTAGCTCCATCAAAGCGCAACACTAGGTGTCAAAGGAGTATTGTTTCAATTGCCCATTCCACATGCATTTTTAAATTGTATTACTTTTTATTGTGTTTGTATATGTACATTGAGGGACAATGTATATCTTAAGTGTGTGTGTGTGTGGGGGTAAGGGGGAGTTCACATTGCACATGTCCTTTACATAAATTTCGATTAACATACATGCTCACGTAGCCAATGGTGGTTCACCTTAGTTGCAATGAGGTGTATTCTTGAGTTTAGGAGAAGTTTTAACATTGAATGTTTTCATGCTCTAGTTCTTACTTGAATTGCTAGGAATTTTTGCCCGATTGACACTTGTTGCACTACTCTCTCATGAAACTCTTTTGGAAAGTTAAGTTCGATGTTTTAAGGGACTAATTAGTTTTTGTTTCTTGTTCTATTTTGTAAAAAGGAAAAAGAAAAAGATAGATTGTTAAATTGTGCATTAGCGGTGGAAAGAGCTATCACCTATGAAGTATAAAACTACTCCTCATAAGTCGGATACTAGTTATACCCTAATGAGAGAAAGAGCTATCTCATGGGATGAGTGAAAGCTACCACCCTGGTAGAAAGAGCTAACACCTCGAAAGTGTGAAAGCTACCATGGCGGCCGCTTCGAAAGGGCTACCTTAAAAGGATGTGTGAAGCTACTACCATCTTTTTGTTTTTGTTAAGTTTTTGTAGTTAAATAAGTCCCTTATACTTGGAGCATTGAGGAGTATACTTTGGGTTTACTTGAGTGAGTTTAGACACAATTATAAGATCTCGGGTTTGTTGTCCTTTTTATTAGAGTTTTTTTAGCTAGGGCATTTTATTTTTCGTATTTAGTATTGAAATTGCCCTTACTCATAGAATACTTTCCTTGCATGCTTTGGTGAACCTAAGGCCAAGCACTTTCAATATCTCTTTCTTCTATGCTTCAATGTTTTATTTCTTTGGTTGAGGACAAGCAAAAATCTTAAGTGTGGGGAGTTTGATAAGTGCTTGTGTGTTAAAAAAATGTGAAGTATTTTTGCTTACTGATCAACATTACTTTTATCGAGGTTTAAGCGCTAATACATGTGTTTTTTTGTGTTGTTTTTGCATGTGAGGTTGTGAAGCTAAGTATTAAGAAAAGAAGCCAAAAGTAGATCGTGAACGCACTATTTAGTGGAATCTTGGAAGGAACAAATGAGAAGACACAAGTGGGGCTCTAAGATACGTAAATGTGTGCCAACCTACATGTATTCAAGCCATTACAATGAGTTGGAGAGGCACGAAGGAAGTCACATTTATGTATCCCAACTTATGCAATGATAGCAAGATCTTCACCAATGAAACAATTTATTAAAGAAGCGATACGATCTACATGCATAAAGCGATGATGCCCATTTATGTTGCCTCGAAGAGAAGTGTGGAATTGAGAATGTTTTTGGTGGAGCATTGTAGAAGGCATGTAGCAAATCAATGTAGCAATACACTGTATCAGTTATTGTTCACAACCGGCCGAAAATCAGGTTTCTAGAAAATCCACATGGGCGTGTGGAAATTCCCCACGCCCGTGTGGAAATTCAACAGGCTCATGTGGAGAATCCACAGGCGTGTTGATGTGATTCAACCTTATTTTTAGCCGTGATTTAGCCCGATTTTAGGGCAAATCTTTCATCCTCCTCTCTAAATTTTCCCTATCTTTTGAGAGGCCATCAGCTAGGGTTTTAAGGGGCTTTTGGCAAGTCTTTGGAGTGGTTGTAAGGATTCGACACCACGCTCCCCTTGGAAGAAGGTTATTGGGGGAGCTTTCATTGGTACCGATCTGGCGAGATGTGCCCTAGGCGGGACAAGAGGACCTTTGTAGAAGACCGAGCTACTTCACAAGACCATCGACATGAATACCGAGGGGGTTCTTCTATGGATTACTTGTTTTTACATTCTGATTTCATTGTTGATTGTAACTAGCTCTATGGAGAGCTAAACCCCTAGTGGGTACTTGGATTTGTTAACCCTAGGATGTATTTGTTTTATTAATCTTCTATTATGTTTTCCTTAATTGATGTCTTTTAATTAAGTTTCAATCTTGAATTCTTGTTGCATGATTTCTCCCTTAGAGTGACATTAGGGTTGAGAGTCTACATTGGTAACCTTTGTGAAGTGAGTGACACACCATAAGGATTAGACATTACAAGATTGGAGAGGGTCGATAGGGGTGAGTCGGCGGTAGTGAGCGTCCCCTTCCCCTCTAATGTGATTTATCCTACCTCCACATTCCAAGAGTTCTTTGCGGTTATAGTAGAGTGAATGGGCTAAGGGATGACCTCCGCTGGGGCTTAGTTGCATAGGAAATGGGTGAAGTGTTGAAGTAATCATAAGTGCTTGTGTGATATGAATGTGAAGCATTCTTTCCTTATGTTGACCATTACTTTTTCTCCGGTTTTTACACTAATTTGGGTGTTTTTATGTTACTTTCGTCTTTGGTAGGGTTGTGAGGCCGAGTATGAAGGAAAGAAACCAATGTGGATCATAATGCACCGATTTTGGAGGAAATCTTGCTAAGGTTCAAACACGAAGATATAGGTCGGGCGTGAGATGCTAGAGTGTGCGCCAACCTCCTCGTATTTGAGTTAGCACAACCATTTAGAGGGCACAAGGGCAGTCACACTCAAGCATTCCGTCTTTTTGCACATAGAACAAGATCTCCACCAACTTGTCCATCATTAAAGAAGCAAAGCGATCCACGACTTGAACGTGTGCCCGTTTGCGTCACCTCGATGAAAGTATGGACTCGGGAAGTATTTTAGGGGCGAGCAGCATGAGCAGTACTCGCGAGGGAGAAATCTGTAGTAGACTTGCATTCACGATCGGCCGAAAAATCATAATTCGGAGATTCCAGACAGGCGTGTGGAAAATTCCACGCCCATGTGGAAATTCCACATGGCTGTGACAAATCCACGAGGCGTGTGGATCCCCGATTCTAGCACTATTTAAAAGCCGATTCAGCCCCGATTTCAGCATTCTTTTTCTCCATCTTTTCCCCAACTCTAGAGGGTTTTCAGCTAGGATTTTTGATAGGTATTGGCTAGGGTTTTTGAGAGGTTCTCTGGCTCCGACATCGTCATTCCTTTGGAAGAAGGTTGGTAGGGGAGCTTCAGTCGAGGGTGTATCCTATAACAAACAAGGGAATCCTTGGGACTGACAGTAGAGGACTTTCCACAAGACCATCAAAATGAATATCGAGGGGGTTTCTCTATGGATTCATTGCTTTTACATTCTATTTCTTTGATTGTACTTAGCTCCATGGAGAGCTAAACCCCCTAGTGGGTACTTGGGTATTTGTGAACCCTAGGATGTATTTGTTTTATTGAATCTTTTTATTATGATTTCAATTAATTGATGTTTGTTGTGAGTTCCAACCTTGAATGCTTGATTGCATGAACATTTTCCCCTTGAGTGACACTAGGGTTGAGAGTTCTTGTTGGTAACCTTGTGAGTGAGTGATACACCACGAGCGTTAGACAAAGGATGGGTTGGAGAGGGTTGAGAAGGTGAGTCGAGAAGTGCAGGGAGCGTCTCCTTTCTCCTCCGGCGTGATAGATTCTACCTCCGTTCCTCGAGTTCTTTGCGGCCCATAATAGAGTGAATGGTCTAAGGAATGACCCTCCATCGGGGCTTAGTTGCGCGTGCAATGGAGTGAAGCGTTGAGGTGATCTTAGTATCTAGGGCTTAATCATGGTTAGGGACCTTCCACCTGGACCAAAGGGTTAGGTATATAATTCGGAAGAGATTTATCACTTGGAATCCCTAGAGCTCATTGCAATTCTATTCGAATGCGAGGTTGAGAGGTTATCTAATCTCTCCACCGGGTCATGTATAGATTTAGACATAGTTGACCTTAGATTTGGGACTATGTATTTAAGGATTTCCACGACTCACCATTGCATTGATTAGGAAGCATAATAGAGGGTTCTTGTACTTGAAACAATTGTCCTAGGCGGAGCATTATCCGAAGTACCCCATCTTTATCGATTGCCTTTACCTCCTCCTTTACTGCGCTCTCTTACTTGTTGTTTTTACTTTTGAGAATTGAATCATTGTCACACTTATCACTACTGACCTTTCACATATCTAAGAAGCGGATTAAGTGTTTTTATTCCCTACTCCCTGTGGATTTGATACCTGCTCATCCAGGATTATTACTTCGACAAACCCGTGCACTTGCTGGATATACGCAAGGGGACCTTGTCAAGTCACTTTAGCACCTAGGGCTTAATTGCGACTAGGGTCTTTCGCCTGGACAAAGGGCTAGATCTATACATTGGAATAGGGTTTATCACTTGGAATCTCTAGAGTGTCTTGCAACTCTGCACAGTGTGAGATGTTGAGATTGATCAATTTCTCCGCCGGGACATAATGTAGAGTTAGTCACGGTTGACCTTAGGTTTGGGACCGTGTGTTTAAGGATTTCCATGACTCATTAGGCATCAATTAGGAGATATAATTGTTGATTTTGGACTTGAAGCAATTGTTCTAGGTGGAACAATATCCGAGTACCCAACTTCTATCGATTGCCTGACCTCTCATCTATTTGTGCTTCTCTCTTTATTGTTTCTTTTATTCTTGCTTCCATTATACTTTATCAACAAAATCATTATTCCAACTTCGATTAGTTAGATCGCAATCTTGGTATTTGTATTCCCTACTCCCTATGGATACAATACCCACTCACCAGGATTTATTACTTGATAAACCCGTGCACTTGCGGGTCACACGCAAGAGGCATTGTCAAAAAAACTCACCGGAACCTACTTAAATATGGATAAAAGTCATCTACAGCCACTCAGATCTATAGAACTATGGTCGTGCTACCTTATTTTGCAAAAGAATCCCCCTAAAATCAGAAAAACCTAGGATATATATAGGATCTAATCTACCACGGCCTAATCACGAGCATTGTGATGCCGTGGTGAAGTAAGATATTAGTGTGGCTCCAAGTGGCATCCTTGCATGGCTCTCTGGGCATTGTGTTGATAGACAACAGATGTTGTCTGGCTTTATGTCTTTAGTGTTGCTCCCGTTAATTCCACACTGCCATAGCTTGATAACAGCAATGCTGAGTGTAGACAACAGCCATCATAAGATGTCACCACAGCCATTATGAGTCTTGGTAAACCTATGGGTCAACAGCTTGGTCCAATTTGCTTCAAAATGACATGTAATTTGCTTCTTTTTCTCTAAAATAGAAATAAAGGTTGTGGTGAACACATGAGTAAATTTTCATACTAATTAGGTGCTAAACATGTAAAAATTCCATGATGAATGTAGGGTAAATGATATAGGAAATATGAACTTTCTAGCACTTATTAGCATCTTTCCGAGCCCAATCTGTTTGAGCGAGCGAAGTGGCGACAATATACTACTGCCTCATGGTTAACAATGTAACTATGTCCTGCTTCTTGGATGCCCACAAAATTGCACTATATCTGATGATCGCGTGCATTTCATATATATTTTTAGTACCTGTGTATTGAGAGCTATTTTAGTCCTCGTATTTGACTACGCGATCTTGTTGGGTACA
>NC_052479.1:16856363-16950970 GCF_009730915.1 Dioscorea cayenensis subsp. rotundata | reverse complement strand
CTGCCCGCAAGGATGGTCATAATACTGCCTGTAAGGAAATCCAGACTTAGACTTTTCTCTTAAATTTTCATGTTCCGGGAGGCTACAGTGCATGTACAGTGCCCGGGGTCCAAAAATAACGTTTTTGATGTCGATTTCTTCTTACATTCCGTCGTTGAGCTCACCTAGGCTTCTTTTGTGCCTGAAAAATGAAATAAAATGACTAAACCATAAAATAGGCATCAAGTTCTCAATAAAATACAATAAGCATGCGCATCGGTACGTACAAAATACGTACATTTAGACGTTTATCAAACATCCCCACACCTAAGCCTTTGCTTGTCCCCAAGCAAACAAACATGAAGAACAGGGGCAAGAAGATAAATGGCTAAATGCACGACCTCAAGCTCAAGTGTAAAGACTCCATAAGCACGAATGGACAGAAATCAAGAAGTGAGTTGTTCAATAAATAGTGAAGTGATAATAGTTCTGCCTCATCTAGAGTGCTCCTGTGAGTGTGTGTGCTAACTCCCCCTTGACCTCCACACCCTGGATTACCCCAGGATGCCCATTCACCCCACACAAAATGAAAATGACATTAAGACGCTAAAGACATCCTCAATACTCAATTAAGAATCCTCTGGTTCCTAGGTAAAACTCTAACTTTCAAGTGCCTACTTAGCAAGCATCAGGAGAACAAGAGAGATACTTTATTTCTTTCACACAAATATACAACATACACACTCTCGAGTCCGACTAACGACCTGCAAAAAATTTTTTTACAATCTTTCGAAGGATGCACATGCTCGATTAGGTACAAGAGCCACCCAACGATTTCGAATACAAGTCTACATAGACGCATTCATGCTATACTAGTAGAGGGATACTCGCCATAGACTCATATTTTTTTGTTTTTCTCATCTTCTCTTTTCTTATCACATGCACAATCAGTATCTCATGTCCCCAAGTATAAAACTTGCTACAATAGTTCACTTTAAGGTAGAGAAAACAATAAAGGAACTCAAAAAGCGCTTTAAAAAGTGCATTGAAGATAGAATTTAACAAATTAATGCCAAAAATCATAATGATGGGTTGGTTGGAGTGTACAAGGTGAAAGTGCTCATGAACATGTATAAAAGTGCACAAAAGATGAAATAGATCTACATTCAAGCACATATAGAGTACAACTCACAACTATCATTCTACCAAGCTAGGAAGTCCTTAACAATGAAATCATAGCTATCATTGGTGATTCAAGCATGCAATTGTAAAAATACTCCATCCCCACACCGAAAGTTGTAAAATTTCCCCAATGTAACTAAATCAGCAGAACAAGGTGGGAAAGATAGGCAATAAATACAAGGAAATGGAGTAAGAAACTTCCCTAGTCATGTGATGAAGAGATTGACACTCGGGTCAAGACTTAAGGAAAAACAGTGTGATGAGGGTCTGGAGTGTGCCGTGACTTGAACAATGGCCCTGAAAGCAACAAAAAACACTGATCACACTTCCAGAAGCAACAATAATAGAGAGTAGCGCAAAAGCAATGTTTTAAGTAGATAAAAAAAAGTTAGTAAGGGGGAACCCTAACTAACTCCCACAAAAACACACTACAATGACAACACAAAAGTACAGTCAAGACAAATAAATAAATAACAAAAATAGATAAATATCCATGTGTTGGGTGCCTAGAGATCAGGTGGAAGTGATGATGCCGCGCAGGTGGTAGCTGCAGAGGTGGTGCCAACCGATGAGGATGAGCTGCGCAAGAATGTTAAGATGTTGACGGTGTTGCTCTCAATGCGGCTCAGTGATGCAATCAGGTTTCGGTGTCCTTGCTTAAGCACCTGCAGCTGCTGGTAGACCTCAGTGTGAAATTCTTCAAACTGCGCTTCTAGAGAAGGTCTACGCGCCCTGGATTCCTGCTCGAGTTCAGATTCAGACTCAGAAGTAGACTCAGCATCCTGTGAAGGGCCTGTGTCATGTGCATTTGTTCGATGATGCTGGGCAAGCTTTTAACCACCGCCCTGCTTTGCAACTATCCTAATGTATACAAGAGTCTGCATCCCGAGCGGGGCGATAGTGCCAACAACTGTCATGCCCTGGGTACGCTCAATAAGGAACATGCCTCTAATCATTCGTGTGATGTATGGTCCGGCGAAGATGGCCCCAAGGCGAACAAACTGCCCCTGGTGTGCTAGGACTTCCGCAACAAGGTGAACCATGTGGAGGGGGTGACGCTCAATAATGCTGTAGAGCATCAATAAATCTGTGCAAGATAACACCCCCGTATAGTCTAGCCGTCCCCCGATACCTCTAGTAAGTAGAGCATGTATGTAGCGATGCGCGGGGTTCGACATTTGAGACGCCTTCCGTGTCTTCCAACAAGTTGCCATGGAAGCCCAATACTTCTCACTTGTTACCGGGTACGAAAAATCCTGTGATAAGTCTTTGAATCCGGGTGTGAGTGTATATGCTTCGGTGTAAAGTCCCAAGAGTACACCCAAGTGATCTTGCGTAACCCGATGCTTCTTCCCGAATGCACGAAAGGAGATAGAACTTGGTTGGTGAGTGAATGGACAATGCTTCGCAACCTCAACGGTGCTCAAAACTTCTAGTGTTAACTCCTTGTAGTTGGGCTCTTCAACGGAGAATAATTTGTCCCACCCACTATGGGAGATGAGCTCCAAGATGATACCATCAAAACCTAACAGCTTCAAGACATCCCAATCTATTCTCCGAATGGTTCCAAACCCCTTCCGCGATAAAAGTGCATAACGGGTGTTGTGCTCTTCATTCTTAAACTTTGGTTCGTTGGGAGGGGGAGAAGGGTCCCTCCTAGCCTTCTTGTAGGCCACTTTCTTCACCCTCATACCTACAAGACCAAGGGAAGAACAATTAACCAAGTTTTAAACAAATACAAGCTCAATGGAATGAAAACTAGTAAAAAATGCCAGTGCTACAGTAAACCCGAAAAAATTTGCAAGAACCTTGTTTGTAAATGGAGCACAACAAATTTACAATCACAAATTTTCATTCCACAAATGTTCCACCATCCAAAGAGAGCAAAAACCCCCACAGAATCAGCCCAAAAAGAACATCAAAAGCTCAAGGGTTGAGAGATGAGAGACATACCTTAACCCTAGAGTAAATGGGGTGATTCAAAAGCTTAAAATGGCCTAGAGAGTGTTTAAACCTTAAAATGGCCTAGAGAGTGATCTAGAGCAAAAGAAATGAGTGGATTTGGTGGAGAAATAAGAAAGTTATGAGAGAAAGAAGATGAGTGTGTGAGTGAGAAGAAAGAAGATGAGTGAGGGGCTAATTTAAACCCTCACTCCGGTGTCCTTGCGGGTGCCCTTGCGGCCGCAAGGGCAACCGCAAGGACTCTGGGATGGCTGACAGGTGCCTTTGTGGGCGGAAGGGAACCCATGAGAACTCTCTGGATGGCTCACGGCTTCTCTCACGGTCATAAAATGGGTGATTTCCAGATTTTCATCAACTTAGCCTCCTCCAAACCTAAAAAACAATGAAAACAAAGCCAAATTAAGCACATAAACACTCAAGAATTTAATTTCATGGAGTCTAAACATCAAATCACTCAAGGCATTCTCAACGACATGGATGAAAAACATAAGAAAGACGATGAACAAGGCTACCAAACATGCACAAAAACTAAAGAACACAAACCACAACCACTCAAATAATACGAAAAGAAAAGGTAAAGAGTTCAAAAGCTTGGGTTGCTTCCTAAGAAGCGCTTGTTTAACGTCGTTAGCTTGACATATTTTACCTCATGATCATGGTGGGACATATGGTGGAGAGTTACCTCCATTCTTTGGCAAAGTGTTGTTACCCGGAAAGTTCATTGAGAGACAAGAAAAAATTTGGAACTTGCCTTGGCTCTCGAAGTATAAGCGGTCTACCTCCTTGGGTGGCATTGTGGAGACAAACACACTTCTTTTCAATCTTTCATTTGCTTTTCTCCACACTTTCTTCACAGTTTTCTTTTTCTGTCCATGAGGTGGTGGGCTAGCCTCCATTTGGGCTACTTTGTGAGTTGGTGGAGGAGAGGGGACCTTGGCCTCAACCTCATTGATCTCAAACTCCTCCAAGTACTCGTCCAAGGGATTTAGAGCCAAAACCTCCTGCACACAATCAGAGATGATTAAATTAGTATTATCAGTAAAGTATAAAGTATCATCATGATCAAGTGTGTTTTTCATTGCTTCGGGGAGGGTGAAGAACACTTGTTCATCTCCAACTCTGAAGGTCATCTTGCCTCCCTTGACATCAATCAAAGCACCAGAAGTGTTAAGGAATGGGCGACCGAGAATCAAAGGGACGTCAACATCATCGTCCACATCTAAAATCACAAAGTCCATTGGAATGATAAGTTTCTCAACTCGAACTAGAACATCCTTAACCACTCCTCGAGGTCTTCTCACTGAGCGATCTGCAAGCTGCAGGGTCATCCGTGTGGGCCTCAAATCTTCTAACCCTAACTTCAATAACAAATTATATGACATCACATTTATGCTGGCCCCTGAATCGGCTAAAAGCATTTTCTTTTCATTCCTTCCCCAATCACACAGGGGATGATGAATCTGCCAGGATCGGTGAGTTTCTTAGGAAGCATCTTCTGCATCATGGCAGAACAATTCCCCGACATAGTCATAGTCTCCAAGTCTTCTAACTTCCTCTTGTTGGTGAGGAGATCCTTCAAGAATTTAGCATACTTGGGCATCTGTGAAAGAGCCTCGACCAAGGGGGATGTTAATGTGAAGCTGCTTGAAAATGCGAAGGAACTTTTTGAATTGGGCTTCTTCCTTATCTTGCTTGAGCTCTAGAGGGGTATGGCACTACTGAGCTTATACTCGTGTCCCCTCCCGGATCGGAGACTTAGGAACATCTTCATCAGGGCTTCTTCTCACTCTTTTTCACTCGCATTCTCACCGAACTAGGGTCTTCCCTAATGGCTACCCCATCATTGGAGGCACCTGGGCTCTCCCTTGGCCCTTGCCTCCAAGCTGCTTTCCCACTTCTTAGTGTGACAGACCTTCAAATGCACCCCTCGGGTTGCTTTCGAGTGTTGCTTGGTAAGCTACCCGAGGGTCGTCTCGATTGTGCTCTCAGCAAGCTCGTCCCACATGGTTCTCAAGAGATTGCACAGACGCTTGAAGATTTTTCAACACAGTGCTTATCTCACTGAACTGTCCCCCATGCTGTGTTAACTGATTGTTAATATTCTGAAATCTTGCCTCAGTATTAATCATGAACTTTGCCAACACATCTTCAGTGGTATATTTCCTGTCTTGTGGTTGTTGGGGATGAAACTGAGGACCTTGAGGTGGTGGTGGTCTTTGTTGTGACTGACCTTGGTTCCAAGAGAAATTTGGATGGTTCTTCTACCCCGGGTTGTAAGTGTTGCCAAAAGCATTTCACGGACCCCTTGGTCCTCCACTGACGTACTCTACTGACTCAGTCGGTGCAGGGGAAGCAACAAGAATGGGGCACTGGGTTGTTGGATGCCCAGCACCACATATTTCACATGACATCACTGCCTTAGGACTTGAGCCAGAACCCAACATGAACTTATCAAATCTCTGTGTCAAAGCTTCAACCTTTGCAGCCAATGCATTGTAATCCATGACACTCTTGGTCAAAGCATCCACTTTTGCAGGCAAAGCAGTGGTTTCATTCACCTGGTATAGCCCTGCTGCCCTTGTTGCCTTTTGTCTAGTGCTCCAATGACATTCGTTGCTAGCCATGTTCTCGATTAATGTTTCAGCTTCTTTGGGGAGTTTGTTGCTCAAAGAACCACCCGGGATCTCTGCATCGATGAGCTGCCTTGTAGCATAATTCAGCCCATTATGAAAGCATCCGCACTCTCATCCATGCAGGGGAATCCATGATGAGGACACATGCGTAGAAGATCCTTAACCCTGCTCATGTGCCTCAAACAATATCTCGTGTCCCCTCGCTCGAAGGATGAAATCTCCTGCTCCCGCCCTCACCGCCTTGCTTGGTGGGAAATATCTAGCAAGGAACTTCTCCACCATGTCTTTCCATGTGGTGATGGAACCAGGAGCTAAAGAAGTGAGCCATCCGATGCCGCTCCTCTCGGGATCGAATGGAAATAATCTCAACCTAATGGCATCATCGATACGGAGTTGATCTTGAAGGTTGAGCAAATTTGAAGGAAGCGAGAAAGATGAGCATGTGGGTCCTCGATCGCCCTAACCCATCAAACTGCATCGAAGTTTTGAACCATTCCTATCGTGCTTGCCTTGATCTCAAAATTATTGGTCAGAATAGTAGGTGCTTGCACACTAAATTCTTCCCCGGTAAATTGTGGCCTCTCAAAATCGGATAAAGTTCTCCTTGGCTCGGCCATAACCCGAAGGCTCGCTAGATTCAACCCGGATCTCTTGTTGTCTTGAACTTTCGGCCACTTCTCTCAACCGCTGATGCAAGGCGCGCTCAATCTCGCTCGTTGGGCTCAACTAAATTCACTTGACTCGCTTCGTGTCATAAGATGGGTACCTTTTGCAAGATAATTAGGGTCAAGACTTAGATATTGAAGAAGAAGGAAAGAAAAAGAGAATGCAAAATGGAGGAATGATGAAATATATACACAAATTATAAACAAAAAAACAAAAACAATGGTCAAATCAACACGCTTAATGTTTTCCGAGTATTCCTCGTGGGGTCCCCGGCAACTGCGCCAAAAACTTGATCGCTTCCCCGCAAGTGTACGGGATCACAGTAATACCCTCGTGCAAGCACGAGGGGGTCGTATTCCCAAGGGCCCGAGAAGCTACTCTTACTTCCTCTTCGCTATGTTGTTTAACCTCCAAGTTTGAATGTGATAGTGATAAAACAAATAAACAAGTAAAATGCAAATAAAATGCTAACAATGAAGACAAGATACGGGGGATAATCAAGGGAAGAAAGCGGTCGCGGATGAGGATCCTCTCAGGGCTACTAAATTGTGTTGGATGCCAGAACTAACATGCAAATGGCTAGTTGGACCGAGAAAACCCTAGATTAGGTCAACCCGATGGTCACGGCAATTGACCCCTAATCCGGTACGAGTATTGGATACGGAATCTCTTCCGCCCAAATCCTCCTACGATTGCAATGGGAAAGGTGGTTTTCTCAAGTTAGGGTTAGAATACAAGCTAATAATTAACCCTAGAATTGGAGGGGTATAAATACCCGATGGTCACGGCGTATTTATACGTGTTTCCCTTCCAAGCTTGGTGAGTCTAACACTAGGGAAATGGTCATGCAACCTAGCATTACCTAAGAATTGATACACCGATTTCTCATGCATACCAAAGCATTCAATTACACCAAGCAAGGATCACAAACAAGCCAAAATACAATAGAAAGAACCAAGCATCCATACAAGCACAAGTTCATCCCCAAGGTTCACCTACATCCGGTGACCTTGGGGTTTAGTTGTTCATAGTCATCAAATACAACAAGAAATCCATGCAAACAACCAAACAAAACATAAGAAACACTCCCTCAAAGAATGAAGGCCGGAGAAGCTTCCAAAGACGCCACACAAGAGGTGGCTTCCCTTGTCTTCAACCTCCTCTACACAAGCCATAGGAATAGATCTCGCTAAAAATCACGCTCTCCTCGTCAAATCCTCCGTGGAAATGCCCTCAAAACCTTGCTTCTAGCTCCGATTTGGTGTGGTGGTGGTGAGCTCCAAGAAGAAGGCCTCCCCCCTTCAAAAGAAACCCTAACAATGCTTATAAAGGGATGAACTCGGGCTTCCCTGCGGGTGGCCTCACCCTCACAATACTGCCCACAAGGATGGTCATAATACTGCCTGTAAGGAAATCCAGACTTAGACTTTTTCTGAAATTTTCATGTTCCGGGCTGCTACAGTGCATGTACAGTGCCCGGGGTCCAAAAATGACGTTTTTGATGTCGATTTCTTCTTACATTCCGTCATTGAGCTCACCTAGGCTTCTTTTGTGCCTGAAACATGAAATAAAATGATTAGACCATAAAAAAGGCATCAAGTTCTCAATAAAATACAATAAACATGCGCATCGGTACGCACAAAATACGTACATTTAGACATTTATCAAAGATACATGCTCAAATCCATAAAACAACTAAATAAGGCAACATAAAACTCCCTCAAGTGGTAAACACAGAGTGACAAGCCTTGGAAATCTTCCACCGATGCCACCAAAAGAGTGCCTTCCTTGTCCACCACAAGCCTCTACACAAGGAGATGAGGGGAGATCTTAATAAATCTTATTTCTTCCTTCGATTTCCACTCCAAAGAATGTCATCTTCAACTTCCTTTACCCTGGATCTAGAGGTGGAGGTGAGAGGTCTAAGGTAGGAGGGGAATGAAAACTCAAAAACCCTAAAAACCTCTTTTAAAACCATTCTCGAGTTAGCTTCACAATCTGGTTCACAGGTGTGAAGAAACCAGTAAGAGCCTCGGGATTTCTACCAAAATTTCCGTGAAGTGCTATGGTAAAACTAAGACTTCGCCATTTCATAACTCCTTCCTGCTTTAGTGTTTGCTACAGTATTGCTATAGTACTACTCTAAAACATCATTTTCAGTGTCGATTGTTTTCTCATTTGTATCGTGGAGCCCACCTAGGAATACTTAAGGCCTCTAACATGAATAATAACAATTAAATCATAAAAATGACATCAATTTATCAATCAATACATGAATAATACAACAAATATATGTATAGAATACACACATTTATGCGTTTATCAACTAGTATATGGGAAAGCCTGTCATCTCCTTGTAGAACTTGAACACAAAGCATATTGGGCAATAAAAAGCTTGAATCTTGATATTCATCTTGCAGGAAGGAAAAGAAAACTACAACTATGGGAACTTGAATAGTGTTGGATGACTGTCCACGAGGATGCGGATATTTACAAAGAGGGCACAAAGAAATACCACGATCAATACCTCAAATGTGGCATGGAGTTTCGAGAAAGGGACCAGGTCCTCCTTTTTAATTCAGGACTGAGGTCGTTTCCTAGTAAGTTGAAATCAAGATGGTCAGGACTGTTCCTAGTAATGCAAGGTTTTCCCTATGGCACTATAGAGATAACTCATCCCAAAAGATGTACATACAAGGTAAATGTTCATCATTTAAAATATTATTTTGGGGAGAGCACTTGGACTAACAAGGGAGAAGAATTTGACCTTTCAGAACCATCTTGAGGTAAGAACAAGTACGTAAGTCTTGTGACGTGAAACAAGAGCTTCTTAGGGGGTAACCCAAGTAGTTTTCTATACACTATTTTTTTTAGTCTTAGTTCTAATTCTTATTCGCTAGGTAATTAAGTAAAAAGTGATAGTTAATTTAATGATGTGAAGTTAGCTCATCCCCACTGCATTTTATAAATGAAACATGATTGGGGAAACTAGTATTGTTACTAGGAATTGTTTTCATGGCGTTTTACATAGGGAGAATCCTTAGTGTTTCACTGCAAGCATCACAACAGGTGTGGTTAACCGATTGCACCAGTGGTGTTGTACAGGAAAAGAGTTACACTTTCTTGGAAAATTTGAAAGACCGTGGTAACCTATCAAGGCTGTTCCATAAAGTGTGTTGTCTCTGGTTTTTCCAGAGGTCTGACACGGCCTCACCATGCTCGTTATTTGGTCGTGGTAAGTACAACAAGCTTTACAATGGTCATTGCCAACACTTAGAAACTTGTGAATCCTAACTGAGTTGACAACAGACCCATAATGGGCTTGTAATGGCCGTGCTACCTCGAAGAGATTTAACAAATGAACCTTTGATGTAAGGTAATATAGGGTCGCCACCGGCCGACTCTTGGCCTTTCTCACTCAAAACCTAACTTCCTTTCTTCCACTTCACCAGAGAACCTTTGATGTGTTCTTCGCAAGTGCATGAGTCACACACTAGTAAAGTGATACCCCATGAGGGGTAGGGTTGTCGAGCCACAAGGGCTGGATTTAAAGTACTAATTTATCTTCCGATGTTTAGTTAAATAAGAATTAGATTGAGGTTGAATTAAAAGCAATTAACAAATGAGACAAATGATGGTAGTGATAGGGGGATTAGGACTGAAAATTCAACAACAAAAGAGCAATGCCCGAGAGGATTTCTATGAGTTATAACATGCTGACTTGACCCTAAAGTCTACCAGGTACATTCTATGGTTCAAGTGTGTGCTCAAGAGCAATGTTGCATCTATGGTTCTCAAATACACCAAGTTTTACTAAGGTAACTGTGGGTTTCATACACATCGAGTTTTGCAATCACATAAGGTAACTACAACTATGGCAATCCACACACACCAAATTTTACCTAAGCAACTATGCAATTCAAACGCATCAAGTTATGCAAACACAAGATTAAACGCAAGAAACTAAAAGAACTTTGTAAATATTAAGATCAAGTAGTCAAAGCATACAAAACAACATACTTCACATCCCGGGGAAAACAAAGATGAAGAATTAGAAAAAGAAGACGTGACTTCCTTCTCCTCAAGATAATCTTCCTTGCTGAGCTCCATATGCTAGCCCCACTTCTCTTGTACCTCCAACTTGTCCTTGATCCTGTTAGAAGGTGTGGTGAAGCCTGATCACCGTTCTCTTCAAAGTTCTCCCAGTGGAGATTAGAGTACCCTAACAAAGATGAGATCAAACCCTAGAAATTATAGTTAAAAAGGGCTGTCTTCGAGCTCGACATGAGATAAGTATAATCGTGCTTATACCGTGTTTCCATGGTAGGTGATAAGTGCTTTGCGCGATATGAATGCGAAGCATTCATTCCTTATGTTGAGCATTACTTTTCTTGGGTTTTTACACTAATATGTGTGTTTTTATTTTACTTTCGCGCAGGTAGGATTGTGAGGCCGAGTATGAAGGAAAGAAGCCAATGTGGATCGTAATGCACCGATTTTGGAGGAATTCTTGCTAAGTTTCAAACGCGAAGACATAGGTCGGGTGTGAGATGCTAGAGTGTGTGCTAACCTCCTCGTATTCGAGTTTGGCACATCCAATTGGAGGGGTACAAAGGCAGCATTGTTCACAACCGGCCGAGAAAACAGGAATTCAGAGAATCCACACGAGCGTGTGGAAATTATCCACGCCCGTGTGGAAATTCCACAAGAGCGTGTGAAAAATCCACAGGCCCGTGTAGTCACCTGACTCCTGCCCTATTTAAAGCCGATTCATCCCTGATTTCAGCATTCTTTTCTCCATCTTTTCCCCAACTTGAGAGAGAGATTCGGCTAGGGTTTTGAGAGGTGTTTGCTAGGGTTTTGGAGAGGTTCTACGGCTCCGACATCGCGCGTCATTTGGAAGAAGGTTATTGGGAGAGCTTTCGTCGGCACCGATCCGGCGAGGTGTATCCTAGACTGGACAAAGGATCCCTTGTGACGAGTAGATGACTCTCCACAAGACCATCGACATGACCATCGAGGGGGTTTTTCTATTGATTCATTGCTTTTACATTCTATTTCTTTGATTGTATTTAGCACCATGGAGAGCTAAACCCCTAGTGGGTACTTGGGTATTTGTGAACCCTAGGATGTATTCATTTCATTGAATCTCTTTATTATGCTTTCAATTAATTGATATTTATTGTGAGTTCCAACCTTGAATGCTTGATTGTATGAACATTTCCCCTAGAGTGACACTAGGGTTGAGAGTTCTTGTTGGTAACCTTGTGAGTGAGTGACACACCACGAGTGTTAGACAAAGCTAGGTTGGAGAGGGTTGAGAGGGTGAGTTGAGAGGTACAGGAGCGTCCCCTTTCTCCTCCAACGTGATAGATTCTACCTCCGTTCCTCAAGTTCTTTGCGGCCATAATAGAGTGAATGGTCTAAGGGATGACCCTCCCCTGGGGCTTAGTTGCGAGTGCAACGGAGTGAAGCTTTGAGATGATCTTAGTATCTAGGGCTTAATCGTGGTCAGGGACCTTCCACCTGGACCAAAGGGTTAGGTCTATAATTAGGAAGAGATTTATCACTTAGAATCCCTAGAGCTCATTGCAACTCTATGCGAGTGAGAGGTGTTGAGATTGTTCGATTTCTCCTCCTGGACATGTATAGAGTTAGGCATAGTTGGCCTTAGATTTGGGACTATGTAATGAAGGATTTCCACGACTCACTATTGCATTGATTAGGAAGCATAATAAAGGGTTCTTGCACTTGAAGCGATCGTGCTAGGCGGAGCATTATCCGAGTACCCCATCTTTATCGATTGCCTTATCTTCTCCTTTACTCGTGCTCTCTTACTTGTTGATTTTACTTTTGAGAATTGAATCATTGTCACACTGATTACTATTGATTTTTCACATAGCTAAGAAGCGGATTAAGTGTTTTTATTCCCTACTCCATGTGGATTCGATACCCGCTCATCCGGGATTATTACTTCGACAAACCCGTGCACTTGCGGGATATACGCAAGGGGAACTTGTCAAGTTTTTGGCGCCGTTGCCGGGGAGTAGGTGTTTAGAGATACTTTGCACTTTTTTTTCTTAGCTATTTCACCATACATTCTATTTCCTATCTTCTTATTCTATCATCATTCTGATTTCTTTTTCTTCTTTTTGGGTGCAGCTCCAGGTTATAACCCGAGGGAATCCCTCAATATTGGTTGAAGGAGATCCTGAGCTTAAACGTACTCTTAGAAAAAAAAGGGAAAGAGCCTGTGTAAGAACAGTCTAATTTAGCTGATTTGGAAGTGGAAGGATGTGAAAACATGGCAGAACAGAACGAGCAACAGCGAGCATTATCCGATTATGCCAGACTTTCAGTGTTGAGGACACAATCGAGTATTGTGCGTCCCCCGATTACAGCTCAGAACTTTGAGTTAAAGCCAGCATTCATCCACATGTTGTAGCAATCCGCACAGTTCAACGGTTTGGCTGATGAGGATCCAAACAGTCATATAGAGAGTTTTCTTGAGGTGTGTGATATGATGAAGATAAACGGAATGACGGATGATGATATCAAGTTGAGAGCCTTCCCATTTTCCCTAAAGGGGAGAGCGAAGTAGTGGCTACACTCATTACCTAGAGCATCGATTACCACATGGGAGGAGATGGTAGAAGCTTTTCTTGCCCGTTATTTCACTCCCGGAAAATCTGCAAAGCTTAGGAATGAGATCTCATCCTTTGTTCAATTGGAATTGGAGTCTCTATTTGAGACATGGGAAAGGTTCAAGGAGCTCCTGAGAAAGTGCCCCCAACACGGATTCCCGGAGTGGATGATTGTTCAAACCTTTTATAATGGTTTGAACCCGAGTACAAGGCAACTTTTGGATGCGGCAGCAGGAGGTACCTTAGGTAGCAAGACCCCCGATGAGGCTCGGTAGTTAATTGAAGAAATGGGGTTAAACAGCTACCAACGGAACGCTAGGGAGAAGAAAAAAGTGTCCGGTCTCCATGAAATAGATGCGGTAACTTAATTGGCGGCTCAAGTGGAGAGTTTGAGTAAGAAGTTAGATCTTCTAACTTCAAATAGAGTGCCGGCCATGACTAATTACAACGGGTGTGGTGGAGGACATGCTCCCTCCAATTGCCCGATCTCTACCGATGATGTTTCTTCAGTGGAGAACGTTGATTTTGTAGGTAATGGCATGAGACCCCAAGGAAACCCATATAGCAATACTTACAATTCGGGTTGGAAGAATCATCCCAATTTCTCATGTAGTAATCAGGGTCCACAAAAGGCCATGGTGCCACCGGGTTTCCAACAACAACAACAACAAGCCCTCAGGTGGAAAACAGAGTCTCAGGTTTGGAAACCCGAATGGCTAACTTAGAGAAGCAGTTGGCTAGATTTATGCAATCTGCAAATACAAGGTTTGAATCAGTCGAGGGTACACTTCGCAACCACACCGCTTCGTTGCATAACCTTGAAAATCAGGTGGGGCAAATTGCGAAGTCTCTCTCTAAAAGGCCACATGGAAGCTTGCCGAGCAATACAGAGACCAACCCTAGAGAGCATGTGAAGGCAATCACTTTGAGAAGTGGTCGTGAGGTTGAAGGTAGGCTTCCGAGTGAGAAGCCAAAAGAACACGCACCCGAGGTTATAGAGGTAGAAGAGGGGACGAGCAAAGAGAAAGAGGTGGCACCCGCACCTTTCAAGCCAAGAATCCCCTATCCCTCTAGATTGAAAAATGACCAAGGGGATGAACAGTACAAGAAGTTCCTGAGTTTGTTCAAGCAACTCCACATCAATATTCCTTTTGTTGAGGCATTGGCCCAAATGCCTAAGTATGCGAAATTCTTGAAAGACTTGTTGACTAACAAGAGGAAGTTGGAGGAAAGTGCTTCAGTGATTTTAGATGCTTCATGCTCGGCGGTATTGTAAAAGAACATGCCAAACAAGAAGAAAGACCCGGGAGCTTCATCATTCCATGTAATTTTGGCAATTTAGGTGAGGAAATGGCATTGGCGGACTCAGGGGCTAGTATCAACTTCATCCCATACACTTTCTTTCAAAAGTTAGGCTTGGGCGAGCCTAGGCCTACTCGGATGACTTTGCAACTAGCGGACCGAACAGTACGACATCCGAGAGGCATCATTGAAGACGTGCTTGTCAAGGTGGACAAGTACATTTTTTCGGTTGACTTTGTTGTGCTAGACGTCGATGAGGATGCAGATGTACCCTTGATACTTGGGAGACCGTTCTTGCGGACTTCCAAAGCATTGATTGACATGGACGGCGGAGAGCTCACATTAAGAGTTGGAGATGACTAACTCACATACCGCCTTGCTGGAGCCATGCGGCATTCCCTTGATTTCGATGACACTTTATACTTTCTAGACACTACTGATGAGATTGTTGATGAATACATGCAGGAAATGTTTAATCCGGATCCGTATGAAGGTTTGTTCGACCAAGAGGAGGGACATGAAGATGTAATGATTTTTGGATCGACGGTGGAAGTACCATCTACCCCGGGGATCTTGAAGAAGGTGCTCCGAAAAATGAAGAGGGCTAGGAACGCTACCGGAAACACTCCAAGGCTGTTGGAGACGTCCATGAACGGAAGGAGTTGGATGAAACATTGCTAGGTGGTCCCAAGCCCGATAATACACCCTCTACTTTTAATAGATTGTGCTCATAATGCTTTCAAGTCATGGGTAAGAGGGCAACCTTCATCTATGAACCCCCGTGAGGTAAGACAAGGTACGTCAAGCTTAGTGACGTTAAACAAGCGCTTCTTGGGAGGCAACCCAAGTGTTTACTGTTTTCTCATCTTCTAGTTTAGTTTGTTTGCATGAAGAAATTGTTAAGTGTTGGTGTCTTGATTTTTAGATGCTTGTGCTGAGATTTTCTTGCGAACTTTGAATATTCATCGTTTGTTTTCATGTGGAATTGGCGAAGTTATGTCGTTAGAGCTTTATTCCATGTTTTTTGCTGGTAAAACTCGCATACTAGGGCAGGCTCTGAGTGTGTAAACATGTTCAGAAACATTCTGCAGAGTTTGCAGGTTTTTCTAAGGTATCCAGTGACAACGCACGGGCGTGTGGAATTTCTACACGCCCGTGGAATTGTATTACGAGCTCATCCAGAGAAGGCACAGGGGCGTGCGGCTGCCCCTGTGAACGACCATGCGACTGTCACACGCCCGTGGGTAATTTCCGCACGGGCGTGTGAATTCCTGCAGAGTTGGGCGGATTATCCCGAGAGCACATAGGGGCATGGACTCTCCCCTGTGGGCGACCTTGTGAATTACACACGGGCGTGGATAATTTCCACACGCCCGTGCGAAATGCTGCAGAGGAGTTCTCTCCATCCCGATGTTTGGTATATAAAAAAATGTAACACATGTCCTAATAGAACCCAAACCCTAATTCAAATATATCTTAATCATGGATATATTTAGAATTAAAATTTAAACGTCCCAATCTTAATTAATTTTGAATTTTTCGTTTTAAAATAATTCATTTGATTGTCTTGGACTAGAATGCAAATTTCGAGATAAAAAATGCAAATTACAAGATTACCCTTGAGAACACATATCTTGAGGCATAAATGTAAATTATAAAAATGTCCTTGAGAACATATCTGAAGGCAAAATGCAAATTACAAGATTACCCTTGAGAACACATATCTCAAGGCAATCTAAATCTTAGAATAGCCCAAATACAAATCCCGAGGCGATCCTAAGGTTCAGATAGCCTGAGAACATATCTCGAGGCAACCTGAAAAAGTGCAAATCCCAAAACGCCTAAACACATATCTCGAGGCAAAATTGGTTTAATTGAATTTAAAACAAAAACTTGATTAAAGAAATAATTAAAAAAAAAATTTAAAATTTCAAATTTAAAACTTTAAAATTTCAAATTTGATCCAATCTCTTTTGTTTGATTAGATGTGATTCTGCGGGAGGGAGTTGGGGATTGAGGATAAGGTCAGGAATATCTTTTAAAATAAGGAGGAAGATAAAGAGAATAGAGGGAGAAGATTTGAAAAAAAAAAGTTTAAAAAGAAAAAAAAAGGTTATCTTCTCTCCCATGCTTATTTTATATAAAAATATTTAAAAAATATTTTTTAAAAAAAAAGGAGAAGGAGTCGCCCGCCGCTTGTCGCCGTTGCCATCGTTCACCGCTGCAGCATGCTTGATGGCTGAGATAATGCCGCCAAGCATGCCGCTGTTGCCTCTCATCGCCGTTGCCACCGTTCATTGCCTTGGCATGCTTTGGTGGCTGAGATAATGCCGCTGCCTTCACGCGTTGCCGTTGCTGCTGTTCACCGCCAAGCATACGGGATGCTGTTGTCAGCGTTGGCTGTCACCGCTGCCGCTAATGCCATCACTGTTGCTGTCTTTGTTGCCATAATCACAGCCAACTAAAAAGAAGGAGGAGGAAGTCAGGGGAGGAGCGGCCAAAGAAAGAAAAAAAATTTTTTAAAAAAAGAGAAGATTTAAGAAGAAAAAGGCCCAGAAAGAAAAATAAAAAAGATTTGAAGAGAAAAAAACAGAAGAGAAAAAAAAGAAAAAAAGGCCAGATAAAAAAAAAAAAAAAAGATTTGAAGAGAAAAAAACAGAAGAGAAAAAAAAAGAAAAAAAGGCCAGAGAAAAAAAAATAAAAAAAAAGATTTGAAGAAAAAAAAACAGAAGAAAAAAAAAAGTCTTCTCTTCTCTTATACATATAGTTTACATAAAATATATATATGTAATTGCCGACTGAGTCCTTATACATATAGTTTACATAAAATATATATATAATTGCCGAACGTCGAGCTTGTTAAGTTTATAAGAGGTTGAGGTGGTCTGTTCTGACATGGTCGCCGTTTTCCTCGAGCAAGCTCAGCCTTGTTCGTCTTTGATTGCATCGCCATCGGCTTCTCCACCATCGACGCTTTCGCTGGATGTGGAGCACTTCCTGTTCATAATAGTCCGCTATCCTCACCTCTTGAGCAAATGAACATAGACAACAACAAAGCCACTGAATGCCTCGAGTATTAAGAGCACCAGGGTTGCCATCCGGTTGCGGCTGCTGCGGTGGTGTTCGGAGAATCTCATTACCTTGTGCCTCGTCGGAGTCTCTACGATCCTGATTCCAGTTTCCAGGCTCTTACTTTGTAGCTGAGAGATAGAAGATAGGGGTTGGTGAATTGGGCATTAAAGAAATAGCGTGTAAACATGGAACCAAATTTTTTTTGTAGTACGCTGCACTGTGATGGAGTGTTCTTAATTTGCAAATGTTTATAAATTAGACAAGTACTCTTACAAGAACATGGTTCAAATAAAGAAATCTATTCTGAGTTTTCTTGCTTGATAAAAAAAATGAAGTTGGTGATGGTTCTAAAAAAAGGTATGCATGCAAATTCACGTTCATGGAAAACACACGCGTGGCGATGTTCTAAAAGAAAATGAAGATGAATGAAAATGAATTAAAAAAAGAAAAAAAAAGAAAATAAACGAAAAGAGAAGATAATAAATAAAATAGAAATATTGCATGAGAAGGACGTAGTAGTGGCTACTTTGTTTCTTAGTAAAACATGCAAAACTCAATGGGTGGAGGATCATTTATAAAAAAATTAATTTGCGTGAGGGATGTAAAACAAAGTTTGCACATTTGTTGTCATAAATTCAAAGGTGAATGGCCCACCATGAAAGAGACATTTGCCAAAAATAAATAAATAAATAAATAAATAAATAAATAAAAATAATAAAAATAATAAATAACAATAAGCATGCCATATACTCAGGGCCCACCATGAAAAGATATACATGGGACTATTAAAGAAAAAAATTATATGCATGCAAGCATGCATGTACCACCTTTCTATTAAAGCATGAAAGAACTATAATAATTATGGGAAGTGCAAGCATGCATGTACCACCTTTCTATTAAAGGCATGAAAGAACTACAATAATTATGGGAAGTGATGAGAAGGAGCTCGAGAGGAATAAGCTTGTTTTAGCAACCAAGAAAGGATTTGATAATCACTATTTAAAGGATTGAGATCATAAAGAACAAGTTTCTTATACAAAACAACTTTTAAAACTCATTCATTTAATCAGAAAAATTCTCACAAGCTCAAAGGAATAGAGGAATTTTTCAGCACAACTGAAATAAAGCTTCCTTTTTATATCTTACACAAACCTCGGTACCCAAAATGAAACATAAGCTTAGTCACTATAGCACGCATTTGCACCAAATCCATTCAACCGCTTAAGCCATTCTGCCTCGAACTAGCACCAAAACCTAATGATGATCAAATCCCAGCCGTCCATTTATTCTTTAGATTACCTTCTTCAACTGCCTCGAACTTAAATAATGTTGCTTGATGATGAAATCTGGACCATTGATCAAATCTTTAAATGATATCTCATTCATTGGCCGGTTGCCTCGAACTTACTTAATTTATAAATTTGATGATGAAATCTGGACCCTTGATCAAACATTTAAAAAGAGATCCCATTCAGCCTTTAACTTAAGATATTGTTGGTTGATGATAAAATCTCAGCCCTCCAAATTTGAACTATTCACCTTGCCTCGAACTTAAAGGCGATGTTGCTTGATGATGAAATCTCAGCCCTCCAATCCTATCTCTTGATGATCAAATCTAAATTATTCACCATGATGCCTCAAATTTAAATCAGTTATATGCTCCTTATATCTACCGTGAATCAATTATCCTTCTCTAGGTACAAGCTATGCCATCTTGCATAAACGGACCACATTGAAAATGTTTAATAATGAGATATTTATCTCAAGACGGCAATCAGGCATGCAATATGGCGACGAGGCATATGCAGCAAGTTATGCTCAAATATATATATATATATATATGGATGTATAAAATCCAAAGCCTATATGGATGTATAAAATCCAAAGCCAAAACAGCCAAGTCAAGACTCAAAATATGAAAAGAGTCAATATTAAAAAAAAAACATATAAATCGACAATTGAGCTCAGCGGCCTCAAGACATTAAAAAGTCAAAGACCCAAAGAGTTTCACAATTCAATATTTGAAAATCTATAAAAAAAATCGACAATTGAGCTCAGTGGTCTCAAGACATCGAAAGTCAAAGACCCAAAGAGTTTCACAAGTCAATATTTGAAAATCTATAAAAAAAAATCGACAATTAAGCTCAGCGGTCTTTAGACATCAAAAGTCAAAGACCCAAATAGTTTCACAAGTCAATATTTGAAAAATCTATAAAAAAAATCGACAATTGAACTCAGTGGTTTCAGAATATTAAAAGTCGATGACCCAAAGAGTTTCACAAGTCAATATTTAAAACATTTATATAAATCGACAATTGAACTCAGTAGTCTCTAGACATCAGAAGTCAAAGACTCAAAGAGTTTCACAAGTCAAGAAGGGAGCTTCACAAGCATAGGAGTCGAAGCTTATGAAAAGGCAAAAGCAAGTCTATGGTTCATCAATATGGAGAAGTCATAGCTTTAAATTCAAATCAAATTCAAGAGGCAAATCAAATCAAAAATGCAAAATGTCCAAGACACAGGTTTGGATATAAGTCCATAAGTCAAGATAATTTCAAATGTTTTGTATTCCATGAATTCATATTTATTGAAATGAATGAAAATTGATTGTCACAATTTGTTTACTTTTTTCACACTTATTTCTTAATCGGAGGTTCCTGTGATGATGTCCAGGGTAATTAACATTAAGGGCTTGCCTTTAATGGAAGTCATGAACCCACAATCCCTTAAAGTCCCCAAAAATTAAATTTGATTTGTGATCCATGTTTTTTTAACCGGTCGAACCCTCAATCAAAGGCCGCGTGGAAAGAAAGGAGCCCACACGCGAGACAACACAGGGGCGTGTGGCAGCCCCTGTGAGTTGAGCATGTGAATGTCCATGCTCGTGCAGAATTTTCGCGCGGGTGTGTAGAACACTTGGCAATTTTCTCCGATGTTCAGGGAAGCCACAGGGGCATGTGGCTGCCCTTGTGGGTTTGGCGCACAGGCGTGGGTATTTTTCACACGCCCGTGCGAGAGCAGTCAGAGTCGAAGGAGTGTTTTCCCGAGAGCGCACAGGGACGTGCGTGCGCCCCTGTGGCTCTCTTGTAATGAGGCGCACGGGCGTGGGCAATTTCCACACGCCCGTGTGTATGCACAAAACGCAAAGGGGGGCGAGTTCTTTTTAAAGAAGATTAGTTTCTCTCCCTCTTCACGTCCTCTATTCGTTTGGAAACATTCTTACATCAGTCTCCGATTCCATAGCGCCAATTTGGTAGGATTTTTTTGTGGTTTTCCGGCCTGTTCTTCATTTTCTCATTCCATCTCGTCGGTAAGCCCTATTTATCATTTTCTTTGCCAATTCATGGTTTTCATCGATTAATCTGGTTAATAATGCTTCGTTTCTTCAATTAGAAAGATGATTTATGTTTAGAATGAAGTAGAAGTGATTGCACGGTGTATTTTTGGATTCTTGAAGCACGGCCGTGCTGCTTTCACGCCCCGTGGATCCACACGGGCATGTGGAAATTCCACACGACCGTGTGGATTTCTGCAGCGTTAGTTTATCAACTTGTTTGATCAATTTCATTTCAAATTTTACAGATTATGGCACCTCGGTCAAAGAAGCAAGCTGATAAGAGGCCGCGTGAGTCATCCCCTGAGCTTGAGGGCATGAGTTTCGCGATTCTAGAGCATCAAGTTCGCTATAAGCGCTTGTCGAGACTCCGGTTCGAACAGACTCGATTCCTGGACACGAGTATACTGAGAGATCTACAAGAGGGAGATGAGTTCGCTGATGAGGTCAAGGATCTCGTTTCAGTGGGTGGTTGATGACAGTTATTGACGATTAGAGAGCCAGCCATCTGAGAGTTTGCACTGGAGGTGCTATCATCATTCGAGTTTGATAGATCATACGCGAGCTTCGATAGTTTGGACAACATTCAGTTCAGAGTATTTGGATACCACCATAGCTTGAGCGTTACTCAGTTTTCAGTTCTACTTGGCTTGTATGAGGAAGCATTCACAGATACGGAGGACTACGCTCAGTTACCGACTGATTATCCTGGAACCTTGACCCCGCAGAGAGCTTACAGAGTGCTATGTGGTCAGGGTCAGTATGAGCCGGGGGTGTCCAAGGCCACGTGCCTTTCCCGACCTGCATATAGATATTTACATGGCATCATGAGTAGTTTGGTGAATGGCCGTGGTTATAGCACTAGTGTTCTGAGCCGACAGGAACTTCTGTAATTGTAATCGATGGTGCAGCGCGTACCGATTCACTTAGGGCACATCATGGCCGAGTACATCAGACATCAGGGGTACTATGCTAGATTGGGAGCGATCTTCTCGGGCCCTTACATCACGAGATTAGTATTGGGCATGGGTCTCTTGGACTCGATTTGCGGGGCCGAGAAGACGAGTATACCTGCTCCCCTGAGCCTAGAGACGATGAGGTTGATGGGCATGTTCCGTAGGGTTCGGACAGGGGTTTTTGCATTAATGTTACCAGCTCCAGAGATAGCCGAGGATGACGGTGATGAAGCCGGGGCATCTCAGCCCACTCTGGAGCCTCAGCCAGCATCGATGGAGACCGAGGCACCTCCAGTGGCAGAGGAACCATCCCCCGTGCGTATGTTTTCACCATCTCGAGCTCATGATCGCTTTGAGAGGCTCGAGAGCGCTTTGGGAGTGACACGGACAGAGGTAGCTGAGGCTCGAGCCGAGATTGTAGAGATTAGGGCTACGCAGGCCACTCAGTACATAGAGTTCATGGCACGTTTCGACATATTACAGCAGATCTTAGAGCAAAACGTCGCCTCATCATTTGTCTTGCGGCCGAGGACTCCTCAGGCCCCCTCAGTTCCTCCAGCATCTCCATCCCCTACCCTAGCACTGGTGGACCCACCATGTGCGTCTTCACCAGCAGCAGCACCGGAGCCCGAGGGCGACACCAGCACTTGACTTTACTTCATTTTCCTTTTATACATTTTATTTTTAGACTTGTTCACTCATAAAGGATTCTCCTTCTGAGTTTATTTTCATTTTGCATCTCGAGTTGTATTCATTGTCTATCTTTTATATATACTCGAGATATTTTGTTTTTATTGAGCTTCACTGAACCCCCTTGTGCATGCGTGCAGATGGTCTTGTCATCATGGGAATTGAGACTTAGTCATGGGCACGGCCAAGGTGCTTCGACACTTGGCCGTGTGAGCTTCAAAACCCATTGGAACATTATTCCCAAGGACTTAGCTCCATCAAACGCGACACTCAGAGTCAGGGGAGTATTGTTTTGATTGCTTCTCCCACATCTATTTTTTTGAATGAAATACATTTTGAGTGAGCTTGCATGTGTACATTGGGGACAATGTACAACTTAAGTGTCGGGGGGAGTTCCATAGTGCACACATCTTTTCTATTGTTCTTGATTGATATATGCTTACATAGCCAATGGCGGTTCACCCTAGTTACATCGATTGTATTCTTGAGTTTAGGAGAATTTTTAACATTGAATATTTTTCATGCTCTAGTTTTTGCTTGAATGTCTAGGAATTTTTTTGCCCGATTTATACTTGTTACACTACTCACTTATTAGACTCTTTTTGGAAACTCAAGTTTGATGTTAAAGGGACTAGTTATAGTTGTTTCTTGTGTTAAATTCTATGAAAAAGAAGGAACAAAAATAGTTTTTATTGTTTATTTGTGCTTGTTGGGTGGAAAGAGCTACCACCTATGAAGTATGAAGCTACTCTCATAAGTTGGATACTAGCTATGCCCTAATGAGAGAAAGAGCTATCTCATAGGATGAGTGAAAGCTACCACTCCGGTAGAAAGAGCTACCACCTCGAAAATGTGAAAGCCACCTTAGCGGCCGCTATGGAAAAGGCTACCTTAGAGGATGTGTGAAGGTACTACCATCTTTGAAATTGTTGTCACTTTTGTAGATAAATAAGTCCCTTGTACATAGAATTTTGAGGAGTATACCTTGGGTTGTTTTGAGTGAGTTCACACACCTACACGATTTCGGGTTTGTTGTCCTTTTTGATTCAAGTTTTTAGCTAGAGTTTTGATTTTTTGTATTTAATGTTGAAATTTCCCTTACTTGTAGAATGCTCTCTCTGTACACTTTGGTGAACCTAAGGCCAAGCACTTCCAATATTTCCTTCATCTATGCACAGAATGTCTAATTTTTGCTTGAGGACAAGCAAAAGCTTAAGTGTGGGGGAGTTTGATAAGTGCTTTGCGCGATATGAATGTGAAGCGTTCATTCCTTATGTTGAGCATTACTTTTCATCGGCGCCGATCCGGCGAGGTGTATCCTAGGTTGGACAAAGGATCCCTTGCGACGAGTAGAGGACTCTCCACAAGACCATCGACATGACCATCAAGGGGGTTTTTCTATGGATTCATTGCTTTTACATTCTATTTCTTTGATTGTATTTAGCACCATGGAGAGCTAAACTCCTAGTGGGTACTTGGGTATTTGTGAACCCTAGGATGTATTCATTTCATTGAATCTCTTTATTATGCTTTCAATTAATTAATGTTTATTGTGAGTTCCAACCTTGAATGCTTGATTGTATGAACATTTCCCCTAGAGTGACACTAGGGTTGAGAGTTCTTGTTGGTAACCTTGTGAGTGAGTGACACACCACGAGTGTTAGACAAAGCTAGGTTGGAGAGGGTTGAGAGGGTGAGTCGAGAGGTACAGGAGTGTCCCCTTTCCCCTCCGACGTGATAGATTCTACCTTTGTTCCTCGAGTTCTTTGCGGCCATAATTGAGTAAATGGTCTAAGGGATGACCCTCCGCTGGGGCTTAGTTGCGAGTGCAACGGAGTGAAGCGTTGAGGTGATCTTAGTATGTAGGGCTTAATCATGGTTAGGGTCCTTCCACCTCGACCAAAGGGTTAGGTCTATAATTAGGAAGAGATTTATCACTTGGAATCCCTAGAGCTCATTGAAACTCTATGCGAGTGCGAGGTGTTGAGATTGTTCGATTTCTCCTCCTGGACATGTATAGAGTTAGGCATAGTTGCCTTAAATTTGGGACTATGTAATGAAGGATTTCCATGACTCACTATTGTATTGATTAGGAAGCATAATAGAGGGTTCTTGCACTTGAACCGATCGTCCTAGGTGGAGCATTATCCGAGTACCCCATCTTTATCGATTGCCTTATCTTCTCCTTTACTCGGGCTCTCTTACTTGTTGATTTTACTTTTGAGAATTGAATCATTGTCACACTGATCACTATTGATTTTTCACATAGCTAAGAAGCAGATTAAGTGTTTTTATTCCCTACTCCATGTGGATTTGATACCCGCTCATCTGGGATTATTACTTCGACAAACCCGTGCATTTGTGGGATATACGCAAGCGGAACTTGTCAGTAAGGTTTTGAGTGAATCGGCTAAGTGCTCGCCTGGAATTTCCAGTGGGAGGAAGCGCGGTCATGCTTGGACCGTGCTTCACTTGAGCATGATCATACTAGGAGCATCCAGCATGTGCTTCCCTTGTTGAGCAGAAAATAACTCCAACCAGAGATTTCCAAGGGGAGGGGCATGATCGTGCTTCGATCGTGTTTGGTCTGGTGACACCCCTTGCAAGCTTTATCACTTAGTCGTCATGAGGTTGGGATATTCAGGGGGATAGAGCACGACTGTGCTCTGCCCGTGCTGAGCTTGAACACTTAGCCAAATCTCCAGTCTTCACTCGTTTGGTATCCTGATTCAATCCTAATTGCTTCGAGCTCCCCAATTCCTGCACCATTAATAAACATACCCAGAATAGCACCTAATGTATACAAAAATATGCTAAGAGGCAAGCAAAAGTATGAATTGAGGGTAAGAAAACATGATATGAGTTGCACTCATCAACCTTCTAAGATATTCATTTAGTGATTCCGAGGAGCTTTAGATTTGTTCCCACTAGATTTAGATTTTATCATGTTTAAATGGCATGAAATAGTCTAGGGATGCTTGGTGAAATGTTTTCGTATGAACCTTAATCAATACAAACCGTAGTATGGAAAATTTTCACCATAGTCGGGTATCACAATGGCCATTCCTCGAAGAACAATGGCCGTTGTGATGATCGTTGTGTTAAAAACTGAACCGGGGATAGATGAGTCACAACATGCATTGTCCATCCAATGTAAGGCCGCTATGAAATTTTTCTAGCTTATTTTGCCCTAGCAATAATTAGCAGTGGGGTTTCCTGTTGCCTGCTAGCAATTACCCAATTCTAGGACACAACAGATGCACCACAGGCATTGTGATCACATGCTGGTCATTACATGATATATAGTAGAGCTGCTAAATCACACAACATGCCATTGTGTGCCCATTATAATCATCCGAGAGATATCACGGCCTTGGTAACAGGTGTTTTGAGACCTTTATGGTCAAATAACGGTCGTGATGTACCCATTGTATAGTCATTGTCTATTCCTGTATTGTATTTTCCGTATTCTATTGATTGATTTTTTGTATTTTTTTAATTGCAAGTTATGGGTCAAAATAGAACTGTCAATGGTACATAAGCAGAGGCTTAGAAGAAGAAGAAGACCGGAGAGTCTTCTCGGCCAGCAGTTCTGCTATTCGGGGATCCCGAACACCAAGCTCGCTATAGGAGGATTGTTGATTAGAGGTTCATCGAGGGTCATCGAATAGACTGGCCGACGCTCGAATGCATAGGTCTTACCGATGAGGTACGAGATCTTATTTCTATCCAGGGCTGGGATTAGTTCTTTAGCATCGATGAGATGACTTACCAGGAGCTCACGATGGAGGCCATTAGCTCTTTCATGCTTGACCGTACCATCATTAGCTTGGGACATCGGGAGATAATCAGTTTCTAGATGTTCATGGAGGAGCATATGATGTCCTATATAGACTTTTCCATGTGGATGGGGTTAGTAGGCATGGCGTAATCCCCCACAATGTCATACTCAAAGCTCCACATTGACCTACCGGTCCACCTGAGCCTAGATCAAGTATAGAACAAAATACTTTGAGGCCGCGAGACTTATGTATGCAGGACCTCGAAGGCATCTGCTTTAGGATACCCGGTGACACAACCCTTTGTGTGTTTGTACCGCAAGTACAAGGGTGTTGAAGTAATTGATACCCAAGGGTTGGATAGCTGAATCCACATGGAAATTGAGAGTACTAGTAATCAATATTTCTCTATTATCTAACCTTAAACAAGTTGGATTCAAATATAATTAAACTGAAAGTGAGGAAAAGCAAGAGATGCAAGAGTAATGTAAAAATGATAATACAATCCGGAATGGAGTGGATGCTCGGGTGGTGATCCACTAGGGTTAATAATATGAAGTACATGATTTAACACATGCTTTCTACTCAAGTTGAGATTAGTCAAGGTAATCGTAAAATACACTGATCCCAATCTCATGGCAACCAGTGACTATTCCCCTAAGAGGTTCTCGCGGTGATCACTCTCTTCACCTAAGCCACCTATGAATGAAATGCATTGTAGGGATTCTCAATAATCAACTTGACTCCCGAAAATAGGTTAAAAGCTTTCTCTAGACAATTAACCCCCAATCCTATACAAACTCCAATGGTGATCTCTCTCTTCACTAGGGTTCATATAATTGGCTAATGCTCATGGGAATGTAAAGGTAGATGTGATCAAGTCGAAAGGGAAAGGAACTCTCTTCTACCTAATATTCTACCCTCTCAACCCTTTCTAACCTTCGTAGGTCTAGCTTTAATTGGTTTCTCAACTAAACACTAGAATAACCTTAACACACAAAGCTGAGTTCTCAGTACAAATGGAAGTGTGGCATTAACACACAAGGTTAGAACTCAGTTTAACAAGAAATAGAAAGACATGAATTAAATCAATCAAACTACAACAATAGGGTTCATACACCCAAGCATCCAACATGATTTTAGCTCCTCATGGAGCAATATAGTGAAAGCAAGTAAACTTCCTCCAAATCTATGGTGAAAGCCCCGATGATCATCCCTCCAAAGGGCCAAATGACGATTCGCCAAAAAGGGCCAAATGACGCTTCCTAAAGCTCGCTGGTCATATGGATGATGGTGTAGACAATGAAGAACTATGCCAAAGCTTTCCCTTGGCCGGATCTATCCTCCCTTGAAGCCCTAGCCCAAGCTCCTCTCTTTCTTCTTGAAGAAACCCCAAGCTAAAAATTTTTACTCCTCTAGACAAAATGACTTAAAAGGTTGAAATCATTCAACTCCACGGCCATGGGTTGCTTCCTATGGCCATGGTGCTTTTTGCCGTTTTTACTTCGATCAGCTACCGTACCTTGCTATAGTAATATGCTACAATAAACCTGCTATAATGATCCGCTACGGTATTGTACATAAATACGACTGTGAATCATGCCTGTATAAACACCAATGAATGTGTGGTTGGTGATATGATCATCTGTTGTCTGCAATGGGCTTAATTTATGCTCAATCGCCCTGAATTTGTTTCACATTACCAACTTCGCGCTTGTGGGGCCCACGCACACCTTAGCTGCACAAAAGAACATAAAAAACACTAAATGAGCACATACAACTGATAAAAGTAATGCTCAATCTTTGTATAATATTAACTTACAATATGTACAAACAAGCACTTATTAAACACCCCCACACTAAACAATGGAAATAAGAGAGAAAAACAAGTGCTTGTCCTCATATTCACTTTAGAGTAAAAGAATGAAATTCTAAAGTCTAGGAATGGTCTATTTAACACTAAAATGCACAACACACTCTAGATAAAGCTCGGCTGGAAAGATAAGTTCAAGCACAAGTGTGGAAAAATTCTACTCATGTCAACCCCTTAGTCACCCTTTTTACACAACTAACAAATTACAAATAAAAGATAAAAACAAGGAAGGACTGATAGTGGGAAGTAGCTGCACACATCTTCTAAGGTAGCCTTTTCCTTAAAGGCCAATAAGGCGCCTTTCACACTTCAAAAGCGGTAGCTTTTTCTCCCCACAACACTTAGGGTGGTAGCTTTCACACTTCTCATGAGATAGCTCTTTTCCTCTCATTAGGGCATAGTTAGTATCTGATTGATGACAGTTGCTTCATACTTCACAAGAGGTAGCTCTTCCACCCCTAAATCTCACGAGTTTTCTTTTTACAACTTTCTCATTTTTCTACTAACTCTAGGGTTTCAAGGGGTCTAATGAGTGAGTAAGATGCCCACAACATGCATTTGAACAAAAAACCTTTAAACATTGAAAACAACTAGAGGGATGGATGCTCTTAGTGTTCAAAGTCTTCCTAAGTTATAAAATGTCATTCTTAACCCTAAAGTGAACCATCATAGGATAGATTAAGCAAGTATTTGCAAAAGTGAGCATTAAATGTGCATGTGTCATAAAGAGCATAAAATGTTCAACTCAAACCCTCCCTCACACTTAAGATGTACATTGTCCCTAAGGTACGCATGTAAGCACACAAATGATAGAAATATAAAACTGAGCAAGAATGGGGGTGCATAACTTAAACAATACTCTCCTGACTCTATGATGAAGCATGTTGTGGAATCCAGGAGGTAGCATAGATTGCTTCAGCGGGTGTGCGTGAATGGGCCGGCCATATGGAGAACTCACACGACCCTAAATGCAACTGTGCTCAAGTGGACCTACACGGAATGGAGGAAATTCAATAAAGCTCAAAGAAAGAAAAAAATGAAAACACACAAAATAAAACAACTCATAAGAACAAAAAGAAATGCATGAGAAGAAATACCTTAGGAGAAGAAAACAAGTTGGTGAAGAAGTGCAATGTGCAAAGAGTGACTTTTTCGAGCTCCAAAACTCAGTCCCAAGTCAAGGCAACAACAAATAATAAACCCACAGAAGTGGGGCTCTCATCCCACTCAAAAATCTTGAAAAAAATGAAACCCACAGCCATGGGAAGTTTATTTTTTACTTCCCATGGCCATGGACTCGTAAAAACCAAGAAAGGCCACACAAATTGAAATCCAAGCCCATGGATATGAAAAATTCAAATTCCCATAGCCATGGGCTCATTAAAACCTTCATAAAACTCAACTAAAGCATAGTGAAAATCAAAGAATTCAACTCTCACAAACATTAAAACTGCATAATTTTCAGAATTGATTCCAAATTCACCAAATAAAACCAAAATCTCCAAAGAACACACTAAAATCAAATCAAAAAAAGATCAAGGTCATAAATAAACACAAAAGCACCAAGACGACTTGATGAATCTAGACACTAACCAAAATAAGATGATGAAACCACTCATGCAAACTTTATTGCTACAATACTAAAACAAAAACAACAATTGAATTGAAAACTTGGGTTGCCTCCCAAGAAGCGCTTCTCTTACTTCACGAGCTTGATGTACTTATTTGCTCATGTAGGTTCTCCCAAATGGAGGACCTCCTTACTTGATTCATGAAAGTCTCCTCCAAGATAAAGCTTCAACTGGTGCCCTATTTACCTTGAATGTCGCTTTTTTTGGAAGAGTTGCCTTGATTGCACCATGGGGTGATATTTGTGTTACCATGAAAGGTCCTGACCATCTTGACTTTAGCTTTCCTGGAAAATAACTTTAATCGAGATTTAAAGAGTAGGACTTGATCACCTTCCTTGAAGTTTTCTGCAGCTTAATGTACTTATCATGCCACCTACATATCCGCTCTTTATAAATTCTTGTATTCTCGTATGCTCACAACCTCCACTCATCTAGCAAATTGAGTTAAAGCTTCCTTTGTTCTCTGGCCTGACCAAGATCAAAATTCATTGCCTTGATTATGCAATATGCTTTATGTTCAAACTCCACTAGCAAATGACATTCTTTTCCATACACCAAATTGTAAGGAGTGTTTCCTATAGGAGTTTTATATGCTGCCCGGTATGCCCAAAGCGTATCATCCAATCACTCCGACTGGTTTTTCCTACTATGCTCCATAGATTTTCTTAGAATCCTCTTTAACTCCCTATTATTAACTTCAACCTGCCCACTTGTCTAAGGATGATATGGGGTGGCAAGACGATGATGTACCCCATATCATTTTTGGATCTTTCCAAGTTGACCATTACAAAAATGAGTTTCTCTCTCATTAATGATAAGCCTAGGAGTTCCAAATCGAGTGAAAAGCCGCTTAAGGAATATGACCATAGTTCTAGCATCGTTAGTCGGTAAGGCTTGAGCTTCAACCCACTTGGACACATAATCCAAGGCAACTAGAATGTACTTGTTACCATTGGAGCTAAGGAATGGTCCCATGAAGTCAATAGCCCCAAACATCAAATACTTCATAGAATTGAATTGGATTTTGAGGCATTTCATCATGATGAGAAAGATTTTCAGCTCTATAATAATTGTTACAATGTTGTACAAATTGATGAGCATCCTGAAATAGAATTGGCCAATAAAATCCTGCAGCTAGCACTTTCTCTGTTGTCCTACTCGAAGCATAATGGCCTCTAGTAGGTCCTGAATGACAATAAATTAAGATATTCCACTTCCACCCTTCTTCTCAGGGTACACATCTTCGGACAACTTGATCTGCAAAAACTCTGAACAAGTATAGATCTTTCCAGAAATAATTCTTCGAGTTCGTGAAAAATTTCTTCTTTTCTTGTAAATTGAAACTCTTAGGAAGAATTCTTCCAGAAAGATAATTGGCAAAATCTGCAAACCATGGTATCTCCAAACCTACCACCTCTTGTACTTTACACAAATGCTCTTCAGGAAAGGAGTCATTAATTTCTTACCTCTCTGATTGGTTCTCCTTAGCACTTTTCAACCGGGATAAATAATCTGCTGCCAAATTCTCAGCCCCCTTCTTATCATTGATTTTTACATCGAATTGCTCCTGTAACAGCAATGCTTGGCATCAACTTTGCTCATAAGATAACGCAATGTTGAATGATTTGTGAAGACAATTAGTATAGATAGAATAAGATATTGCCTAAATTTGTCAAATGCAAACACAACTGCGAGCACCTCCTTTTCCGTGTTAATGTAATTTTCTTGGGCACTTGTGAGAGTATTGCTAACATAATAGGTTGGCTGAAAAATGCTTATCCTTTCTCTGTACTAACACTGCCCGAACTGCATGGTCACTAGCATCACACATAAGCTCAAATGGTAGGTTCTAATCTGGTGTGATCAAAATGGGTGCTTGTGTGACCTTCTCCTTCAAGGAATTAAATGCGGCCAAGCAATTCTCACCAAATTCGAATGGAGCATCCTTTTGAAGTAGCTTTATCAAAGGTTGAGTGATCTTTGAAAAATCTTTGATGAAGCACCGATAAAACCCTGCATGGCCCAAGAAGCCGCGTATCGCTTTGATGTTGGTGGGTAGTGGTAGCTTTTCGATGGTATCAATTTTTGCTCTATCCACCTCAATGCCTTGTTGTAAAATTTTATGCCCTAAAATGATGCCTTCCTATACCATAAAGTGACAGTTTTCCCATTTCACAACAAGGTTTGTTTCTTCACATCGTTTCAACACTTTCTCCATATTTTTTAAACACAACTCAAAAGAGTCCCCAAAACTAAGAAATCATCACCTTCATGATGTCTTCCACTAGATCATCAAAGATAGCAATCATGTGCTGAAGGAATAAGCTCATTTCCTGGACACGACTTTCTAAAGTGTTCACTTCCCCAGTATCTTCAAAATATGAAAAAGAGTCCTCGAGCCTAGGCGTTGAGACCATAGCATGTTACACAAAAGCGACGCTTTCTCTGTAGTGTTGACCTCGCAGTTAAAAGCAGAAAAAGATCACCTCGCAGATCTAATCCGCTTGTGAGCAACTGTTGTTTCAACAAGAGCTCAGTTATTTGAATAAAGCAGGTATTCTCTTTCTGGCCTTCCGACCAGTTTCCAAAAAGTGCCGGTGCATTACATAAACTAAAGGGTATTGTTCGATATGCAAAAGTACCATAAGGTCAAGTGAATGTAATCTTCTCTTGGTCTTCAGGAGCGATGGGCATCTGAAAATACCCAGACATGCCATCAAGAAAACAATAAAACATATGTCTGGTGAGACGCTCCAACATCTTATCAATGAAGGGGAGAAGAAAATGATCCTTTTTGGTGGTGTTATTGAGTCTCCTGTGATCAATACATACTCATCATCCTGTAACTGTTCTTGTTGGGATTTTCATTTCGCTCATTCTTCATAACTGTCATGCCTCATTTCTTGGGCACCACTTGAGTGGGACTCATGCAAAGCACTATCAAATATCAGGCAAATAATTCCTACATCGAGAAGCTTGACTACCTCTATCTTCATCACTTCTTTCATGTTCAGGTTGAGCAATCTTTGGGGTTGAATGATAGATTTATATTCATCCTCCATCAGAATTTTATGAGTGCAAAATGAAGGATTTATCTCCTTGATATCTAATAATTTTCCATGCAATATCAGTTTTGTGTCACTTCAACATAGCTACCAACTACTCATTCTGAATTGTGGAAAGGTTAGAGGCTATGATTATGGCCAACTTTGATCCCTCGCCTAAGAAAGCATATTCCAGATGTTCGGGTAAATTTTTCAGCTCTAAATCGGGAGGTTCTTCTATCGAAGATCACAGCCAATTTTCCCTTAAGGGATCAATCTCCTCTAAAATCTTTCGGACTCTATTTGCTTTTCATTCTCTAAAAACTTGACCCTTTGACTGAATTGTTCCCCTTTCACTAGGCTCTTCCCCACTAGAATTTTCATGATCCACAACATGAATCTCCACTGAATTGGCCATTTCGATCTATTCCCCCAAACAAAGTTCTGCATGGTGACATGTAATCCTTGCATTTCTATAAAACTATTCCAACATGCTTTCACAGTCTAAGCATACACTTGGATCTGGAAACCATTCATATCCTTCAATAGGATCTATTGATGTACAACAAAAACAGCTTCTTGTTCATAGTATGGGGATGGTTGATTCACATAATGATTTATCTTTTCTTCCACTTCCACCATTGTGCTTGCTAAGTGTTGAATTATTTCGGCCACATTGAACATGTTCCTATGGAAAAAATAGATACAGAATGTTAGGAAAAATAAGAAATAAGATTAAGGGAATATACAAAAAGAAATCTATACATGAAAATTAAAATTGCAAGAATAAAATGGCTAGATTAACAAAGTCCAAGCTTTCCTAATATCTCAATTTCCCCAGCAACAACGCCAAAAACTTGACACATGCCTTTGCGTGTGTGTACCGCAAGTGCACAGTGTCAAAGTATTAAATACCCAAAGGTCAAGTAGTCGAATGCATAGGAAAATCGAGAGTACTAGTAATCACTCTTTCTCTATTATTTAAACTTGAACAAGTTGTTGGATTCAAATATAATTAAATTAAGGGAGAGGAAAAGCAAGAGATGCAAGAGTAATGTAAAAATGAGAATACGATCCGGAATGGAGTCGATGGCCGGTGATGATCCCCTAGGGTTATAAACATGAAGTATGGGATTTAACACATGCTTTCCACTCAAGTTGAGATCAGTTGCAGTAATCCTAAATACACTGATCTGTTCTCATGGTAACTGATGGCTATTCCCCTAAGAGGCTCTAGCGGTGATTACTCACTTCGCCTAAACCACCTATAAATGCAATGGATTCTAGGGATACTGGATGATCGACTTGAATCCCAAAAATAGGTTAAAAGATCTCTCAAGACAATTAACCCCTAATCCTATACAAACCATGGCGGTGATCTCTGACACACCCATTGTGTGTGTGTACCGCAAGTGCATGGGCTGTTGAAGTAATAAAGTACCCAACGGGCGGGTAGTCGAATCCATAGGGAATAGATGTTTAGAAAGAAATATTATTGCTATTTAGCTAAAGTGAAATCAATTGATGATTGTGATACAAATGATTAATAACAATAAAATGAAAGTGATAGAAAAGAGAATAAGCAAGAGTAATCATAGGAAGTAACCAATGGTAAAATGGGGTATCCGGACAATGCTCACCCTAGGACTATTGTTTCAAGTGCAAGACTAATATTATGCCTCTTAATTGAGGTTTAATGAGTCATGGAAATCCAAAGACACACAGTCCCAAACCTAAGGTCAACCGTGACTAGCTCTCTACACTATACCCTGGCGAAAAGGGATACTCTCAACATCTCACACTATGTAGGACTACTTGAGGCTCTATGGATTCCAAGTGATGAACCCTTATTCCCTAATGTAGATCAAACCCTTTGGTCCAAGCGAAGGATCCCTAATCATAATTAAGCCCTAGCACTAAAGATTTCTCAACACTTCACTCTGTCACTCGCGCAACTAAACACAAGTGGAAAAGATCTAATAGCACTTCACTCTATTATGATTGCAAAGAACTCTTGGAATATGGAAGTAGGATAATTCACGTCAGAAGGGAAAGGGGACGTTCCGCTACCTCTCGACTCACCCTTTGAACCCTCTTCAATCTTGCTAAGTCTAACCTAATGAAGTGTTACTCGTTCAAGAGGTTACCTCGAGGAATTCTCAACCCTAGTATCACTCTAAGAGAGATTCACAACAAGCACACAAGATTGAAACTCAATTAAAACATCAATTAAAAAAACATAATAGAAGTCAATGAAACAAAATTATTCTAGGGTTTACAAAACCAAGTACCCATTAGGTGTTTAGCTCTCCATGGAGCGATACAAAATCAAAGATGAAATCAAAAGTGAATGCAAAAACTCCATTAAGATAACCCTCTTGCTTTCCATGGTGATGGTCTTGATGAGCCGTTTCTTCTTCTCCAAAGATTCCTCCATCGAGCCTAGGGCACGCCCCACCAAATCAAAGCCATCAGAAGCTCCCCCAATAACTCTCCTCCGAAGAAAATTGATGTCAAATGCGGTAGAAACGCTCCAAAATCCTAGCAAAAACCTCTCCAAGCCTAGCCGCTCTCTCTCCAAAAGATAGGCTAAAGTTCCGCAAAACAAACTTGTGAAGCTGTATTTAAACGGCTAGAATCGGGATTTCACACGCCCCTATGGAAATTCCACACGGGCGTGTGAATTTTCAGGCTTCTCTTTTTCTGCACGTTGTAAACAGTATTTGCTACACTGATTTACTATAGTAAAATGCTACATTACTTTGCTACAGTACTGCCAATTCCATCTTCTTCGTCGAGGCTACATGATTGGGCACACATCCATATAGTAAATCATGTTGCATCTTCACTTTCAAATACATTAACGAAACTCTTGACAATGTTACACAAGTTTGAACATATGTGTGTGACTGCCTTTGTGCCCCTCCAATTTGTATATTCACTTGCACATTTTTGGATGTTGGCACACACCCATATGCCTATGATCGTAACTTGTGCCTTGATTCTTGTTCGGTACAAGAGATTTCTCAAAAATCGCGACCATGATCTATTTTTGCTTTCTTTCTTCTAAACTTGTCTCCACAACCCTAAATGCACAAAAGAACATAAATACACATGAATGAGCCATAAAATCTGATAAAAGTGATGCTTAATGTAAGAGAAGTATACTTAGTAATACTTATACACAAACACTTATCAATCTTTCTCTTCACTAGGGTTCATATGATCGCCTAACGCTCATGAGAATGGGAAGGTAGATGTGATAAAGTTGAAGGGAAAGGAGCTCTCCTCTATCTAAGGTTCTATCCCTCTCAACCCTTTCTAATCCTCGGTAGGTCTAGCTCTAATGGGTTTCTCAACTCAACACTAGAAAAATCTTAACACACAAGTAGAGCTCTCGCTACAAATGGAAGTGTGGCATGAATTAAACAATAAATAGAAAGGCATTAATTAAATCAATCAAAATACAACCATATGGTTCATACACCCAAGCATCCAACAGGAGTTTAACTTCTCATGGAACAATACATTCTACAAACAAGAATAAACGTCAAATACATCAAAGAATGCAAGTAAACTCCCTCTAAATCTATGGTGAAAGCCCTGACGTTCATCACTCCAAAAGGACCGAAAGACGGTTTACCGGAAAGTGCTGAATAACGCTTCCCAAAGCTCGCTAATGGTATGGATGATCGTGTAGATGATGAAGAATGATGCCGAAGCCTGATGATCTATCCTCCCTTGAAGCCCTAGCCCAAGCTTCTCTTTTCCTCTCCAAGAAATCCCAAGCCAAAATAATAACTCCTCTAGACAAAATGACTTAAAAAGGTTAAAATCAGGTAACTCCACGGCCGTGGTGCTTTCTGGAATTTTTGCCTCAATCAACAGTAGTACTGTCCTATAGTAATTTGCTATGAATCGTGCTCGTATAAACAACAAGAATGTGTGGTTGGTGATGTGATCATCTACTATCTGTGATGGCTTATTTTTTGCTCAAACGTCGTGAATTTGCTTCACATTACCAACTCTGCTCTTATGGAGCCCACACACACCTTAGTTATGCAAAAGAACGTTACAAAAACACCAAATGAGCACATACAACAGATAAAAGTAATGCTCAATCTATGTACAATATTAATTTATAATATATCCAAACAAGCACTTATCACCAGGTATTCCGCTACCTGCATGCTATACTATCATAGATACTGACCGGGCATGGAGATAACACAAGGGTCACGAAATGGTGTATGGTAGCTAGGGAAGCGATTCACATCGGTCTCACGCTAGCTTGTAGTTGAGCCATCAATCTCAAAAATTTCATTATTTTGTTCACCACAACCCTTATTTCTGGTTTAGGCAAGAAGAAGCGAAGTCAAGGGTGTTTTGAAGCAAAATGAACCAAGTTGCTGATTAAGGCTTCACCATGGCTCACAATGGCATGATGACAAGTTACCACGCCTAATGTCTACACTTACCATTGCCGTGATCAAACTGTAGCAACATAGAACCACTAGAAGCAACATAGAAGGCTCAACAACCTCACAACGGCCATTGTGAAAACTGTTACGACCGTTATCAAGATACATATTGCTTAGCTACATATAATTTCCAAGGAGCTGTGCCAGGTCGCAACTTGGAGCCCAAGAAATAACTTACTCACCACGAGTTTGACAACACCCATGGTGAGGCGGTGGGGGACTCAACTTTATAAAAACCCTAGGTTTCTCTAAAATCAAGGAGATTCTTTTGCCAAATATAGAGGGTGGCCGGAGTTCTAGAGATCTCTTTATTAGTAGAGGCCACACGTGATAGATATCATCTGGATAATCTTGGGATCCTCTCACCCTCAATCTTTGGAGACCTATTGGAGGGAATTAGTTTAGGAATACCTTGAAAGCATATTTATTCTTTATTTGGTCTTATGGCTCTCTTGATGCTTTAATGCTTTCTTGTTATGATCCATAAGAATCTAACTCGAGGGCAATTGTATGCCTAGGTCCCTCGATAATTATTTATGAATCTTGATTGATTAATTCAATATCTTTTTTAGTTTATGTGATTCATCACATGTTTTTAATGATTATTCTTGTTAATATGGATAAGGAAGCTACGCCTCCATGTGAAGAAATTAGGTATAGCTAGGTCCCTGGATTAGAGATTGATTGGCCCTTAGGCTTAGGGTTTGATTAAACCCTCTTTGTAGAATTCCCATACTTAAGGCAAACATAAGAGGCTGGGGTAGGAAGAGATTCCACCTTAAGTGCCTAGTGATTTAGACCTAGTCGCCAAGAGATTGGGGCTAGTACACCTTCGAAATTTTTCCCGGTCCGATTCTAGAATTAGATTGTCACTTAACGCCTATCATAATTAATAATCAAGATAATCTACCATACAATCTCCCAACTCTTTCCCAATTGTGCTTAACGATTTCTCTAATTGTATTGTTTAATAGTGTTGTAAAAGTAAACTAAAGAAAGATCGTAAATGTCTACGCTATTGATTAAGTGAAAAGGAAGTAATAGGAGGCTCTCGTTGTTCCAGAGGAAATACGACCCTTGTGCTCACCCACGAGGTATTACTTGACGACTCGTACACTTGCGGTATTACGAACCAATTGTAGTATTAATTGCATATTTGCATGTTTATATATTTGTATAATTTCCACACCTATTATAAGTCCATCAACCTTCCCGATGAGCATATATTAAAGTTGGGATTTCAAAAAAACTGATTTAAATTAAAATTTAACGATAAAATGAAAATTATCCATATTAGAGTTACCCATCCAAGGTATACCACTAGGCTTTTATTGGTATGAAGTCAAGGTTGGCAAACTTGCTAGTGCTAATTAGAGCTAAGAGCATCTTTAATGCTCATTTGGCAAAAGCTTAACAAGCATTTATTACTCAAATACGCCATAAGGAGCGTATAATAGCATTTTGTAACAACCATACACTCAATGGTGGGTTCGATGGGTTTTTCCTTAATTTAAAGAATGCGGTTGGTGTATATATATATATTTTTTTCTTTTTTTATATTACGCAAATTTCAAAATTATCCAAAAGTTATTTTTAATTTTCAAAATCACCAAATTATCCAAATTTTATTATTGATGAAATTTAATTAATATGTAATTCTAAAGAAATATAATTTAATTTAATTTCAGTTAGTTTTTTATTTCTTCATCAATTGGATAAATTATTTTTAGTTTTTTAGCAACCAAAAATTAAATAATTTAAAAAAACTAAAAATGTACTATTTTATAGAATTTTATATAATTTTTTGAAAATATTTAAATAATTTATTTTCAAATTTAAAATTATTAAATAATCTAATTATTTTATCAAATAATCAAATATTCTTATTAGATAAATAATTTTATGGGCAATAATTGAAATGATAAAATGAAATGATTGTGGGTCTCATTCTATAATAATTATTAGGAGAAAAGTTTAATGGGTAAGATTTGAAAGTTTGATGAGGTGATATAGATATTAAATATTTGGATGGTTTAACGGTCAAAGATGTTTCAAAGTACGTAGTGGACCGGTCATGAGCCACCATTGATACCTGCACACATTTGTCCAGTCTAAAGCACAAGCTCACAACCAACAAGCATGCATGCATGTGCTCATGTAAGCTTGCACATATTAGAGCTAGCTAAGTATCACTCTCAGTGGGGTCCATGTGGTCTCAAACATGATCGGGCAACATTACAAGAAAAATTTTTAATCGGCACGATAAAATTGGCACGGAAACAAAATCGTGACAAATTTGTTACAACATTTGATATGGAACTAAGAAACAGTGTCAAATATATGAATTTTTTTAAAATTTTTTTAATTCGATACTCAAAATACTCGTGCTAAAAATATATAAATTTAATAATTTTTATATGACGAGTCTAAAATGCAGTTAGCAAACATATTTTTTTAAAAACATAATTATATTATTACTGGTGCTAAATACTGGTGCTAAAAAACTCAAATATAATAATATATTAATCTTGTACTAAAATGTCGTGCTAAAAATACAAATATAATAGTATATTGATACCGTGTCAAATACCATACCAAAATATAAATATAATATTATATTACTTTCCGTGCCAAGTACCATGCCAACAATATAAAATATAATAATATACTAAGACCATGCCAAATACCGTGCCAACAATATAAAATATAATAATATACTAATAATGTGCCAAATACAGTGTCAAAAATATAAATATAATAATATATTAACACCATACCAAATACTGTGCCAAAAATATGAATATACTTATGTATTAATACGGTGCCAAATACAGTGCAAAAAATATAAATATAATAATATATTAATATCGTGCCAAATACGGTGCCAAAAAAATATATATAATAATATATTAACATCGTACCAAATCCCATACCAAAAATATAAATATAGTAAATTATTAATACCATGCTAAATACAATGCCAAAAGTACTAAATTGATTAATGTCGTATCAAATACAGTGCAAAAAATACAAAATATAGTAATTTTTTAATACATTGTTAAATTCCTGATTTAAGATAATTATATATATACTTGTATTATTATATATAATATAGTATATAATTATAATTCCATCGCTCCTCATCCTCTCCCTCTCTCGAGACTCCGACAATCCGCCTCCATCTCCGCAGCCGATCGTGACACCGACGACCGCAAGCCGCCTTCCTCATCCTCTCCTCCTCCACTTGGATCCGATCGGCAACCGCTATTGCTCCTCCTCCAGATGTCTCGGATGTTCGACAATCATCACCATTGTTGCCATTTTGTGGATTTCAGGTATGATCCTCTTTACACCCTCAACTTCGGCGACGCCTACCTCGCCGGAGATCTATCTAAGTATTAGCGAGATATTTTGATAACGAGGGATTCATGGAATCCTCTCTTTGTTTGATTAGGTCTCGCATTCTCTGTTGCAGTGATCTTGGAGCGTGGTGATTTCTATCGGTGACGAGGGATTCATGGTTTTTTTATCTCTTTTGGTATTGTTTTCATTTGATGTTATTTTGATGAATTTCTTTGAACTGGATGCTGAATTGTGTGATTTAGGTGTTTGGTTTGATAAGATTGATGGTGTTTGATGAAATTTGTGGGTAATTGTTAATTTTTCCCTGAAATTATCTCATCACTGCTGTGTGGTTTTTGATTTGTTTGTTTGATGCATTGGGTGGGGACGGAGAGGTTGGTCTTTGAGTTGACGCGTTAGTCATTGTGGGTAATCTAGGGTTTGTAAGTTGGGAGGTTGGTTCTTGATGTGTGCTTGATATGTTTGCATTTTGAGGTTTGTAAATGGGAGTAGTAGTTAGAGTGAATGTGATGGAATGGCATTGTGATAATAAAGATCGTTGGATGTATTGTTGGATCATGAATTTGCTTTTGTTCTTCTGGAAGGATTAAAATGAGTTTTTTAAGCTGAATCTATATTCAAGTGCCAAAGGAGCAAGGATGATTGGGAAAACAAATACAGTTTTCCTCACAGTAAGTGGATTGCGAATTAGTAGGTTCTTACTTCTAAGCCTTTTAAAATGTGGGATCATGTTGTTATTGTTTGCACATTCAAAGTCGATGAATCCATTTTTGACAATAGATGTTACAAATAAAAAAGAAGCTCTGTAAGGTTAAATGAAAACAGTGAGATCTTGAGTTTTCTAACTCATCCAAGTGTTTTATAATTATTAGGTCAGAATTATTTTTTTTTAACAGTGGTATCGCTGGACCATTTAAATATACAACTGTGTGCTGCCAATTATATATGTGTTTGTGTCAAACAGCAATAACAATGTCCATTCTAAAAATCATAGTTATAAATTTCCGTACAATACCTATTTGCAAGTACTTCTTTAGATAGAATGAGTCAATTTGAGAGGTTATTTTTATTATTTTCTGACAAATCTTTGTTTGGTTTGAGAAAGTAACCTAGGCTTGATCTTTTTGGACTGCTCAACACTAGCTTTAGTAAGAAGAAAAATGCTTCACTTTGACATTTTACTTGTAGTTATTCTTTTACCCAATCAAATAGAAGGTGTTTACTTGGCATGTGGCAATTATTGTGTTGATTTTTAATTCATTTGTATGACCCTATTCATAAGCATAATGGAAGTCTCGGTTCAGGTAGCTTTGAATTAAATCATGTGGAGGATCTTCTATAATTTTTTAAAGTTTATAGTTTGTATTGCTCGTTTTTCATATTTGCCAATGCTGATTACAAAAATTGCTATGCCTATTCTGGCCAGACCCAATATATATTTAATATGCATTCTAGTGATGATTTGTGCAAATGTTGGTAGTTCTATTAATGGGCTTCTTTGGAACCATAAGAATTGATGTATCTGTTTGACAATAAAGTGTTGTTAACTTGCTTTATATTGCATACTTCTTGCTTTACTAAGGTTTTATATTTGATAGATCTGGTGTGCCAATCTGGACCTGGGTCTTGGCAATCAAAAATATATGCTCAATCTGAGATTTATCCCATGGCAACCAGTTCGGCACAGGTTGCTTGCTGCTCAAATCTTGTTCACATTAATTCTTCTATAATCGGACTGTGGTTTCCGATAATGCTAGTAATCTCATGTGCATTTTTGTGTTCATCTTTGAATCGCAGATATTCTTCATTAGTTTTGAAAAATGTGAACGCTGTGAATTCTCTAACTGAACGCCATGATTCTTATAGCAACATGAGGCATCTACCCATGTCTTTGAGGGCCAATATGATGCAACAGAGGATCAATCCAATGAATCTAATAGCACTAGACCCCCTTGGTTTATTACTCCTGACAGTGTAGTTATGTAAGTAAATTTTATTTTTTAAAAATTTTATTTTGTATATATAAATTCCTCAAGAAAAGTTCCTAAATTTTATGATTAAATGTTTATTAATTTGACTTGTTTTTTCAGAGATTACGAAGTTAAAAAAGCAATACATGATTTGGTCCAAGGCCACTACAAAGAACCATGGAACGGATGGGGAAAAGTGCCTAGGGTAAATATCATTTAATTAGATTAATGTATTAATATCATTTAATTAAATATATTGTTTACTATTAAAAGAATATTAACGTAGTTAATCATTCTTTCTTTAGGGTATTTACACATGGGAGTCGCAGCATGAGTCTATGATATTATGTCATTTCAACCATGAGGCGAGTGAGTGGTTGAAAAAACATTTGTACCTTGCTCGCACGCTTTACAAGGCTCCACTTGAGTGGATGGCCCCTTCGGTTTGGGAGAGTTTGCAAAAATATTGGGGGTTGGAAGAGTTCAAGAAAATAAGTGAGCAAAACAAAAAGAACAGGGCAATAAATGGAACTTCTTCGATTGTAATCTATCGTGGTGGATCTGTCAACACTGTTGTACACCGCCTTAGGCTTGTAATGTCCATATTCTATGTAATTATTATTATTATTTATGATTTATTTAACTCTTTAAATTTTTTATTATGCTATTTTTTCAGATTGAAGAATTGGGTAGGGAACCGACACCGAAAGAATGTTTCATCCGCACTCATGGGAAGAAGGATGCCACCTCGAGGGTGAACGTGCTACACAAATTGTTGTAAGTATACTATAATTTCCTCAAGAATTTAATTTTTTGCATCAATTTGTTAAATTAGTAGCTTTTTAGTAATAGTTTCATCAATTTATTTGCAAGCAATTACATTGATTGTTCAAGGAAGGATTTTGTTTTTGTGAAGGCTATATCCATATATATATTTTTAAACATTGCAATCTCTCACAATATAAGCTTATTTATTTATTTCCATCAATTTATTTGATTTGTTATATATATAGATATATTACTTTCATAGGTTACTTTAGACATTTATATAATATTTTTTTGTTGAAGGAAAAGGTCATGAATTGTCATTCAGTGTGATTTTCTATTTTCCAGGATGCAAAACTTTCCTTCACGCACATAACTATAAGGGCATGGTATGTTCTCTATTGTGGTTAGGCAAATTGATGTTACTTTTTTTTTGTACACATATAAACCCACACAATAAACACATGCTAGGGTTTAATAGTTTCCCAGGCTTTGATTTTACCATGTTTGTGACTTATTTGATTATAATTGATGAGCATACTCTTCTCCCTCTTGATGCTTCATATTGTACTTTTTAGGTAGTTTTTGATACATTTGATATGGACATTAATATAATTATTCTTACTGTTAATTGATATTGCCAGGGATCTCATGGATTTATGAAGACAAACAAATGGCGGGATACGACTAGAGCTTTTATCAACATTGAAGCATCTGGAAGTGGTGGTCCTGGTATGAAGCAATTGATTGAAGTGTATGCTCTATTGTTTTTCTTTCATTATGAGACTGAAAAAATGGCAGGTCAAGCAAATGCGGATTAAGCAAATAGTTAGTTTGTGATTAAATATTTATATTTTGGTCATGTAGTCCAAGGAAAAGGCCATATGACCAGTAGCTTAGCAATCAGATAGTTTCAAGTTTCAAGAGTGAACTAATTCCTTTTTCTAATAGCATTCCATAAACTTTATAACATCTAGTAGAATTTCATCTATTATTCCATAAAATTTATAACATGAAATGGATTTTCATCAATTATTTTATTGAAACTTTCCAAGTACTTTGTTAAATTTAACTAGCAGGCAAATCAGCATTATCTTAATCTTCTACTAGGGCTTCATTTGGAAACTTCCATTTCCGGTTGCTAGCGGCTATATTATAATTTTTTAGAAAATAACTACCAAATCTAATCTGCATGTTTTTAATCTTCTACTCAAAGCTTATATATGTTCTGTCTTAACTTCAAGTCCTTTTTTTATTTTTATTTTTATTTTTTATGGTTCTTTCTTCCATTGCAATTTTGTTGAACTCTATAATGTACAAATATGATAGTCATCTTTGAATAAAGTTAAATCTTATAGTCTTACACTAATTTAATTGACATGGAACTGTTAGCTAGTTGATTTTAGCTATGGATGTTGGTCCTCCACACTTTGCCAGTACTCATTTTCTTTCTTATGCCACTAATTCTGTGTCTTCCTAAAGTTGCGCTGCACCACTACATTGCAATATTTACTGACATGCTGAAAGGTAAAATTTGGTTATTGATTTTGATGTTGCATGTTGTATTTAATAGTTTTTTTCTTGGAATTTAATTAAATCACAGACTCTAATAACGAGCTTTCTATGTTTTAGTGTTAATTTGGCATTCCAAATCAGAGTAAAAAATTTGCTGCGGATTAGTGCCATAATTGTCTTTATTTGGCTTTCTTTATGTATTTATATTTTTTTCCCCATTCCCTATGAAATGAGTTTTTTGTTAGGCTTCACTCCAGCATTTGGAAACCTACAATTTGATTCTTCCTTTCTCACCTTGAGCTGCTTAGTATCTTTGCATAGTGTTATTGATGTTCTAGATGATAGTCCTTTGTTGTACTTTCTATAGAATCAACTGATTGGTCCTCTATTATCCATATAAGCTATTGGATATTCTTATGTGAGCTAATTATTTTATATGGTGATTTTACATGATTGCTATTCCATGTTATTGGCGTTCTTCTTGTAGTTATTGTTCCAGTTGTATTTGTTGTTCTAAGATTATTTTTCTCAAATTATTCCATGAGCTGGTAAGTTTTTTCATGAAAGCTGTATGCAGTACCATAAATAAAATGAATTGAAAAGAAAAAAAAATATAGAACTTGATGTTTATTTTAGCTTGACAAATCAACTACGAAGTGTTGCACGCTTCTTCAATGATTCAAATCACTTAACATTTTCATTTGAAGATTAAACACTCACTTATATCCATTTTGCATCATCTCTGAGGTTGGAGCACTGCCACTGCCTTTGCCTCTTAATTTTTTAAATTCTTTGTGCCTTAGCAGGTACAAAATATATGTTCAACATTGACTAGTATTGCTTAGGTGATTGTGATGACGTGTTGATTGCATTAATGAAGTGACAAGGCTATCTACTTTGTAAATTGTAATGGTTTTCTCTTCTACTTGCATGTATTTATTTAATTCAACATTAGATTTATGTGTGCATTTAATTGTATTTTCAAGACCCGAAGCTTATGTTGTACCTCAATAGAATTTTGGAATTTTTAAGTGGCCTTAAATATATTACTGTGTCACCAAGTTTGTCATTTATCATGCATGGTTTTGGATCAAACCCTTGAAATCCTTTTTCTGTCCCTCTAATTATTTTCTGAGCTCTCCCCATTTTTCTGGATGACTTTTTCATCTTATTTGGCTCTGATTTCAATGTATTTATAATGGTATATGATTTAAATACAAATATGCAAATTAAGCATGCATACAATACTTTGCTGAATCCAAACTCCAAGTACAAATATGCTTATATTAGTAGTTCAGTTTATGCCCAGACATCGGAAAGGAACAGAAAGACCACTTCTCAGGAAAAAGATTTCTATGGGTTCGGTATAAATCTAAGCATCTCAAACTCATTGTGGATTGAAAATGTTAGTCACTATTTTTTTATTATCAAAGAACATTAAATCACTTGTGTTGTAGAGTGTTGGTGCATAAACTGATATTTGGATTTAATAACTGTTTCAGATGTTAATGATCTTTGTATGAGTTTTGTTATTCATGATGGAGGTATAAAGTAGATAGCAGTAGTGATGAATTCATTTCTGGGGTTGTTTTGTGCTTATAAAAATGTTGGCCTTTCAATATTTAATTTCAGGTGCTTACTCCTTGTTTTTATGAATTTGAAACTTTGCTTATGATTACAATGGATTTTTTTGCGTAACATAAAGTAGAAGAAGCACTTTTTGGCATTTGACGCAGAAGAAAAAGATGTGCAGAGTTGAATGACTCGAGAAAAATTCATCCGATGAAATTTTCAGCTTATAAGGCGGACTTCTTTAAAAAGAAAGGGTATGCTTGTGGATCGACTTGTTGAGATTTACGACAGTCTTCTTGACATGAATATCAGATGGACAAAAAAATGTGTACTTGACTTAGCACGAGATGATGACACAATGTTCTTCTACTCGGAAACTGGCTCACCACTTTCTGCTGATGCATCATGAAATATTATTTTGAATAGCACTGGAAAGAAGTTTATGTGCATTGTTGAAGTAAGTGATTCTTCTCTTAAAATGTGTTGCACTACTTAGTTAGTAATTAACAATACAATAGTTTTTATATATGTCTTATATTACAGGATTCATGGGCTATTTGTAGGATATTCAAGAAGACTAGTTCAATGGCACAAAGAGCACTGTAATCTCATACATGGGATTGCAACACCTGCTCAAGCCTAAGAGGTATGTATGTTTTTGTCGCCCTAATGCCCATTGGTCCTTTTTTACTTTTTTCCCATCAGCTATTTTACAACTTGAATCTAGGAAATCCCTAAAGAATCCCCTTTTTTAGCAAAATGTTAAAAATCAGTTGCTACTTGTTACATCCTTCACATTTCACTTGTTTTATGGACGCCATCTAATTTACTTTGCACTAATAAATACTCATCAAGCACTTCTAAAGAAGAAAACTTATGTTTGCCCTTTTTCCACAAGACAATTTCTTCTTTAGCTACTAGTATGGTTAGCATAGCAAATCTTGTTGAAAGCCACATTCTTTATTTGCTGTTGAAATGAGCAGTTCTTGCGGACCTCTTTTGATCATATCTTAATCTTAATCTGAATACTTTAAATAACACTAATATGAAGTGGGATATTCGCATATGCTTGGAACCACTTCCTTTAGTCGGCATGCATATGTAGGAATTAAGATTGATCTATCACTCTTAAGTGAGTGATTGATTGAAGTGGGATATTCATCTTGCTTTTGTGGGCTGCTTGTCTACCAAGAAACTAATTTTTATTTTTGGCTTTAAGTTATCTCAAGTGAAGTAAATTGTCATCATATGTATCCAAGTCATGGATTGTTTATGGAGTATAACCTAACTAGAATCTTATTATGATCATAATAGATGCTAGTTACAGTTATCTAGACAATCCTTTTTATTTTTTATTTGCAGAATCTGCCATCTGTTCCAACACTTTGTCGTAATTAAATTTTTCCAATCGGGTTAAGACGGTCAAGCTTTTTTTGATTAATCGGCACAATTTTGGGTATACTTTCATCGGGTTAGTCCCATGGGAGAAGTCATTTAATTGTGAAAATCTATCATTGGTAATATTTGATTTTTCTCATTGAAGCTTGTTTCATAGAGACATCACCTTTGGTCTTATAAATTCTTGTCATTATTTACTGGTATTCGGTTTTTGAGGTTTGAGAAATTTTTTGGGAGGATGGCCGATGGATCCTTATGTGTTACACATGCAATGCAACATGAGCTTGCTCAAAAAAATGGGGAATCAAGTGAGTTAGATATTTGCGTGCATTTTTCACCGTAAAAATATAATTTCTTATGCGATCATTTTGTCATGTTTCTGAGCCACTCGTCCCTCTATAACCGACCTCCCTGAATTTTTCAATCCTCGCTTCAACTGAGGAGAAACATGAGGTTTACTTGATTCTAAGTTTGCTTGCAAGTTGCCTAATCTCTAGTTCAGATGCATGATCTTTAGAAATATCATAGTTGTTTTGTAGGTTAGGGAACAACATCTATCATCAAGACAACATACGTGATTGTGTTTCTTTTGGTAATTTTTATGGGTAAAGGTTTTTCGTTAATGGTTGTAAAGTCAGCAGCTTTACTGTCAATTTGTGAGTTGATCTTTTCGAGTTATAACCTTATTACTTTCATCTATCTCCAATGTGGTAGGAGCTAAAGGCCCCGAAAGGTCTGTACCTCGATCCCATGTAATGGATGATTAAGCCAAAGCATGTTTATCGCCGTGTCGAGCAATGACTTTTTCTTGAAGCCAAATAGGCTCAGGCTTGTGGTTAGCGATGACTAGCTGGTGAGAATTATTTTTACAGAGTATGAGGAGGATTTCTTTTACTCTCAATTTTTTCCGAAACTTAAGCTTGAGTTTCTTTTTCCATCTACAATCCTCAACTTATTTAAATGTTGTTATGGAAGGAACATGTATTGATTTGTTTATAGAAAATAATATATTACTCTGTTGGGGTCTGGATGGTATTTATAAACAGTGAAAATGCGGAAGACACTGCAGACAATGCACCTGCTCAAACTGACATCGTAGAATCATGCATCGCTCACCCGTTAGCTGTTCACGCTGGCGGTGTGCGGCCCGCAAACTTCACTGGCAATTCTACGCGGCCCGCGTGCGGCCCACGCGTTCACCGGGCGATCCGGGCCGTGGTTCACAAAGAGGCTTACGCGGCCCAGCGTGCGCCACGCACTTCACTAACAACCTTGCGCGGCTCGTGTGCAGCCCGCGAACTCTGGAAAGCACCTTCAATAGCTTCCTTGAGGTTTCAATGCTCCTCCCAAGGGTTCTACAAGGCTTCAAAAGCTCCAACTCAAGCATAAAACACTACCAAACCCCTTAATTCTTGTTAGAATGGGATGAACAAACATACAATAATGCAAGACAATGATTTAGTGTGGAAAACCCTACGAATCAAGGGAAAAACTACGGGACTCCTTAGAGCCTCTTAAACATACTTCACTACATCAACAATGGGATACAATGAGGTCTCTCTCTAGATACAACTAGAGGATCAAAGAGTGTTCTCTCTAGATACAACTATAGGATAATAAAGAAGAAGGCACAACAACTCAAGAGCAAGCTCTTGGCACACATACACCATCAACACACATGATGGATAACAAAGAGAGACATCAAGAAGAGATTAAGGAAGATCAAACCGGTAGGCTGGGAGAGCTACCCGCAATGATTGACTACCCGAGTTAGGGGCGAAATCCGCAAATCGATTTGCCGACCAATCATCTTGCTTTTGCTAAACCCTAGCCTCCTTTGTCTTCCCTCTTCTTCTTGGTTTCCTTGCCTTCAAACCCTCACATTTTGCCCTCTTTTCCTTTTTCTTGGCCGACCTCCCTCTATCCTCATCATCTCACTTGGTTATAAATACCAATGGCAAAATTACCATTGAATCCTCAAGTGGCTTCCATTATTGATGCATCTTTTCTTTTCAACTTGGGTCAAGCCCAATTATTTCTTCAAGCCCAAATGGGTTGAAACCCAACATGCTCCTTCTCATCAATTTCTAGACCATGCACATGCTGACTTAAATAAGTGGTTCCAAGCCAATGTGAGTGCTGAAGTTGCTGAATCAATTAGGATAATGTATGGAGATAATTTTCCTTTATATTTGGTACCTTCTGCTGCATTTTTATTTTTTAATATGATGATTTTATGGGCATTAGTTCATTAATGTTGTGTTCATGGTTATTTCAGGTTCTGTTAGCGGTGCAAACTGCAAAGAACTAGTAGTAAAGCCTGACGTAGATGGATTCCTCATCGGTGGAGCTTCTTTGAAGGTACTACTTTTCCTTTCATCTAATTTACATCAAAAACCATTGGAGAGGATATGGCTTTCAACACTCTGCTTGTCAAGATTAGTTTGTTTAACTTTCACTTATCTCATTTTTGTTCTCTTTGCTTTCCTCACAGCCGGAGTTCATCGACATCATCAAATCCGCGACCATGAAATCATCTACCTAGAGTGCCACTCTTAATGTTCATTATATGAATTTCCGGGGAAGAGATCCTGTTTTCGGTGATCAAAATAATCTAATTAAAATTTTTGTTCAACAAATGTTATCACTGGATCTTGTTTGTTCCCCAAAGAACAAGGTCGTAATCATCGAATTTTTAATGTTGCATGTGGAATGGAGTTTTAATGTTGTTTTGATACAAGTGTTTGTATAGTTATACTACATGATTTCTAATGTATGTATAGGGCATCTATATGTATTGTTAATTCAATAAGATGCTTTTTGTTTGGTAATTCAAAATTTTTAACTAGTGCAATTAAAAAAAATTAAATAAAATTAATTTCATAAAAATTATTTTTTTCACAAATTAAACAAAAACATGCCGAAAGTCGTAACAAAAAAGTTTTATTAAAAACTGTCCCTAATACCGTGAAAAAAAGTATAGTATATAAAAATCGTATAAAAAAATCGTGTACAACATCGAACCAATATAATGAAAGTGCTAAATGTAGAATCAAAGTCCCGGGACCAAACATTGATGGCAATGGTTGGCACAATAGTAGAAAACTCGCTAAAAATAAGTGATAAAGTTCTAGCACGGTAGATTAAAAAACGGTGCCAAAATGTATTTGTGACAGGTGCTATAGGCACGGTTAATTTTGGTGCCAAATACAGTGCCAAAATCAGTTTGTCACGGTTTTTAACTCTATTTCCATGCCAATTTTACCGTGCCGATTTATGATTTTTCTTGTAGTGCAAGCTTAGTTATTTGAGATAGATGTGAGTTTGCCGAGGAAGAAATTGAAAGGGCAAAAAATAATATGAATAGAAAGTAAATTAAGGGAGAATTAATAGGCAAGGTCAAGTACTAGAAATATTTTCAAACTTGGCCGTACAAGATTTTAGTTGATAAGGACTTTCAGATCCTTAGGTATAACACAAAATCAAACAAAATCACATCAGACAGTATTCAAGTCTTAGTTACTTGTAGATTTGTAAATATAAATCATTAGCTAAAGATTTAAACGCAAGTCACACAAAATCGATTTGTAAAGTATCCTAAGTGTACGATACCCTCTTGAAACCTAAAAGCCCAAAAAATTAAGAAAAAAATAAAAGGACTAGTAAGTCCTTCTACTTGCAGATGCCACCAAATCTTTGACTTTAAGTTTTCAATTGTTATCTAAATACTTGATGATTCAATTTTGGTAAAAAGTCAATTGTTTTACAAAATTAGTATTGTGTTTATTTGGCTTGGCAGGAGCTTGTTTACGAGAGCGATGCATGAGTATACCTGTCTTGTGGGGAGTTCACAATGTTGGGTAGGCTTGCCTTGTCCTTGGAGAGGCCAACCGGTCAAACAAGCACATCTAGCCTCGTGAGAATTTACTAAGCTTTGCCTAGCTTATAGAGCCATGGTTGTGTTATGTGGTTGCTTATTGTGGTGGACCCATCACCAAATCTTATTACTGGAGACAACCAAATCTTATTCCCGAAGACTCAACGTACAGGTTGGTTTGGGTTGGACGAGCTCTTTAAGCTTGTTTTGTGAGAGCTTTTTGAAGCCTATAGTTGTCGCATAAAATGAAAAAACAAAAAACTGTATATATCTAATATATATATATATATATATATTAGAAGTAAAATAGTGAATTTTAAAAATATGGAGGATTGAAATTTTTTTTTCTTATTAAATAAAGATACATCAAGTATAAGCAGGAAACTTGCATTTGTGCAGGCCCTATTGCAACTTGCCAAGTACTTGCTTATGAACTCTGCCTATAAAGCCTTCTCCATTCAACCCATAAACATCATATCATCTTCTCTCCACAACTCCAATATATATATATATATATATATATGGATAACCAAGTCTCTCAAAACTCTAGCGAGTGCAATGAAAAGATTGGAGTGGATGAGATGCTCCAGCGTTACGCCGGAGAGTTCGGTCCATGGCAGCTCCGGCACTTCATGCTTACTAGTGTTGTATGGACTCTCGGTGCGTTCCAGGTGATGGCAGTAGTGTTTGCCGATCACCGGCCAAAGTGGCGGTGTATAAGCGGCGGTGCTTGCCCAGAGACTATGTGTGGGTTGCCGCATGATGCATGGGAGTGGGATGGTGGTCGAAGGACGTCAACAGTGGCCGATTGGGATCTCGTTTGCAAGGACAAGTATAAGGCTGGGATACCACAGTTTGCTCTCTTTGTCGGATCTATGCTCGGTGGGTTTACACTTCATGCCATTTTCATTTGATTAATATTAATTGAATTTTAATATTTTAATATTTAAAGTTATTTAAGAACACATTCAACAAAATAAATATTTAGACCAACGGCCTTTGGGTCAATTGGTATCGGGTACTTTGCGTAGGGTGTTCGTTTCGGGGAGGACCCGAGATCGAACCTCATGTCCTACACAAAGTGAGGGCACGTGGGTCGGCGTTGAGCCTTGCTCCCCACACGTGCACGTCCCTGGGTTCTGGTGCTTGTCGCCTTTCTCAAAAAAAAAAATATATTTAGTGTATGAATTTAGATAATTAAATTTTATACAAGAGGTTTATGTTCAACTAAAAGATTGGTCACCTAAAAAATTGTCCCCGATATGTATAAAATATACCTTTGTAATCTGGTTACTATCTAGGTGTCTGAAATTAGTTCGATCAGTACATTCGATAAAATACTAAAATAATTTTAAACACATGAGCAGGCTAAGAGAGTATTTTTGTACCCTTTGAAAATTATTAAAGGGAAAAGTTGTATTCAACAAATTCAAAAGTAGAAAATTAGATATTCAACATTGTTTGTCTGTTTTTTCTGCCTGGTACTATTTTTAGTTGAGATTTAAAATATTTTTTAAAAGGTAAATTTTTTTAATAGTTTGTTATATGAAATGATCTATATATATATATATATATATATTATTACCACTTTCAAATTCTTTCCCTTGCCAAATGTGAGGTTGTACCATCAAGCGTCTCTCAAAATATTAGTTATGGTGAGAGGCTTATATGTGCTATTTATTAATCCTTATGCGATTAGTTTACTACATTCATTAAAAAATGATTGGATTTATCAACCATTAAATAGCCCAATGGTATAACACCAAAATGTAAAAGAGGAGGTCATGGGATGAAATCCCTCTCTTAGTAGCACTGTTCCCTTACTGTTCATACACTGTTCATCCGGGACTCTTATATTATTCTTGTAATGTATATACACTGTATATCAGGGCTTCAGTATTGTTCAGTACTATTTATATTCATAAAAAAAGATGCTTGTCGCCTGTTATAAAAAAATGATTGGATTTAAAATAGGGCACTTGGACACTCACAATGTTTGTGTCATTATATTAACTTTTGCTTATAATATATATTAAATATCCTTGATTTTAATTATTAAATGATACTAAATTATTTGTTTTTATCACCATATATATATATATATATATATATATATAGTAATGAGATAAATAAAGGCAAACACATAGCAAATGTTACTGAGGTAATATTTGACAAGGTGACCAAAATTGAAAAACAGATGTAGTCCAAAAATAATAAGAAATAGTAATAAAAAATAGTGATGAAAATACATTTGATCTTTTTCTCACTTTTTAGATTAAAAAAATAATACTTAAAACTAGAGATATTAGATTTAAATGTTTTAAAAAATTATAATAACTTGTATAACTTAAATTTAAAACAACATAAAACTTAGTAAATATTTTGATGAGAATTATATTTATATTTTAGGGTTTAAAATAAAAAAAAGGTAAACAATTTCAAATTCTTAAATTGTTCTAAGTAGCCTCTTATCAAATATTAACTTAACTTTCAGGATAACAAGAAAATCATATTACTCATTCAACAGGTAGTGGGATATTTGGCCACCTTTCGGACTCATTCCTAGGGAGGAAACGGGCATTGGCCCTAGCTTGTGCCATGGGAGCCACCTTTGGTTTCCTCACCTCTCTATCTCCATCCTTCTACTTTTACACATTATTTCGCTTCCTCACTGGCGTGAGCACAGGTGGTGCCGGAACCTCCGTCTTCGTCCTCACCACCGAACCTATCGGCCCATCCAAACGCGCCACCATGGGCATCTCCACCTTCTACTTCTTTGCCATTGGCACCATCCTCCTGTCTATCATCTCCTACTTCCACCATTCGTGGCGTTCACTCTACATCATCACCTCAATCCCTTCCCTTCTCTTCCTCATTTTCATCCTTCCTTTCATCTCTGAATCCCCAAGATGGTTTCTTGTTCGCCATAAGATAACCAGCGCCATGAAGGTCATGGAAGACATTGCAAAATCCAATGGGAAACAAATACCTGATGGAGTTACACTATCTTTGGATTGCGGTCCTGATCAAACTGTGGTGTCTGGTTCAATCATTGATGTTATCCGTTCTCCGGTTACTCGTCTTCGGTTTATACTTGCTGTATCCGTTAATTTCTTGTGTTACGTGGCGTACTACGGCCTGGGTCTTAATGTGATGAATCTTAAGACTAATCTTTATCTTGGTGTGATACTCAATGGTGTTGCAGAGATGCCAGCTTATATACTTACTGCTGTGGCATTGAACTGGGTTGGGAGGAGGCCATTAACAGTTGGGATGATGTTGTTTGGTGGTGTGGTTTGTGGGGTTGGGAGTTTGATGGGGGATGTGGGGGTGGTACGGAAGCTGAAGATGATGTGTGGTGTCGTGGGTATATTTGCAATGACCTCAACATATAATTTGTTGTTTGTTTATTCATCAGAATTGTTTCCGACTGTGGTGAGGAACGCGGCAGTTGGTTGCGTTTCGCAGGCCGGACAAATAGGGGCCATGGTGGCAACATTTGTGGTGATCATAGGGGATAGATGGCCGTTTATTGTGTTTGCAGTTTGTGGGGTGGTTGGAGGAGTATTAGCTTGGTTACTACCGGAGACTTTGAATCAACCTTTGTATGATACAATGGGCGGGTTGGAGAAGGGTGAGCTTCAAAAGAGTGATGGTGCAAGGGATGGATGACTACAATTTAGTAATTTCTGATTAATGCTACTGCTATAGTATTCATGATAATTGTCATATCTTAATGAAAATGTAAAGCTAAATCCATGCAATATTTAATATATATAAAAAAAAGGATACAAATAGCTTAGTAAATTGAAAAATAAAACCAGCAGTTGTCTTGAGTTTATTTCATTTGAGTTGACATATAGTTCATATGACCATATAACTTCTTCTTTTTACTTAAAAAAATAGATAAATCACTATTATATTAAAAGCAAAGACATGATTACATATATGAGTCATATATGACGATAACTTATCCCAACTCAATTAGGCAACAAAGAAATCAATAACTGCTAAAATCAACATGCGAAGCTCTATATACTAAGTTTACAATCTGTGTTATTTACAAAAAGCAAAAGAAAGCATTAACTAAACTATAGAAAACTCAAAAAAACTCCAATCTAATCATTCTATATTACAAAATTTGCCGTACACTGAATAAAGATCAAATTCCATAGCTATGAATATACTGTTTATACTGGTCAAGGTTTATAACTATCACAATAAATTAGATATTTACTTACATATTATATTGTAATTCATCATATTGTTTTTATTCAAACAATTTATTGTAATTCATCATATCTTAATTCATCCTTTAGTATAACTATATCATATTCTAACAATTTATTGTAATGCATCATATCGTTTTAATTTTTCAAATCTATTTTTATAAATTTATAATTTGCCGACGACATAAATTGTTTTGCTATTGGAATAGACTGACCCATTTATGATTTATTAACAACACAAATTTAATTTAATCATTGTTATGGGTTAATGATAAACCTTATTTGAGCAAAGAATTATTTTGATAAAAAAACACTAGCTTTTTCGTACTAGCTTTCGCATAGCTCAACTTTAGCCTTTACTTCCCAAAAAATAAAATAAAATAAAATAAAAAATCATTACATAAGTTTTGAAAACAATAAGAAGATTTATTGACTATATTACCCTCATACAAAGAAAGTGACTTGCGGTTCCACAGGGACAAAGCCGTAAAAAAAAAGAAGAAAATGACGGTACCCTAATAAAAGTGAGAGGTTTGAGACAAATGAGAAAGATAAAGGCTGAGTTAGGGTTCTAATCTCTCACTTGGTACTCATATCACTACTACTGAATTAGAAATAGAAATTTAGAAACGAAATTATTCGGTTTCTAATTAGGATAGGGATTAAAAACCGATTGGTGTTCGGTTTCTAAATTTGAAACGGAACTACAAAGCATTTTTACTTTAGAAATTGAATTACACTCCATTTCTTATATGTTTCTAAATTTAGTAATGGATTTCATATTAGTTTTTAATTAGAAATGGATTCAAAGTCCAATTCTAAAATTAGAAACAACTTTTGTGCCAATTTCAAATCAATTTGTAATGCTCATATATTTGCACAATATATATGAAATTTTTGGAACAATTTAGAAAAATCATAAATAGCTTACGGCTATACAAATTTCAAATAAAGTTTTTAAAAAATATATCATAGATTTTACGGGCTTAAGATTTTTAAATATTGGATAAATATTTATAAAATTTTTAATATATTTTTTCTAAGTAATTATAACTCAAAATAAATCTAAGTATCTATAAATCTTTTTGCTAAGTATATTTTTCATGAAGCACTATTTTAAATATGTGTATATGTAAATTTTACACATAAAAAAAAATTAGTACGTTTTTTGATATAGAGAAATGTATGATATTTAGAAATGAATTCGAAATATGTTTCTAATTTTTGAAATAGATTTCAAATTCGTTTCTAATGTTCATACATTTTGAAAACATATATCAAATCTTAAAACAATTTTATAAAATTATAAATATCTTAAACTATACAAATTTAAAATAAGTTAATAAAAATATACGTAGATTGTATGAGATTAAGATTTTATAAATATTGGACAAATATTTACAAAATTTTTAATACATTCTTGCACACGAAATTATAACTACAAAAACTCTAAGTATTTATAAATCTTTTTTCTAATTGTATATTTCATGAAATCCTATTACAAATATGTATATATGTAAATTATACACATACAATTTCTTTTTTTGTTTTGAGCTATGATTAATTTTAAAAAATATTAAAAGACCTTTAGAAATATATGAAAATTAGAAACAGAAATCCATTTCGAATTTCATATTTATTTATTTATTTGTATTTATAAAAAATAATTAGAAAAGGATTACAAAATCCATTTCTTCTTTAGGAGATGGATTTTGTACATCATCTCGGGGGTTGGGTATTAATAAGAGATTCTTGTATTTAGAGCTTTCATCTCATTGTATATTAATGTTATACTGAGACTCTTTCTTATTTTTTGAAGTACAATGAAATTTGATTTGTGATAAAAAGATTGCATGTAGTGATTATAAAAAGAACAAGATAGGTATCAGATGATGTTTCAATTAATACCCATGAATTAAAAAAATTTATTTAAAAATGGATTACAAATGTTTTAATATTTAGAACGAACAAATTTTCTTTCTCAAATCCGTTTTTAATTTGTTTTAGAATTTAGAAATGGATTCGCAAGGAAATTGGATTTAATTCTTTTGCAAATATCATAATTGGATTTAATTGTGTTGTGAATTCATTCCTAAATTTTGTAGATTAAATGACTATTTTTTCGTTGCTAAGAAATTAACAACAATTTAAAACAGGAAAATTATGTTTCTAATTTGTTTCTAAAGTGAATTAGCAATGGATTAGAAATAGAAAAGTATGTTTCTAAATTCGATTTTTCTTGTAGTGCATGGTCTCCTCTTAGAAGGATGCTGCACTCCTTGAACCTGCCTTCTCCACCATCACTAAGATAACCATCATGTTAGGAATCTTCTTTGATTCCTATTCATGTTATTTTTGGCTTTTTTTATTAGTTGTTCTATTTGTTTGCTTTATCTTGTACTTGATTTTGTTGATTTGCTTAAACTCTTTGTTGTTTTTTCATAGTTTATGTGATCATTTGTGATAGGGACAAATCGTGAGTCACCTAAAGAAGTAGGGTATTTGTAATAAAGTGTAAGTGTTGAGCGAGTAATAAAGTGTGCTAAGAAGCAGGATATCGGTCCCTAGGGAACTAGAGACTACTAGTATTGATTCCAATCCGAGAATTAAGCAAATCAAAAGAGTGAGGTATAAAAACAACATGAAAACAAGAATCAAAAGTGTAAAATAAAATACGGCTATACAAGCATATAGAAGAGGTCTCCGGCCACAGATTTTATCTAGGGTTTGTTAGATCTAGGACAAGGGTTGTATAAGTCCAGCATTGCAAATTGAAATGAGAGAGTTTCAAAAACATGCTACCCCCTTTCTTGTGGTGAGTAGTAATTAGTCTCATACGATGCTGATACAAACAATCCTAGGACTTCAGTGCACTCTACGAACATTTAATCAGAATAAACAAGTATTCAAAATATAGACAATTCTCCTCTTGAAGAAATCACTCTAATCTCATAGAAAGTAGAATTGAGATCTCTCTCTAAAACTACTCCCTACGATTATCATATGAATGGCATTACTCTTCAATTACCTTTGAAGGATTATGATAGAAGAACTCTCAACTCCAAAGTACCCTATATCTAGGCATACTCATAATCCATTTCAATTGTGGCTTACCTTTGATAAGTGGGTCTCTTGACTCATCACACAGGCACATCAAACATGAATCTAAGACTCTCGCCACAATAGAATTCAAGACAAGAGATACACACAAAAGAAATCAACAATGAAAGATTGTAATTAATAAATCAATGTAAAAACATTAAAGATCCAAAACTAAACTCAGTCAAAATATAAACCCTAGAGTTTATCTATGCCCAAACACCTACAAATTAATCCTCCATCAAAGGAGAACAATCAAACAATTTACAAGAGACAAATAACATGATTGAAAGCATAAACCCCCTATTTTTAATCTTGCTCCTTGAGATGAAGATGAACACTCCTCCTATCTTCCACAAATGCCACCAAGAGTGTTCCTCAACAGCTCCAATGGTGTTCCTCGAATATGAGTGAATCTCCTATCCTCAATTAATTGTCCTTGAAGGCATGGGGAAGTTTCCCTCTTTTTCCTTGAGCTTGGCCATAAAAAAATATCTCAAAAATCCTCATCAGAATCTTTTATACCTAGCCACTTACGGGCACCTTATGACTATAAGAACAAGGCCATAAGGAGCTGGAGATGATGGGTTGCGTGCCTTATGGGTGTAAGTCACGCCTATAAGATCTTTTATCCTGATGTTGTGGTCTAGCTTACGGTCGTAAGTGCTAGACCGTAAGTTCCTCTGGATGGTGCTTGTAACCTCTCTAACGGGTATATGTCGCTTCTTGTAAGCTCTTTTGGACAACCTTTATGGTCATGCTTATGAGCGTAAGTCTTTCCTATAAGTCCTTCTATTTGATCCTTATGCTACTTCTTATGGGCATAAGTATGCCAGCAAGGTTCTCTGGATGAGGCTTATAGCTGTAAGATGACCACACGTTATTCAGTCTAGCATGTTCTTCAACTTTTGATGTTGAGAGAACTCATTCTTCTTCATTTTGGCTCCAAATTACTTTTTTTAGCTTTTTCTCTTCATTAAGCTTTGCTCGTCACCTGAAAATATAATTTTCATCATGTTTAATGTCATCTTCCAAATGAATACTCTAATACATGCCGAGTAAGTGTATAAAACAATATAAAATGATGTACAAATATACAATTATCAATTTTCTTCTTTGATTGTTTCTTATGGTTATTTTTAGTGTCATCAAGTATGTTATTGTTGTTGTTGTTGTTGTTGTTGTTGTTGTTGTTGTTTTCTTTTTTCAAGATTGGTTAAAAATGATTTAGTTAGTTGTTGTTTGGTTTTGCTGGATTCTTTAATCATGTATTGTTATCCAGATTTGACAAAATTATAAAGAAAGAAAAGGAAATTCCTTCCTAATCGGCAGGTTTCACTAATGTTTAAATGCATAAGGATGTTTAAATGCTTATCCTAGGGATGTTTGAAATACAATCAATAAAGAAGAACATCAAATTAGAAAACATAGAAAACTCTCCTTGATGCTCCATTGCTTCTTTCTTGAAATGCCTCCTTGCAAAATAATTGACAAATCTTAATTAAATCACCTCCACTCTTCTTTCTCAAGGTCAGCCAAAAGTCTTCCTCTTAAAACTCTAGTGAAGGCTTTTATATCATGCCCTAAAGTAGAAATCAGATAGGCATCCAATGTCATGTATAGGGCCATGAATCCTCCTCTAAAATCAAGTATTCAAGGAGATCCATAGGGTGTGTACTAGCATGGATAGTCATCCATAGGGTGTAAAAACCGCATGGATCTCTCTAGCAACTCTGAACTTGAAATTCTTCCATTCGAAACAAAATAATGTGTCCACGAAGGTATATATCAACAATTGTGCATAGGGTGTGGATCTTTCATGAAAAAATACCTTTCTGACTCGACATTGCTTTGAATCATTACATGTCTTTCTTTTGCCCTACAAGGGTTCATTTATACATAGATTCATATAAGGAACAAATTAAGCACCAAATATATTAGAATTGAATAAAAAGTACATGGAAGGTGCGCTAAATTTGATATAAAAATGTGTATAATCAAGCTCCATCACTTCCATTGTGGTTTATGTGGATGACAAAGTATACAACTTTATCCATTTCAATGGAATATTGGTTTGTGCTCAACGCTAAAAGAATTTGAATGAAAAAAATTCTTCACAACCACCTACTCACTAAGAGAGGTACATTATTTCTGTCTAGAGAAAAATGAAGTGCCAATCTCTTATTATTAATGGCTTGTGATAATTATCATAAACTTGTAGCTAAGCATCACTAAACTATATCACAAGCCTTCATAGGACGAAGAGTTAATGAATTACTGTATATGAGATATCACACTGTTCAGGGACAATTTCCCCTACAAGTGTGGTTACTTGATGCTATGGAGAGACCTACTCCCATTGAAATTGTTATTCATGCTACTACCATAGTAGCAACCATAATTTCTCCTATAGCATGACTTTGTTGTCGCCCATTCTAGCATGTGTGTCACCTAGGGCATTAGGGCAATGATGACTTAACGTCATCCTCACAGTTCTCTACCTTATCTCCTCTAGTATGTTCAGGGTCCCAAACTCAATAATGGCAATTGAACTCGAGGGTTGTGCTTGTTCCTAGCCTAAACCCAACACCATATAAAACAAGCTGACAAAAGTGGGCAGAAAAAGAGGGAGAGCTCTCCATTCCTATTTTCCTATAGCTAGTTTTCTAGAACCACAAGTATCCTTAGAATGGGATTCCAACCTAGCACTTTTTGAAAAGAGTTGCATTTTGGAGAGCACAATACGATGAAAGTTGTAAGCTGAGTTTGAGGGGGAGTCTACACTAAGTATGAACTCAAAGACAGAAAAACTTTCTAAGTCCTAATACCTTTACCCACACTTAATATCATGCATTGTCCCTAATAGACACAATAAAGCACTTATGATAATAAGTAGAGGAAAAAATAATCACTAAAGGAGGCAAAAAAGAACTGGTACTTTCTTGGTTTACAGATGAAGAGTTTGAATGGTTGAGACTTGAACATGGGTAAAGATCACTCTTATTTGAACGTGTTGCTCCTTGATGAAATTATTTCATGCATTCACTCTGATGTTTCTCTTATTAAGTAATAATTAGGGACTCAATAAAGCTTAAAAAAAAAGACACATAATGAAATAAAGTAAAGTAGAAGAAAGTACAAGCATAGTAGGAGGATCCCTAGCTAATAAAAGACATATAATGAAACAGCTTTCTTTGACCTTATCTTGAACTCCACCACAAGTACCACTATTTTTAATCCTATGCCAATACCCAAATGGCTCTCTGGCATCGCTGGTACATCTTATATGATGCCTAAGTACTAGCAGCTAGTAGAGCCTGTTACATAGTATCGATGTTCCACTCAAGTGACAATTGGTGACTGTAGGGCTCTTTTCATTTCTTCTGTCAGGAAATTAACACTCTCCACACAAACTAGACCTCCTTCACCTAAAATATATATTAATTGTGCCTCACCTCAGTGCAAATATTTTATATATTCCCAAGTTTGTAAAACACAACTCATGTCCCATTGAATTTCCCCATTTAGTTATGTTGTGATCGCCTTCAACACTAGGATACCACTTCCTACAAGAATCATCTACAATAACCTCTACCCTATGAAGATTTCCTCCACCTTACAGAACCATGTTGCTCTTGTTATTCATGATGCCCCTCTCAACTTGTGGCATCAATGCCTTGGCCACCCATGTCAAGTCATCATGTCTCTACTATCTAGTAGTCTATCTCCAAAATCTAATGTAATGCTTCTTGTTCTTCATGTTTTCAAGTAAAAATTACTCATTGTCCCTTTTCTTTATCTACTCAAACTACTAGTATACATTGTGACATTTGAGTCTTTTCCCCACCTCTCTCCATTTTAGTTATAGATACTTCATACTACTTCTTGATGATTATAGCCACTTTACTTGGATCTTTTCCCTCACTCACAAATCACAAGCTCTCTCTAACTCCTAACAGTTCAAAACTACAGTAAAAAAACCTCATCTTCACCATAATAAATTTAAGTGTGATGGTACCCTTGAACTTATAAAATGTCCCTAAGTCTTATTGGATGCCTTCTATACCTTACTGCAACATGGCTGGATATTATATTTGCGACAAGTTTGCTGTCCAGATTTATGCAAGATCTAAGTCAAAATCATTTTGGGGTATCTAAAAGAGTGTTAAGGTATATTCAAGGCACAATTAATTATGGACTTCTCTATAAATCATCAAAGGAGCCTAATTTAATTGGCTATACAAATAGTGATTGGGCTAGTTGCTTAGATTATATGAAAAGCACTTTAGCATGTGTTTTCACCATTGGTTCTGCTATATGATTGCAAAAAAGCAAAAGGTTGTAGCTCAGTCCACATCTGAATCTAAATATATTGTAGCAGCAAAAGCTACTTCACAAGTCATGGTTAAAAAGAATCCTTGGAAACATGGGACTCAAGCAAAATGGAAGCATAGTATTGCATTGTGATGACAAATCAGCTATTACCATGGGTAAAAATCCAGTAAGTCATGATCAAACTAAACACATTGCAATCAAATATCACTTCATAAGGGAAGCTATTGAGAAAAAGGATAAGTTGAGCTAAAATATCGCAAATCTGAAATCAATTGGCAGATATACGCACAAAGACATAGCCAAAAGAAAGGTTTTCCTATCTCAGGGAATTAATTGGAGTTGTAAAGAAAGTGCATTAAGGGGGAGTGTTGGTTGTTAATGCATCTTTTGGTAGTATCTTCAGAAATTCTATAGTTTAAACTGCTGAAATTTCTGTAATCTAAATACTATGTTTTGTGCTATAATCAAGTATGTTTGTTAATTAAACTATGTTGTGTAATGTGTGTGAGTCACATGTTGGGTGTCAGGTTAATCAAAAGGAAAAGGAATGACTTGTCCAAGTGCATGTATGTGATGTATGCTCTCTGTTTTCTGGAAGTGAAGTGTGTATTGAGAAATTTCAGCTTGATCTTTGAAAACTCAAACTTTAAAATTTGTGAATCAAAAAATTTCTTTTTTTATTCTTCATTGTGTGATTCTTCAAAAGGTAGAGGTGCTGATGGTAGCACATTTAGATGGGCCGATAGGTTTGGTGGTGAGGACCAAGGCGGAGATACCAAAACCGTCGGTGCTTATGCCAGTGAGGAAGCAGAAGGTGTAAAAGTAGAAAAATGGAGATAGAAAGGTGAAAAAAAACCAATAGTGGCATTCATGGCATAGACCAGAGTTAGTGTTCATTTCCTTCCTAAGAATGAGTCTAAAAGGTTGCCAAATATCCTAGTATCTGTTAAATGAGTAATAAGATTTTCATGCTGTCTTCAAAGTTAAACTTCATATTTGAACAAAGTATCAAGATCAGGATCTTAAGAATGGTTTAACAAACCAAAAAAGAAAACAATTTTAATTATTTGAACTTGTTGAATTCAAAGAGTCCAAAATGAAGTGAAATACCAACTCTTTTCAATATTATTTGTTTTGACTTCTAAAATAACAAATATATATATATATATATATATATGTTATGTATGGATGAGCTAAAAGAGTAAACATGGATGCATTTCTCCTCCATTAATATCCCTTTCATTACATTAACAATGTACATCCATGAATCCTATATATAGGTGTTCCGATAAGATAGGTGTCTTAAATAGTATAACTGTTCTCCTCACTATATTATTTCTCATTTATTTCCTTTAGGTTATTTGGGTATATATTTTACTTTTATTTATTTATTTGTATTACTTATTTATAAGCCACAAACTCTTTATTTTTTAACATATTATCAACACGAATTTAATTTTGATATATATATATATATATATATATATTCTTTTGATTAATTTCATACATGCTTTAGTTTTATATTGACTAATATTAAATTTACTATTTGTTATTTCCATTATTTCAATATTTAATTTTAATTTCCAATTGAATTATTGTTATATTGTTTTATAAGAATTCAATATCATGGCAAATATTGTAATAAGAGAATATCTGGGAGCAATTATATATTATGGGACCTCGATGTTAAGCTCCATCTAAATGCCAGAAACCTAGGGAAAACAATTTAGACTAGTAATAATGAGCCCATTGATAATAAATCAAATGGAATTGTAAATTTCCCTAAAAGATATATTTGAACATCTTAAAATGTTTATTTGTCAAAAGCAAGCAATGATTGGGCAAATATCAGGTTCCAAGATTTTAAAAGTGTGCAAGAATATAATTCTAAGCTATTTAAAATAGTTTCGATGCTATGTCTCTATGGAGAAATGGTGCTAGAAAAATATGACGCTGGAAAAACATTTACAACATTTCATGCTCAAGATATTATATTACAACAAAATACTAATAAAAGAATTTTACTAAATTCTTTGAATTGATTTCTTCTCTCCTTGTGGTGGAGCAAAAAAATGAATTGTTGATGCAAAATCATCAAACCTGACCATTTAGATCAATGCCACTTCCTCAAACCAATTATGGGCAAGGAAAATGGTGCCCTTCTAATGACGGTTATAAGAACCGAGGTGAAAGAGGTTATCGTGGTGGTCATGGCAGATGTGGGCGTGTTGGGGCTGAAATTATTTCGGATCACACAATGGTAAAATAAATGTGCGTCAACAAAAACAACAAACCCACAATGATGGATTAGATAAGAAAAGAGATGCATGTCACCGTTGTGGATTGGAGGGTCATTGGTTTAAAATTTGTAAAACACCCAAGCATTTTGTCCAACTTTACCATGATTGACTTATAGGGAAAAGGGTAAAGGTGTTGAGACGAATTTTGCAGACAACTCCATAGATTGTTGATGATATAATTCAAAATACAAAGTTATATGTGGTAGTCATTCTTATAGATTAGATTTATAATATATGTAGTATGTTTTTTATTTTTGTGCAATATGTTATACTTTTCATTAAAGTTATATTCCTTTGTTATGCTTTTTATATAGATAAAATATAGCTGATGATGAATGCATTGTTGACTGTGGAATGACGCACACTGTATTGCAAAAGTAAATATATTTTACTTCCTTATTAATAATAAAGGCTTTTATAGCCACAATAATGGGTCATCAGACCTGATTGAAGGTTCTGGGAAAGTAGCACTAGTGTTGCCAGATGGGGCACCTTTGTAGATTAAAAATACTTTATATTCTCCAAAATCTAGAAGAAGCCTTTTAAGTTTTAAAGATATACGTCTTAATGGACATCATTTAGAGATGGTTGATAATGAGGGAAAAAATATCTTTATATTACTCAAGTTGTTGACTTGTTTAATGCCAAAAATGTGTATTTGAAAGCTTTCCCGGTATATCTTCAGGATTATATTGTACACATATTAAAGTGATGGAATTGCATACGGTCTTAACCAAAAAGTTTAATGATCCATAAATATTTAAACTATGGCATGAACGACTTGGGCATCCGGGTGCTATTATGATGCGTATGATTATTACTAGTGCCCATGGATACCCATTGAAGGATTATAAAATCCTAACAAATAATGAATATGCATGTTCAGCATGTTCAATGGGAAAGCTGAAAACAAGACTTTCTAAAATTAAGGTGGCTGGTAAATCTGCTAAATGTTTAGAAAGAATACAACGAGATATATGTGGACCAATACATCCATCATGCGGACCCTTTAGGTATTTTATGGTTTTAATCGATGCATCAACTAGATGGTCTCATGCTTCACTTCTGTCTACAAGAAATGTAGTGTTTGCGAGGTTATTGACACAAATTATCAAGCTTAAAGCACAATTTCTAGATTATTCTATAAAGATAATTCATCTTGATAATGCTAGTGAATTTACATTAAAATCATTTTATGATTATTGTATGGCAGTTGAAATACAAGTTGAGCATCCAGTAGCTCATGCACATATCCAAAATAATCATAACATTGTCTACAAGCGCGTGGAGTCATGCTATTTTGCATGCTGCAACTTTTATATGAATTCGACCTATTGCATGTAATTCATATTCACCACTACAACTTGTTATTGGTAAAGAGCCTAATATTTCACATACAAGAATATTTGGTTTTGTACTATATGTGCTAATAGCACCACCAAATCGTACCAAAATGGGCCCATAATGCATACTTGGTATATAAGTTGGTTATGTCTTTCCCTCAATTATATAATAGCAATTAATGGGAGATATATTTAATGCAAGATTTGCAGATTGCCATTTTGATGAATTTATCTTTACTTTATTAGGGGTAGCCTTGGTTATTCGAAATGAGCGGAAGGCAATTGATTGGAACACATTCTAGTTGTATACACATGATCCTTGTACGAAAGAATGTGAACTTGAAGTTCAAAGGATCATTAAGTTGTAGAATATTGCAAATGAAGTACCTGATGCGTTCACAGATACAAAAAGGGTAAAAAAGTCATATATACTAGCTGTCAATGCTCCTACAAGAATTGAGATACATATTACCCCATTAAAAGAAAAGGTAATAGAAAACAAACCATGCTTAAAACATGGAAGGCCAATGGGTGCCAAAGATTTAGCTCCTAGAAAAAGGAAGCAGAAAAATAAAGCTCTTGAAGAGGGGAATCTTCCATGAGAAAAGGGAAAGGAAATTATGATACCCTCAGAGCATGTCAATGAAAAGAAGTTAATGGGGAATGATATCTCTGAAAATGCTGAAAAATCAATTTGTTATGAAGATGATGGTAAAATAATAAATTGGTGTCAGACCGATATAAATGATATATTTATTTGTAATGTGGCTAGAAACATAGAAATAAATACTTATAATGGTCTAGAGCCATGATCTATTGATGAATGTCAACAAAGGAAGGATTGGCCAAAATGGAAATAAGCTATCCAAGCTGAGGTAAATTCCCTTTCAAAGCCTGAGGTGTTTGTGCCGATAGTGCCAACACCTGAAGGGATAAACCCAGTTAGTTATAAATGGGTATTTGTGAGAAAATAAAATAAAAATAAAAAAAAATTTAAGATATAAAACTAGATTGGTTGCTCAAGGATTGTCCCAAATGCTTGGTGTTGACTTTGAGGAGACATATCTCCTGTAATGAATGGTATCACTTTTTGATTTTTGATTGCCATTGAAGCAACTAATAAATTAGATATGCAAATGATGGATGTTGTCACAACATATCTATATGGATTACTTGAAAAAGACATATATATGAAAACCCTTGAGATATACAATATGTCAGACTCTTCAAAGTAGTGGTATTTGTACTCTATTAAATTACAAAGATATTTTTATGGGTTAAAACAATATGGATGGATGTGGTATAACCATCTCAGTGACTATTTGATTGAAGAAAGGTACCAAAATGATAATATATGTCCATGAGTATTTAATAAAAGTTCTACTGACGGATTTGTTTTGATAGCAGTATATGTGGATGATTTCAATCTTGTAGGTACACCTCATGAAATTGCAATTGCAAAATCATATATGAGGAAAGAGTTTGAAATGAAGGATCTGGGAAAGACATGATATTATCTTGGTATACAAATTGAGCACTTCCCTACTGTAATATTTATTCACTAGTCAGCTTAAAAATAAAATGTGCTGAAGAGATGGATAAGGTGTATCCATTAACTACCCCAATGATTGTTCAAACATTCGATGTTCAGAAACATCTATTTCGTCCACCAAGTGAAGAAGAGACTATTCTTGGCCCAGAAACTCCATATCTTAGTGAAATAGGTGTATTAATGTATTTTGCAAATAATACAAGACCATATATAGTTTTTATAGTAAATTTCCTGCCAAGATACAGCTCTACACTAACACGAAGACATTGGAAAGGAGTTAAGGATGTGCTTCATTATTTACGAGGAACTACACATATGGGTTTGTTTTATCCTCGATATAGTCACAGGTTTTGCTGATGCCGAATACTTGTCTGATCCTCATAAAGGATGATCTCAAACTATATATATTCTTCTATAATGGTATAGATATCTTATGGGGTTCTACAAAGCAAACTCTTACAGTTACTTCATCAAATTATGCTGAAATCCTAGCTCTCCATAAATCTAGTCGGGAATGCCAGTGGTTGTGATCTACAATTAGATATATTTAGTCATCATGCAAACTGCCATCAATTACAACAAATGCTATAGTATTTTATGAAGACAATAGTGCTTGTATTTCTTAGATACAAGGAGGTTATATTAAAGGAGATAGAATAAAACGCAAATCACCAAAATTTTTCTACACTCATGATCTCCCAAAAGAAGGCTCCATAGAAGTTGAAAAGATTCAATCTAATGAGAATCAAATTGATTTATTCACAAAATCACTTCCAAAATGTATTGTTTGGAAGCTTGTTTACAAAATCGAGATGAGAAGACTTAAAACATCATAGATGAAAGAAGTTAACAGTTACTTTTATGAGTGGGAGGTTGTACTCCTTTTTCCTTCACTATGGTTATTATCCCAAAAGGTCCTTCCTGGGATAAGGTTTTTAAAGAGGCAACAATTACCCACATATCAAGGATCATACACTCGTTTTCCTTTACTAGGTGTTACCCATTCGTTTTTTCCTAGTAAAGTTATATCGAGGCATATCCCTATAAGCATCCAAGAGGCAGTGTTATAAATGGATGTGTTAAAAAAGTAGACATGAATGTGTTTTTCCTCCATTAATATCCCTTTCATTACATTAACAATGTACATCCATGAATCCTATATATAAGGCTTCCATTATGTGTTTGAGATAGGTGTCTTGAATATTAAAACTCTTCTCTTCATTATATTATCTCTCATTTATTTCCTTTAGGTAATTTTGGTAAATATTTTAATTTTATGTATTTATTTTTATTATTTATTTATATGTCACAAATTCTTTAGTTTTTAATAATATACACATTTTCATCTATTATTTCGATCTAGAAGGACATAATTTTTGCATTTCTATCAAACATTAACTTGCGAAATACAGCATGTGTTCGGTTATTTTAATTGTTGACTGAGGAACCCAAACAAATGGATTAGTCTAATTACATGGCCAACATGAACATTTAATGGTGTACAGTAAAGAAAAAAACCAACCTTGCAAACATGAGGAATTGCTGTGAAGTTAACACAATAACCATATATTAAAAATGATTATATATATATATATAATATTTATAAATTTGCATATTTTTTTAATCGAAAAATAAAAAAGATTTGCAAACTCTATAGGTTCAAGTGTGTGTATATACTACACATGCAAGGAACATTCCAAAAAAAGAGAAGAATAATCTCAACTCAAAATAACAACGAAAACAATTAAAAAAAGTTAAGAAATTTATTAATGCTACGTTTAAATTATTAAATTCATTTTTTTATAAATAAGTTTAAGGATAATAAAAATATTCTGTAGTTACAAAAATAAGAGTTGTTTAACTACAATGATGAGGGAATAAAGTGTCAAATTAGATATATCTTCTTTCAATATTAAATTGGAGAAAAAAATTAATTTCACCTTATACTCAACTTTGGCTTATTTATTAATACCAACAAAAATTAAATACTTTAGCATTTTAAAATTATTTGTTTAGAAAAATAGTAATAATTTTCATTAATATTAACTTTTATAAAGTGCAACCAATTTTTGGACAGCTGAGAGTTTGGGCCGTCGATGATGGTCTCTCACAGCCGGCATGGCAGGGGTCATGGTGGAGCGCCGGAGCCCTTTTCATGTTATTTGCATGTGTTACCCTCCTCAGCAGCTGATCATGTGCGAGCTTTGGATGTCTCCCACGTGGCACTTCAGTCCAATCCCTCAACTGCCATGCAGCCGTTCCGCGCCGACGCATGGCGGGCGTGGATTCAGGATGTATGGTGGTAGAGGAGGCATGCTCCATCACTTTTCTTCTCGAGAGTTGCAAAAAGTAGACGGCTGACATGGTCCCCTTGTGTATATCCCGTAAGTGCACGGGTTTGTCGAAGTAATAATCCCGGATGAGCGGGTATCGAATCCACAGGGAGTAGGGAATAAAAACACTTAATCCGCTTCTTAGCTATGTGAAAAATCAATAGTGATAAGTGTGACAATGATTCAATTCTCAGAAGTAAAATCAACAAGTAATGAGAGCATGAGTAAAGGAGAAGGTAAGGCAATCGATAAAGATGGGGTACTCGGATAATGCTCCGCCTAGGACGATCGCTTCAAGTGCAAGAACACTCTATTATGCTTCCTAATCAATGTAATAGTGAGTTATGGAAATCCTTCATTACATAGTCCAAAATCTAAGGTCAACTATGCCTAACTCTATACATGTCCCGGAGGAGAAATCGAACAATCTCAACACCTCACACTCGCATAGAGTTGCAATGAGCTCTAGGGATTCCAAGTGATAAATCTCTTCCTAATTATAGACCTAACCCTTTGGTTCAGGTGGAAGGCTCCTAACCACTATTAAGCCCTAGATACTAAGATCACCTCAACGCTTCACTCCGTTGCACTCGCAACTAAGCCCCAGCGGAGGGTCATCCCTTAGACCATTCACTCTATTATGGCTGCAAAGAACTCGAGGAACGGAGGTAGAATCTATCACGTCGGAGGGAAAGGGGGACGCTCCTGCCTCTCGACTCACCCTCTCAACCCTCTCCAACCTAGCTTTTGTCTAGCAGCTCGTGGTGTGTCACTCACTCACAAGGTTACCAACGAGAACTCTCAACCCCTAGTGTCACTCTAGGGGAAATGTTCATACAATCAAGCATTCAAGGTTGGAACTCACAATAAACATCAATTAATTGAAAGCACAATAAAGAGATTCAATGAAACAAATACATCCTAGGGTTCACAAATACCCAAGTACCCACTAGAGGTTTAGCTCTCCATGGAGCTAAATACAATCAAAAGAAATAGAATGTAAAAAGCAATGAATCCATAGAAAAAACCCCTCGATGGTCATGTCGATGGTCTTGTGGAGTGTCCTCTACTACGTGCATGAGGGATCCTTTGTCCGACCTAGGATACACCTCACCCGGATCGATGCGGGAGCACAGCTCTCCCAATAACCTTCTTCCAAAGCGAGCCGCGATGTCGGAGCTGTAGAACCTCTCCAAAACCCTAGCCAATACCCCTCAAAACCCTAGCCGAAGCCCTCTCTTAAATTGGGGAAAAGATGGAGAAAAGAATGCAGAAATCGGGGCTGAATAGGCTTTAAATAGAGTTTGAAAGTCGAGCGACTACGGGCACTGTGGATTTTTCACACGCCCATGTGGAATTTCCACACGCCCGTGTGGATTCTCCTGAATTCTGTTTTCTCGACGGCGATGAGCGGTCTTTGCTACAGTACCTTTCTACACTTTGCTCTACTACGATTATCCGGCTGAATAGCTTCCCGAGTCCATACTTTCATCGGGAGTAGCATAAGCGGGCACATGTTCAAGTCGTGGATCACTTGCTTCTTCAATGATAGAAAAGTTGGTGGAGCTTTTGTTCTATGTGCATAAGTCGGAATGCTCGAGTGTGACTGCCCTTGTGCCCCTCCAAATGGATGTGCCAACTAGAATACAAGGAAGTTGGCACACACTCTAGCATCTCACACCAGACCTATGTCTTCGCGTTTGACCATTAGCAAGATTTCCTCCAAAATCGGTGCATTACGATCCACATTGGCTTATTTCCTTCATACTCGGCCTCACAACCCTACCTGCACGAAAGTAACATAAAAACACACATATTAGTGTAAAAACCCGAGAAAAGTAATGCTCAACATAAGGAATGAACGCTTCGCATTCATATCGCACAAGCACTTATCAACGGCTTTTTTGAAAATGGCTATCTCGAAACTGATGGAGATTTTATAAATCTTGTGAGCTGCCTCTCGATCCTTACAACGGTCACTGAGATGGTGTCACTCTGACTCCCCCCAAAAGGTTCACATCATAATGTATGTTTCCTTGATCCTCGATCTCAATGGTTCCCTCTCATCTCAACTGGTAAAAATAAAGGAAAGGCTGTCGTCCATGATGACCTAGGGCAACGTAGCAAAACAAGAGAACTTCTTCTGTTAAGATCGTCTAGTTAAAACCCTATAGCTCAGAATGAAGATGCAAAATCTCTCTATTCCAACATCACTCAGAAGATTTTGGTAGCTCTTCAGATACCTCACAATACGCCTGATAAAGGAGATCCGGAAGAGGCTGCTAGCACGGAGGAGGGTTATGGACACTAATCAAGAGTTGGAGAAAATACGCCTAATAGATTCAATGACAACGGAACAGGCTCATGGTGGTTCTCGGAAAGGATCACTGATTACAAGGGGATCAGACCTTTCAGATAGTTCTCATAGGAAAAGGAGAATAGATCAAGATGATGTAAGCTCCCAACCTTCTTAAACTTTCCGAGGATATTGCCCATGTTCTCTTTCAATTGTATTGCTCCTATTTTCTTCTTAATTAGTTTTTTAATTAATATTCTTGACATTATTTGTTGGAATTATAGGGGACTTACTAACTTGGATACTCTTAAACCCATTTGAGATATGATCAAGGTTCACAAGCTTGTTTTCATTTGTTTAGTGGAGACTCGTGTAGATGAAGACAGATCTCTGAGGTTTTGTTCTAGGTTCAAGTGTACCTGGGAGTGGGCAGCAATCCCTTCAGCTGGTTTCTTTGGTAGCATTATTGTCCTTGGGAGAAAAACTATAGGACAAATCACACCCATCACCACTTTGAGGCTCTCAATTCATCTGGCAATCTTTTCCCAAATCCCTGATATCTAGATCTTGTCCATTATTTATAATGGGCAATCGATTAGGATACAGAGGAATATTTGCCATGCGTTATCTTGTATTTCTTCTCTAAATCTTCCCTACTGCATTGTGGGTGACTTTAATGCGATTTGTTTTTGTGTTGAACATAAGGGTGGTAGTTTTAATTACTATTCTCATAAGTCAATTCTTTTCAACTATTTAATTGCAAAAAATTCTCTCTTCCATGTAAATTTTAATGTTTCAAATTTCACTTGGCATAATGGAAGGTCTGGCTCAGCTCGGCGCTGGAATAGACTGGACAGGTGTCTTGTTAATTCTAGTTGGGCTCATTTCTTTAATTCTTATTATGTTGCGCATTTACTGAGAATTTGTTCTAATCATTCTCCCCTCCTTATTATTGCTCGTTCCCGGACTCATATTACGAACAGTGTCTTTCGCTTTGAAAACTACTGTCTAGAGTATGTTCAATGTCATAATGCAGTTATGAGTGAACATAGATTTCAAACCGCATTCAACTTACATGTATGCATTCACTCATATTCTCAGCAGAGTTAAGTACAACCTTATTATGTTGCGCATTTACTGAGAATCTATTCTAATCATTCTCCCCTAATCATTCTCCCCTCCTTATTATTGCTCGTTCCCGGACTCATATTACGAAAAGTGTCTTTCGCTTTGAAAACTACTGTCTAGAGTATGTTCAATGTCATAATGCAGTTATGAGTGAACATAGATTTCAAACCGCATTCAACTTACATGTATGCATTCACTCATATTCTCAGCAGAGTTAGGCACAACCTTATTATGTTGCGCATTTACTGAGAATCTGTTCTAATCATTCTCCCCTCCTTATTATTGCTCGTTCCCGGACTCATATTACGAACAGTGTCTTTTGCTTTGAAAACTACTGTCTAGAGTATGTTCAATGTCATAATGCAGTTATGAATGGACATAGATTTCAAACCGCATTCAACTTACATGTATGCATTCACTCATATTCTCAGCAGAGTTAGGCACAACCTTATTATGTTGCGCATTTATTGAGAATCTCTCCTAATCATTGTCCCCTCCTTATTATTGCTTCTTCTCGGACTCATATTAGGAACTGGGTCTTTCGCTTTGAAAACTATTGTCTAGAGTATGTTCAATGTCATAATGCAGTTATGAGTGGACATAGATTTCAAACCGTATTCAACTTACATGTATGCATTCACTCATATTCTCAGCAGAGTTAGGCACAACCTTCTTGTTTAGAGAAGTAAAGGTATGCATTCATTAGATAAAGATATTAGGAATGTGGAATCCCTTTTTAATGATCTTGATTCCTAAGTTCAAGCCAACCATTATGGAGTAGCTGATAGATATAACCTTGAGATCACCCGTGGAAGTCTTTCTAATAGGTATAATGCTCTCTTTAGGTAGAGTAACTTAGGTGGGCCCAACATTCCAGAATCATGTGGGTTCTTAATGGAGATCTTAATACTACTTTTCCAACACTAGTGCTCACTTCAACAAGCTCAAAAATTCTATCTTTCAAATCTTATATCTCCAAGGTAATGTTCAGATAGCTAGAGATAATATTGAGCAATCTTTTTGTAGTCATTACAGAAATCTCAAGTCTGAAAACAATAGTCCTTCCTTCTCTGATCTCATTAGAGCTCTCCCTTTTGATTTTTTAGTTATTTTTGCGGAAGATAGTGAACTTTTGGTCAGGGCAGTTACCAAAGGTGAAGTTTATAAAAAACTTATGTCCCTTGCCCTTGGTCAAGATGGCTTTACTGTCAAGTTTTACAAATTTTTTTTGGAATGATATTCGAGATGCTCTTTTCAAAGCCATTAATCTTTTTTTAGAAAATGCTCATATGCCTGCTACTTGGGGTCATACTTACATTGCTCTTATTCCTAAAACTTAAAATCCCAAACGCGTTGCTGATTTTCGTCCAATTTCATTATGCAATGTTTGTTATAAAATTATCGCTAAGATTCTTGCCAATCATTTAAAAATTATTCTTCCTAAACTTGTTGGAATTGAGCAATCTGGCTTTATTTATGGTAGATCTCAGCTGATAACATTATCACTCTTCAAGAAATAGTACACAATATTAATCAGGATTATAGCTTCCCCCATAGGATGATAGTCAATATTGATATAGCTAAGGCATATGACACCCTCAGTTGGAAAGTTATTCTTGCAACTTTAGCCTAAATGAATTTCCCCATTCTTTCGGTTGCTTGGATTCATTCTTGTATTTCCACTCCTACTTGTGCTCTTTTCATTAACGGGTATCCTAGTAATTATCTTAAAACTTCTAGAGATGTAAGACAAGGTGATCCTCTCTCTTCTTTCTTATTTATTCTTGTGTCTCAAAATCTGACTATCATCCTTAATCATGTCTTTAATCTTAGCATGATCCTAGGTTTTGATTCTCAGCTGCTTTAAAACTTATAGAGTTGTAGCCAGGAACATCAAGTTCTATCTTTCTATCTATTCCAATCTTACTAGCCAGTCTCCCAATCACAGTAATTCTACTATTTACTTTCCTAAGTGGCTTAATATTAAACTTTCCAAGGGCATCTCTAAAGCCCTAAAGTTTAATATTGGTTCCTATCCCTTTAACTACTTAGGAATTGCTATCTCTCCTAACAGACTTCCTGTCTCCCACTTCCTTCCGATGATTACCAGATTTCAAAGGCTAGCTTCCTTTTGGAAATAGCTTCATACCTCATTTGTTGGTAAATTGATCCTGATAAATTCTATTCTTTTAACTATTCCTTCTTACACCACCATGTGCCTGATACTATTCTTGACAAGCTTGCGAAATTGCCCAGAATTTCCTTTTGCATAAAGATGGCAATAGAAGTGTATTCCCTATGATTTCTTGGAACAAAATTACACTTGACAAGTCTGAAGGGGGTTTAGCTATAAGAAACCTAAGACATCTTCGAGCTACTCACTTTGCTAAAAATGGTATGAAATCTCTTAATAAAATATAGCTTTTTAGTGGATATTTTAGACCATAAATATGGCTCAATTAATCCTTGGATCCTAAAATTACCCCTAATTACTCTTGGTTTTTCAAATCTTTAGGTAAAAATTTTGATGCTATCAAGTTTATGCTGCGGCTTAATATTGTGAACCCAAATATTACTTCTATTTTTAATGACCTCTGGTGATTTGAAACTCCCATTAATCTCAAGACAACTTTTGTTAACATGGATCTCATTGATAACAATTTGCATATTAGTGATTTTACTGGTGCTGATTCTTCGAATTTTAATTGTATTCAACAATTCTTGAGTGAGAATTTCAACCCTGAGTACTTGAGTGGGAATTACATTGATTTTGACACTAATAACTCCTGGGTTTGGTCTTCAAGTCTCAATGATAATAACATTCTTTTGGTGGTTTACAATCATTTTAATAGTCTCAATTCTGCTAATTATTTTTGGATTGGCTGGAAAAACTTCTTGAAAGTGATGCTTCTCCTAGGGCTAAGTTTTTTACTTGGTTGTTACTTTATGGCCGTGTTAAAACTTTTGATTTTCTCAATGATTTGAATTTAGCCCCCAACCCTTGTTGTGTCTATTGCGGTCTGCACAAGGAAACTGTAAATCATCTTTTCAATTCTTGCTCCTACACCCTTATGAGTTGGAGAAAAATTGAATAGATTACAAAACTTTGAATCCTCTCGTGCAATAATATTCTTACTGGTACTTAGCTTGAGAAATTTAATACAGAAAATCCAAAACAATTAGCCACTATCATTATCTTAGCTATGTGGAACATTTGGAAAGCTAGATGCAATCTTATCTTCAAGGGCCAATCTTTGGATCCATTGGATTGTTGTCTCTTCAGTGGCTCAAGTGCAAAAACTCGCCAAGGTTGCAAATCACCAGAGGGAAGTTTTCTTTCTTAATATTCTTAATAATTACCCCTCTCAATTCTGTTTATTCACTGATGCATCTTGGCTGTCTGATAGCCAACTAGGATGTGGTGGTTTTTTTTTATAACAAATGCTCTAAATCTTAGTATGGTTGCATGTTGCTCCAGGATATTAGCTGAAAGTCCTTTTGAAGTTGAAAGCTCAACATTGCCATTTTTCTCAGTGATTGCAGCTGTATCAAACAGGTTATGAGCCAAAATTATACAGAGTACAATTGGAGAACAAATCAAAAATAAGGTAATCTGAGAAGAATGATTAACTCAAACAGTTTTATAATTGAAACCATTCCTTATGATCGGAATATTTTAGCAGACAATTTAGCAACTCAGGGTAGATCTTGCCATGAGCTTTCCTTATTTCACCAAAGGAAAGACTTTCCCAGATGACTGATGAATGTCATCAAACAGAGCCTTTTACTTTTCATCTATGTTTGCTATTGTTTGCTCTTCTAGTTTAGTGTTGTTTTCTTCTCTTGTTTGTTGATTCGCTATTCTTTTTTGCAGGCGTTAAAATGCAACTTTCTTTTCTTTTCTAATATAACACCTACCCATTAAGGCAAAGACAGAGAGAGATTTGCTTTACTTTTCATCACCTTTCCTTTATGTCATATCAATTTTTTTAAATTTTATATTTTAATTGAAGTCATATCCATTTTTTTAAAATTTTAAATTTTAATTGTTTGTATTTTGTATCATATAAGATTTGTATGATGGCATGATAGAAGGGCATTATTGGGTTTGTAATTTTTTTTTCATTATTAAAGGTTATTATTTGTTTTTTTTTTTAAATTTTTCATAAATTTCTAGTGATTTTTTATATAATTTTTTAATAAAGATGACTAGATATTACAAACACTAGGATTATTTTTTATTTTTAATTACAGTCAGTTATTTTTTAAAATGACAAGTAATAAAAGGTTTATGATTTATTGATATTCATAAATTATTTTCATACAGTATTTGTTAAAACTATAACATTTTTTTTATAAATTAATGTTTGAGCTATTTTTTTTAAAAATTTCGAGGTTTGTGATTCTTTATATTATTGACAAGATTGGGAATTTTCCCCTTTATGTAGCATAAGGATGTGTGATATATTTATAAAATATGTGTACTCTTCCATCATATGACTTGTCCATTTTATAAAAGAAAAATTGAAACAAATTATTAATTTCTATATTTTTATAATTTAGCTTTTTTATGCAACTCTGTATGAATGCCATTATTAGCTTATCAAATATTATGTTACCCATCTCTCTTTAATGTAAAGTTTGCAACCCTTTATTTTATTTCTAGTTGAACCATTAATTTCAACAATAAATATTCTCATTAGAATGAAAATTATATATCATTTGTGGCAAAACTTATTGTCACGTATAAATTAAACAAATGTAACATTATGTAATATCTTCTAAAAATGTTATATGTATGTGTGGCAAATGCGATTGTCATAAATACTTAGTATTTTAGTAACGTATATACACGTTATGATGTAATTAAGATGTATGATGAACCAAAATGGTCACAGATGATATACAATGGTATTTGATACAATGTACTTAAAATATGTTTAAGAAAATTGATGTTATATTTTGGTCATAAACAATGCAGTACATTGATGATGAAATGAGAGTCACAAAATATTGTTAGTTTTACTAAAAAAAATATTACCCTTCAACTTCATTTGGCTGGAACATTTGGCACCACACTTTATGTGACACTAGTGATACACTGTAAAAATCAGTTTTAAAAAATGACGTTATATATTTATCACAAGAAATGCAATACATTGATGACGAAATGAGAGAGTCACAAAATATTGTTAGTGCTACTCAAAAATATTGCCCTCCATCTTCATTTGGAGGAAAAATTTGGTGCCACACATTATGTGACGCTAGCGACAAAATGTCAAAATTTGTTTCAAAATAATTGATCCTTGTGGAGCGAAAAAGACACTATATTGGATCTACGTGACGTTCCTGCTAATATCCATAAATGACTTGTTTTTGGTAATAAATGAATATTACCATAATGACGTTATATATTTATCACAAATTATGCAATACACTGATGATGAAATGAGAGGTTCACAAAATATTGTTAGTGTCAACTAAAAATATTTCCCATCATCTACATTGGATCCACAAATTTTGGTTCAATGAATTATGTGACTCTTCTATGTGATGCTGTCAAACATTGTCACATACAATATTCAATTTGTGGAATTGAGTGACATTTTATGATGGTCATCACAGTATGTGCATGTTTTGTGACATTTTCAAAATGCGTCATGTAGCAAACCATCACTAATCATCAAATTTGTTGTAGTTCCTATAAGGAGCCCTTGAGTTGTTAGGTATAAAAGATTCTATTGAGCGTTATTGGGGGATCTTTTGACGGCCAAAGCAAAGGGTAAAAGATAGAACACTTCTCCAAGTCTTCTAGTATAAATTGATGTCCGTTTTGTGTTTAAATTTGTTTTATTTATACTAGAGGCTTGAAAGAAGCCAAGGTGAGCTTAAGAATGCATTTGGGAAGAAGTCGGTATAAAAACAGTGTTTTAGGGCCTCAATTACTGTACCTAACAATATAGCAGAATCACTGCTCATAGCTGCAAGGACTTGGCTGAAAACCTTGTGGGTTACCATGCTCCTGCATGGTTTCCCATCAGGCTTACTTGAGAATTTCACACTTGTTATTGTAGATGGATAACACAGAATATTACTATAGAAGATAATGTAGCTGCATTATTGTAGTAAACACTATAGCACACAGATAATTTTTTATCTGAAAAGACTAGGAGCCTCATGGGCATCCATGAGCCTGCATGGAGCCCACAAGGCTTGGGTGGATATGTTTTATAAAGGCCTTTAGGGCAAAAATGAAGAGGATTTTTAGAGAGGTTTTAAGGTTTTAAGGCTTAGAAGACAAATCCGGGCAAGAAAGGTCTGATTTAGGGCATGTGAGGAGTTGAAACCAAAGGGAGAAGCATCATTTGGCAAGTTCTTCATTGATCTCACCCTTGGAGGGTTTGAAGATGATGAGGGAAGCCTCCTCCATTGCGGCATCGGTGGGATCTTTCAACGCGATTCACCTCTCCATCTCCTCTCCATTATTTAAGGGAGTTTTGTTATGCATAGTTTAGTTGTTTCCATGGCTTTGTTCTTGTTATTTGCTTATATGGACGACTAAATACCTAGGTCATGGGATATCGGTGAGCCTTTGGATGAACTTGCTTATTTGGATGTTATGATTTACTTGTCATGCAATTTGTGTAGTTTGTTGTTCATGCTTTGTGTTCTTGATTATATTGGATTACATGAGAACTCTAAGGTTCAATTCCTAGTTTGTACTTCGACTGCAGAAAAGGCCCTTATATTAGACTCATATTGCTTGAAAGGGATTCATGTACTAATGCACAGAGGGATTCTAGTATTTAGTAGTACTCCAACCATATGGATTGAACCTACGTATTGAGTTTGACCCTAATTAGAGATTCCCCTAAGCGTAGTACAATCATAGGAGGATCTGGTTGGAAGAAATTTTGATTAATACTTGTATGGGATTAGTGGTTAATCACCGAGGGATTCAGGTTTAACCTACTTTAGAAATCTCTTGGCCCAAACCACCATTGTTTTTGTAACCCTATCATCCTTCTAGCATTAGTAGTCCAAGGGGATCCGAATCCGTGACCATCTTATGCCTTGATATTTTCACTTAGTTAACTTAAGATTTGGACACACTCCATCAGTTATTTTAAAGTCTTTTTAGTAAGTAAGATCTCTTGAACTTGAATTTGCTGGTTAGATAATAGGTTAAGAGGAAGGAAGGGTAGCTCCTTGACCCCAAGGAACACAACCCTTGCGTCACACACAGATTATTACTTGACTACCATGTGCACTTGGGGGTGATCTATCAAGTTTTTGGCGACGTTGCTGGGGACCCGCTAAGAATACTTGGAAAATTGGTAGCTTATTGATTTAACAATTTTTTAATTATTATTTTGTTCATTTTTGTACATATACTCTTTACTTATTTTTCTCTTTTGTTTTTTCTTATTATTTAGTTTTCTTCTTGAGCTTGGATCTCGTTCCACTCGAATCATATTCATTTATTTAATTCATAATTTTTAATTGTGGAATCGACCAACTTCTGGGATGGATTGTGATCTTATGTGGAATCAACACTCTTACTACCCGATTGAGTCAGTTTATAATACCAAATCAATGGAAGTAAGCTACACATCCTATAGTAGCAACTCTTTGAAAGAACAATACTTCAATCACTTTCTTGCTGTTAATATTGGGGAACGAAGTGCACAGGATGTTCTTGATCAATACATGGGCTTGGATGGGGGAATTTTGCATGAAGGGCATGATCCACCTATTCAATAGTTCATTGGTAGCATTGGAAAACCACTAAATTTTGTTATTAGTTCTCCCACAATATTTCAGCCAGTTAAAGAGGACGCAGGCTTGGCACATATTCATAATTTGGAACTGGGTAGTAGTAAAGAGGCTAGTCATTCCTAAGGGGATGAATTAGATTTGTCAGAATCAGAAGTTCATATCGTGGTGGATAGTTCAGAGAATGACCAATCTTATAAGGAAGAAGACAAGAGGTTTGTGGATATTGATGAAAGGAAATACGGGAAGATAAAATCATCTATAAAGGAAACACCAGAGTTAGAAATTAAATAACTAACTGCATACCTGGAGTATGCATTTCTGGTAGAGGGATCTAAACTCCCTGTTATTATTGCATCCAACCTAATAGTTCATCAGAAGGGTAAACTTTTAAATATTCTGAAGAAGTACAAGTAAGCAATTGCTTGGAAAATTTTAGACATTAAGAGAATCAGCCCTTCCTTTTGGAACCACAAGATCCTTATGGAGAACAACCACTGGTTGATAACAATACCTCAATGGAGACTCAATCCCAACATGAAGTAGGTGGTACGGGCTGAGGTTATCAAGCTCCTTTATGCAACCATTATTTACCCGATCTCTTATAGTGTATAAGTGAGCCCAGTGTATGTGGTATTGAAAAAGGGAGGAATAATTGTGATCATTAATGAGAAGAATGAGCTTTAACCCACCAAGACTATCACTAGGTGGTTGGTATGCATAGATTACATAAAACTTAATGATGCCACAAGGAAGGATCACTATCCTTTACCTTTCATTAATTAGATGCTTGAATGACTAGCAAGGCATTTATACTATTGGTTTTTGGATGGTCTCTCCAACTACTTCTAAATCCTCATTGCCCCAAAAGATCAAGAGAAAACAACCTTTACTTGCCTGTACGGCACCTTTGCTTACCATCGTATGTCGTTTGGGTTATGCAATCCACCAACCACGTTTCAGAGGTGTATGATGGTGATTTTTAAGGACATGGTAGAAGACATCATGGAACTATTTATGGATGACTTCTCAAATTTTTCGGCGACATCTTCGAGTTGTGCCTCAGAAATTTGGAACAAGTTTTAGCCAAGTACGAAGAAACTAACTTGTTCCTTAGTAAGGAGAAGTGCCATCTCATGGTGGAAGAGGGTATTGTTCTTAAGAACAAAATCTCGCACAAGGGAATCAAGGTAGAAAAGGAAAAAATCTCCACAATTGAGAAGCTTCCATCTCTGACATCATTGAAAGCCATCAGAAGCTTTTTGGGCAATGGAGGATTTTACAGGAGATTCGTCAAGAATTTCCCCTCAATTTCCTAACCTCTGACAATGCTACTTGAGAAAGATGTCCCCTTTGAGTTCAAAGATGAGAGCATGACCACTTTCATAACCCTTAAGAAGAAACTTGTGGAGGCAAGAATAATAATAGCATCGGATTGGAATTTACCTTTTGAATTTATCTGTGATGCGAGAGACTTCGTAGGGGATAGTACTTGGATAGCGGCCGAAGAATCATTTCCATCTAATCTATTATGCAAGCAAAACCTTAAACTACACCACTACTGAGAAGGAATTGCTTGCAATGGTTATTGCCTTTGACAAATTTTATTCATATTTAGTGCTCCCAAAGGTAGTGGTGTACACAGACCATTCTACACTAAGATATCTAGTGAGTAAATCAGATCCCAAGCTTCGATTGATCAGATGAGTTCTTCTAATCTAGGAGTTTGACTTTGAAATAAAGGACAAGCGAGAGGCTAAAAATTTAGTTGCAGACCATTTGTCCAACATAGAAAACCCTCATAAGAGTAAGCTAGAGGAAAGCGATATAAATGACACCTTCCCTAATGAACATCTTTATAGCATTCAAATAATGAAGTAGGAATAGGATCTATGGTTTGCAAACTTTGTAAATTTTTTGCCCGTAGGTATACCTCCCAAATGGCCCATCTATCAACAGAAGAAGAAGCTTTTCTCAGATTTGAAGTGTTTCATTTGGGAGGGCCTTTATCTTCTTAAAGTTTGTTCTAACTAGGTGGTTAGAAGATGTGTTTCACAATTAGAAGGGCAAGTCATTCTGAAACACTATCATTCAAGTCCAACAGGGAGTCACTACAGCTTAAACTGTATAGCTAGCAAGGTATTGGATGCAGGTTTCTACTGGTCTTCAGTGTTCTAGGACACACAAAATTTGTTCAAAGATGTGATAGATGTCAATGAGTGGGAAACCTCTTTCACCTGGATGAGATGCCTCACAATTGGGACCAAGTCTATGAGGTTTTTGATGTTTGGGAGATTGAGTTTATGGCATGTTTCCCAATTCACATTGTCACAAGTTCATTCTGGTGGCAGTTGGTTCTATATTAAGGTGGGTGGAAGCACAAGCACTCCCTATGAATGATGCAAGGGCGGTGGTGAATTCTTAGAAAAAATTGTTCTTTGGATTTTGCATGCAAAGAGAAATTATAATTGATAGAGGTACCCACTTTTGCAACTCCCAAGTTTAGAAGATTCTGAAATGATATGGTGTCCTTCACAGAATTGCTACTCCATACCACCCTCAGACTAATGGTCAAGTTGAGGTCACAAACAAGGAAATCAAATGAATCCTTGAAAAGATAGTTTCTCATCATAGGAAGGATTAGGCTGATCACCTAGATGATGCACTTTGGGCGTATAGGACAATGTACAAAACACCTACTAGGGGCAACACCATACAGATTAGTCTATAGAAAATCATGCCATCTACCGGTTGAACTTGAACACAAAGCTAGCTTATTGGGTCGTCAAACACCTCAATCTTGATCCTCACTTGAAGGGCCATAAGAGAAAGTTCCGATTGAATAAGTTGGATGAATGGAACACCATGGATTACAAGAACTCTATGCTTTACAAAATGATAGCAAAAGAGTACCATGACCGGAACATTAAAAATGGGAAGCACTTCAAGGAAGGGGATAAGGTATTGTTCTTCAACTCTAGATTGAAGCTTTTTCCAGGAAAGTTGAAGTTACAATAGTCCGAGCCATTTATGATCTCACAAGTATTTTGCATGATGCCGTTGAGATAGCACACCTAGAAGGAGGTAAATTCAAGGTAAATGGCCATCGGTTGAAGCCATACTTTCATTGGGTCACCTCTCAAGAGACAAGAGGTAATTCATCACCATTCAATCCACCCTGAGGTAATACAAAGGTATGTTGAGCTAATGATGTTAAACAAGCACATTTTGGGAGACAACCTGAGTTTTAAATTCATTGTTCTTAATTTTTTTGGATTCCTTTTGATTGTAAAGTTTGTTAAGTTTAGCTTATTTGTTTGTGGTTGTGTGTGTTAGTATTTTGTTTTTTTAGTTAATCCAAGATTATCTTTAATTTCTCATGTTTATTCATTGAATTTGTGTTGTTTGAGTGTGTTTTATTACTTGTTTCAGTGATTAGTTTGTTATATATTGAATTCATTTGAAGTTGCAAGAGAGGCCTTGCCAAATTGTTTTTTCCGAAGTCCATATGGGTTGTTTCCAGCCATCATAAACTCATTTTGAAGCCTCCAGGAACCTTGTGGAAGCCCATGCACCAGCAAGACTCCTCGTGAGAACTCCTTGTAAAATACCTAGGAGCTTCACGGGCTAAAAAAGGACAGAAGCCCTCACGGGCCCATTATGCCCATAAGGAACCCTTGGGGCTTACAACCTTGCCTTCCCCAACCAAGGCTAATAACCTTGTAGGTGCCCATGCACTAGCATTGTCCCTCATAAGGCTCAGGCAGCCTTATGTGGTTGCGTTCTTTCTTCTTTCTTCCACTATTCATCTTCTCCTTCCTTGTTCTCCCTCATTTTTCCACCTTTTATCTTCATATTTCCACCGTTTTTTCATTTTTTTTTTCTCCTCTAATCTTCTCTCCCACCTCTTGCAACCTCAATTTCGTGGTTTATTTGGGGTTTCACCATTTTCTTTGTCGGATCTCATCTTTTTGGATTTTTAAGCCCTACCCCAAGGTTTGTTTCTAATTTGGTTTTTTATTCTTGGATTTTCATGCTTTGGGAGCTTAAATCTTGTGGTTGAATGTTAGGATGTGGTGTGTGAGATTTTCATGAGCGTTTTACCATCATTTGTAAATTTTTGAAAGCTCCATTTACAAGGAAGACTCTTGCAAAATTTTTCGTACCATCCAACTTCCTTATAGTCATATGACATCATTAGAGTCTCCAAATTCTTGTCTGCTTGATTTGTGGTTTGATCTTATGTCTTCTAGGTATGCTGAACAAATGAGTGGTATAAAAAAGACCAAGGCATGAGGATGCACCCATCGGCAAGCCATGCTTCACACAACCATGACACAAGGCAAGATATGATCTTTTGAGGACTATGCCCTTAGGCATCATCCGAATGATTTAATGGAATGGTCTTGAAACTTTGGGGTTGGTCAGGAATATATTGAAGTTGATTTCACATGATCAATGGGATAAGGCATTTTTGATTGAGGAACCCATCTACTGTGAGCTTACCTCTTCACTGACCTACTTCCATACCAAGGTATATTTGCATGCCTCGGGTCCATTTTTGCAAGGCCTTATGTCACACGTATGATCAGAGGCATGGGGTCGATTGCCTATTCCCAGGGTACTTCACTCCTCGGGATGTCAACCCTATTTTCAATACTCAGTCGTCGGTGGGATCATCACTAATCCTCTACCGTAGTCCGATTTTGAGTCAGATGATACCCTGCTACCACTTGAGCTTCACTTTCATGAATGTTTATATTAAAAAAATAAGGGTAAATTACAAGATTAGTCACTAAACTATCCACCAGTTCCTATTTTGGTCACTAAACAAAAGAAAATTCTATTTTGGTCACTAACCTTTTAAATTGCTTTCAATTTGGTCACTGACGCAACACCGTTAACGGCTATCTGACGTGGCTTAGCCATGTCTGCAAACTTGACCACGTCAGCACCTCTCTTTCAAAACCTGTCTTCTTTCTTCTTCCCCTTTCCCATTTCTTTTTTCTTTCTTGCCCTCACTCCTTCAATTTTTTTTGTAGGAGTCGTCCACTGTAATGGCCGAAAGCTATCAGATGGCCTTCCACAAGAAGAAAGTGCGACATCAGACACAGATTGATAATAAATAGGATATTGATCACTGTCCCTATTTCTTCCTTTATTGTGCAGTGAAAATGATAATTCATCAATGGGGAATCATGGGTCCCTTATGATAATTCATCTGAATGAGACCTGCAGTATGAAAACCTTCAAAATGTAGGGGAAAAACTATAATTTATTCTCCAACGGGGTACATCAGGGTCCCCAGAAAAGTCCGTGCTAATTGAATTTGATCTTTCTCTAACTGACACAACTACAATTAATTTAGTGCTAATCAACACTACAACTCTATAATCTAGTACCCAACCTTGCAAATCAACACCATCTATGTCTAAAAACAACAGAAACCAATGACTACATATTGCACAACCCTCACACAATTAATGCTTAATCTTTGTTTATTCTGCTTCGCAAATTCAATGAACAACTTGCACCTCCTTGAGAACACACACACAAGTACTTAAAAATTAATTGTTTGTCTAAACAAATACAAGAAAAAAAAACACAATACATGCAGAATGTCATTATGTAGAATAAGCAACACAGAATGTCATTATATTTTAATAATACACAGAATTCCAAGATGATGCAGAATAACCAACACATAATTTCTACAGAAGGAGAAAGGGCAAGGAAGAAGAAAGAAACGGGAAAGGGGAAGAAGAAAGAAAAGGGAAAGGGAAAGGGGAAGCAGAAAGAAGATAGGTTTTTAAAGAGAGGTGCTGACGTGGTTAAGTTTGTTGACATGGCTAAGCCACGTCAGATCGCCGTTAACGGCGTTGGCGTCAGTGACCAAATTGAAAGCAATTTAAAAGGTTAGTGACCAAAATAGAATGTTTTTTTGTTTAGTGACAAAAATAGGAACTGGTGGATAGTTTAGTGACTAATCTTGTAATTTAATAATAAATTAAATGTATCTCCTAATCTAGACCAAAATATTCAAAATATCCAAATCTCAAGACCAATCAAGAGCACCGATCTCAAGGCGGTCTAAAATACTCGAATCTCAGGATCAGCCAGGAGCACCAATCTCGAGGCCATCCAAAATACATAAATTTCAAGACCAGCCGAGAGTACCGATCTCTAGGCGGTCTAAAATACTCAAATCTCAATATCAGCCGAGAGCACAGATCTCGAGGTGGTCTAAAATATTAAAAATCTCAGGATCACCCGAGAGCACCGATCTCGAGGCGGTCTAAAATATTAAAATCTCAGGATCAGCCGAGAGCACCGATCTCGAGGCGGTCTAAAATACTCAAATCTCAAGATCAGCCGAGAGCACTGATCTCGAGGTGGTCTAAAATATTAAAATCTCAGGATCAGCCGAGAGCACCAATCTCGAGGTGATCCAAAGTACATAAATCTCAGGATCAGCCGAGAGCACCGATCTCGAGACGGTCTAAAATACTCAAATCTCAAGATCAGCCAAGAGCACTGATCTCGAGGTGGTCTAAAATAATCAAATCTCAAGATCAGCCGAGAGCACAGATCTCGAGGTGGTCTAAAATACCCAAATCACAGATCAGCCGAGAGCACCGACCTCGAGGTGATCTAAAATATCCAAGATATTCAAAATTCACAAATCTCAAGATCAGCCAAGAGCACATATCTCGAGCCGATCTAAAAATACTCAAACCTTCGGATCAACCAATTACAGGGATCCTGATGCAACCACAATACCAAGATCAACCGGGAATATAAATCATGAGGCGAAAAAAAATATATATATATATACATATATATATATATATAACAAATATAATAAACTAAAAAAAATAATAATAATTGGTAAAAAAATATGATAAAAAGATTTTTTTAAAAAAGGGAAAATAAAATAAAGCAAATCGTAAAAATAAAATAAAATAAAATAAATAAAAATAAAAAAATAAAAAAATAAAAATAAAAATAAAAATAAAATAAATAATAATAATAATAAATAAATATATATATAATCAGATAAATTAAAACAAAATAAGCAATATATATATAAATATATAATTAAAATAAAATAAAACCCGATAATAAATTAAAAAAAAATCAATCAAATCAAATGAAATCAAATAATAGTCATAATGATAATAAAAATAATAAAATAAATTAAAATATATATATATATAATAAATAAAATAATATATATATAACAACAAATCAATTAATCAATTAATCAAATCAAGTAAAACAAATAAAATAAAATACATATCTTATAAATATATATTATATACAAAAATAAAATCAGATAAAAAAAGATAATATATATAATAATGGTAATAAATTAATAATATAAAATATAAATAAAATAACTAAAATAATAAAATAGAAATAAATAAAATAAATATCATATATACGTATATAATATAACAATATATATATAATGTAATACATATATATATATATATGTGTTTAAGAGAGAGGAAGACGTGGGGCTGTTCATGAGAATGTGGTGGCGTGGGTGTGCAGTTGCCCCATGATGCCAGCGAATGACGGGAACCACGACATGAAGAGCAGTTGCCAAAAATGTTTTAAGAAGAGGAAGATCGAAGGAGAAGACGGAGAGGAGGAAAAGACAAAGAGAAGGAGAAGACGAAGAAGGAAGAGTGAAAGAGAAAGACGAAACAGAAGGTTCTCATTTTCCTCCAAACCTATATTCATATCTATATATATATATAAAAAGTTGCTGCCTACCGTCGATTGCCGTCTGCCGCCGTTGCTGCCTGTTGCTGTCACGCCTATCGCCATTGTTGTTGCCGTAGTGCGTCATCAACATCAAAGAAGTATATATATGTATATTGGAGCCGTTGCCGCCATCACCAACTTGGTCGACGCTAATATCGTTGCCCATTTGCTTGTTGCTGTGTTCCTGACGAGGAGCCGTGAAGATGAAGGAGCCTGAAATCTGGAAGTTGTAAACACGAAGGAGTCAAAGCATGAAGATGGAAGAGCTTGAGAAGCCACCGACCACGCATCAACGGATACCCCAGCGTCGCCATCTAAAGCTATATTTATCTGAAATGTTTCTCCGCTCGATGTCGATGAGAAGAGCGATACCATTCTCTGAATTTTCTTTGTGCTTGTGATTTCAAGATGAAGGACGCCCTCACTATAATCAAGAACATTGTGACCTATGCAAAGAACAACAAGTACGCAGTCTAATCAAAAACAATCTTGCCATCTCCATAAGCATCATCAAATCAAAAGCCTTCCTTTGCTTCGTTGTCCTGCTAAAAAAATGGACAGAAGAGGTGCGTTACTGTGGCGCTGGAGAAAATTACCAAAGTCGTGACGCATGACTTCAACCTTTGCCGATCCGTACTCAAGCTCACAATCCCCGATAGCAAAGCACTCGGATGCCGATCACGAATATTCAAGTATTATCGGACTCTTGGTGAATTTCCTGGATGATAGAGAAGAGATGATGATCAAAGAGACAACGGTGGTGCTGACTAAGTCCTTGTGCACTGAGCACTATCCCTACTATGATCATTCCAAAGCTATATTCAAGATTGGAGAAATGAAGCACCTCGTTCGGCATGAGTAATTCGGAGGACAAAGTGTTTAAATGATGGCATGACAAGATCCCCTTGCGTATATCCCGCAAGTGCACGGGTTTGTCGAAGTAATAATCTCGGGTGAGTGGGTATCGAATCCACAGGGAGTAGGGAGTAAAGACACTTAATTCGATTCTTAGCTATGTGGAATATCAACAATGGTAAGTGTGACAATGATTCAATTCTCAACAATTAAAAGCCACAAGTAAGAGAGCAAAAGTAAGGAGGAGGTAAGGCAATCGATAAAGATGGGGTACTCGGATGATGCTTCACCTAGGATAATCGCTTCAAGTGCAAGAACTCTCTATTATGCTTCCTAATCAATGCAATGGTGAGTCGTGGAAATCCTTACATACATAGTCCCAAATCTAAGGTCAACTATGTATAACTCTATTCATGTCCCGGAGGAGAGATTAAATAACCTCTCAACCTCGTACTCGCATAAAGTTGCAATGAGCTCTAGGGATTCCAGGTGATAAATCTCTTCCTAATTATAGACCTAACCCTTTGGTCCAGGCGGAAGGTCCTTAACCATAATTAAGCCATAGATACTAAGATCTCCTCAACGCTTCACTCCATTGCACGCGCAACTAAGCCCCAGCGGAGATTCATCCCTTAGACCATTCACTCTATTATGGCCGCAAAGAACTCGAGGAACGGAGGTAGAATCTATCACGTTGGAGGGGAAAGGGGACGCTCTTGTACCTCTCGACTCACCCTCTCAACCCTCTCCAACCTAGCTTTGTCTAACTCTCGTGGTGTGTCACTCACTCAAAAGGTTACCAACAAGAACTCTCAACCCTAGTGTCACTCTAGGGGAAATGTTCATACAATCAAGCATTCAAGGTTGGAACTCACAATAACCATCAATTTATTGAAAGCATAATAAAGAAGTTCAATGAAACGAATACATCCTAGGGTTCACAATCACCCAAGTACCCACTCGGGGTTTAGCTCTCCATGGAGCTAAGTACAATCAAAGAAATCGAATGTAAAAGCAATGAATCCATAAAGAAACTCCCTCGATGGTCGTGTCGATGGTCTTGTGGAGAGTCCTCTACTCGTCGCAAGGGATCCTTTGTCCGGCCTAGGTTACACCTCACCGGATCAATGCCGACGAAAGCTCTCCTAATAACCTTCTTCCAAATGACGCGCGATGTCGGAGCCATAGAACATCTCCAAAACCCTAGCTAATACCCCTCAAAACCCTAGCCGAAGCCCTCTCTCAAGTTGGGGAAAAGATGGAGAAAAGAATACCAAAATCGGGGCTGAATCGGCTTTAAATAGGGCTGGAATCAGGCGACTCCATGGGCGTGGACGGTACACGTGCCCGTGCGGAATTTCCACACGGCCGTGGATAATTTCCACACGCCCGTGTGGATTCTCTGTTTCTCTGATTTCTCGGCCGGCTGTGAACAGTACCGCTCTGCTACAGTCTCCGACCTGAATAACTTCCCAATTCCATATTTTCATCGGGGTAACGCAAACGGGCACACGTTTACGTCGTGAATCACTTGCTTCTTCAATGATATACATGTTGGTGGAGCTTTCGTTCTTATGTGCATAAATTGGAATGCTCGAGTGTGACTGCCTTTGTGCCCCTCCAAATGGATGTGCTCACTCGAATGCGAGGAGGTTGGCACACACTCTAGCATCTCACACCTGACCTATGTCTTCGCGTTTGAACCTTAGCAAGATTTCCTCCAAAATAGGTGCATTATGATCCACATTGGCCTATTTCCTTCATACTCGGCCTCACAACCCTACCTGCATAAAAGTAACATAAAAACACACATATTAGTGTAAAAATCTTAGAAAAGTAATGCTCAACATAAGGAATGAACACTTCGCATTCATATCGCACAAGCACTTATCATGGCACTCATTTTGTTCTACACAAAAGAAAGTACGAGAGAGAGCGAGAGAGAGAGAAAGAGAGAGGCCATGAGCACTATGAAGTTCTGCTATGAATGCAACAACATACTGTACCCGAAGGAGAATAAGGAGCAAAAAATCCTCCTTTTTGCTTACCGTAACTGTGAACACCAAGAGATTTCTAATGACAACTGTGTCTATAGAAATGAAGTTCTCCATTCTGTTGGTGAGCGTACTCAAGTTCTGCAGGATGAGCTAATCTAACTCTTCCTCGTACCAAGACTATCAGATGCACAAAGTGCAATCATTCGGAAGTTGTCTTCTTTCAGGCTACTGCGAGAGGAGAGGAAGGTATGACGCTGTTCTTCGTGTGCTGCGGTCCGGATTGTGGCCATCGGTGGAGGGATTAATATGCATTTAGGATGGCTGAAGTTCAAGTTAACATCTACTGTTGTGTTCTTCAAACTTTGAATAATGTTGACATAGTATATTATCCACGTACTGTGTCTCATAGTGGTTCAAAACCATCTCTTGGCTAGTTGCAGTTCAACACTTTTGAGCTTCTAGTTCATTTGCTACTTTGTTGTGTTAGAAACCATGAAAATTATCAAAATCGAATTTTAAACTTAAAGGACATGAAGAGAAGCATTGTTTTAATGGAAATGAATAATAGAGAATTGGGAAAGTAACTACTATGTTACATAAAAAAAGTGGTGGTGAATTATTGCTTAGCAAAGGATTTCTTGATTCATGCAGCATGGTGTATGCTGTTTTCCCAGGAGGCCAAAAAGAGTCATGGCCAGCCCTTCTATTTCAAAACACTTCAATGTAATTGATCCCTTACGAATCAATAATAACCTTGGTCACCAACATAAACTATATGGCTTAAATACTAATAATAAATGAATTAATAAGTAAGTTGCATGGAATGGACGTGAGCTGATTGCCTCGAACTTACTTCAATCGAATGGCGATCAAATCTATATCGTTCATCTTAAATTGCCTCGAACTTAAGCTATTTTCGCTTGATGATGATATCACAACCTTCCAATCATATAAACATCTATCTTATGGTGATCAAATCTGAGTCATTCATGTTGCCTCGAACTTAAACTATTTCTGCTTGATGATAATATCACAACCTTCCAATCATATAAACATCTATCTTATGGTGATCAAATCGGAGTCATTCAGGTTGCCTTGAACTTTAACTATTTATGCTTGATGATGAAATCATGGCCCTCCAATCGTATTTCCTGATGATCGAATCAGAACCATTCATCTTAGATTGCCTCGAACTTAAGCAATTTTTGCTTGATGATGAAATCACAACCTTCCAATCATACAAACATCTGAATCACTCATGTTGCCTCGAACTTAAACATTTCTTCTTGATGATGAAATCATAGCCCTCCAGTCATACCTCCTGATTATCAAATCAGAACCGTCCATCTTATATATTGCCTCGAACTTAGGCTATTTCTAATTGATGATGAAATTCTAGCTATCCAACCCTATGACCTTATGCTAAACATAATGATATAATCATGATGATGGTGATGCTATCATGAATGAAAATGATGAGGAGCATGAAATGAGAAGCATGTTATTGTGTGCTAACCATGATAATGATAATCCTATCAATGATGATCCTGATGCTAAACATGATGATATAATCATGATAACGATGATGCTATCATGCATACGTGAACTAAAGAGAAGAATCTAAAGGCGGGTTCCACCATTCAAAAGATGCCCATGGGATGAGCATAGATTAATATATTAAGATGCATGGACCGAACTACATTTAATGTTATATTGTTGCACATGTTTTGCAGCTTTGAAGCTTACTAAGTATCAACCCGAGTGAAGATTGGAGTTATCTAGAATTGATGTATCAATCCAATGCAGTGAATTCATCCCAAAGCAATGGCAGGAAAGATTATCTCGAGGCAGCGATGATATCTAAAATAAATATATAAATTTCAAGGCAATAATAAGTTCTATA
>NC_052479.1:16844272-16855363 GCF_009730915.1 Dioscorea cayenensis subsp. rotundata | reverse complement strand
TACGAGGGTAGATAAGCACTGCTAAAGAGTCAGATAAGTATATAAAAATGCATTAATTATGGTAGTTTAATGGTTTTCTAGAAATTTATCATGTTCGGTGGGCTAACACCGAAGACAATGATAGTTTATTACATACACCTAAAATGATATATTATAAACTATAACTTGATGATAGTAAGTACCCCATGCAATGCAACCCTAAAGGGGTAGAGAATATGTCACATCTTGATCCGAGGGCCCAGCACGTGACAACCGCCGCAACAACCCGAGGAGGGATACACACTCTACTCAACCCTCAAGTCGTTGTAAGCCTAAAAAAACCCTGGAATGAACAGCACTGAACAGAATATACAAAATAAAGGATACAAAGATACATAGAGGAAGCAACGATATCATATCTCGAAAATAGAGTTCAATGAGCATGCTCATCACAAATACAAAAAAGTTTTTAAGAAACTAGACAAGCATACAAATCATGCGCATAGAGTTCAAACACACTAGTTGATCCATATTCTTATACAACATGTTTATGCTCAAAGGACAACATACATGACATTGAAAATGAGTAATGAAAGAAAGATAAAGAATGCCCAGCACTCCGCCTGACCGCCACGCTACTAGGCGCAAAAGCTTGAAAAGAAAGGAGGGACTAAGTAACCTAAATCACTCAGTGAGCTAGTTAGCACAATTCTAATATGATATATAAAATAATCAATGAAATCAATAAAACAAAGTTTTTGCAATGTTACATATAGCTTAGAACCTTTCAGCATATATAACAACATATATACAAGTAAAAAAACTATAGATAGAAAAAAAGAACTGTCCAAATGAGAATGTCCACAATTCAAAAGCCGAAGATTTTCTTAAAATGAACTTTAATAATCCTAACACGTAAACCACGTCATCAAAACAATATTCCAAAAGATATACAAGAAATCATATCTCAAGATTTCATTCGTACGAAAATAATAAGTTTCTCAAACTATGAAATCAACATGTCTATTATCAAGTAGTGGTCTTAAAACCTCTCTAGACTCTAGCCTTAGTCGCAGCTAAGTTTAGAGTTGTTAAGGTCCTCATGCCTTTGGTGTTGACCCACCAGGAATCGATGTGGTGATATGGGTTCCCGATGTATATCAAATCAAGGTTCTATGCGCCACCTGAATTGGACAGTAAATCCAGGTCTTCATGCCACCTCAACAGGCTACCCGTGAAGACGACCCACTGAAGCAGGGAAAGGCTACACCCGGTCGCCATCAAAACCTGTGGAAGCTCAATAATAGAATATATATATATATATATATAATATTCATGAAGTCCCCATCCAAGATAGCATCCCTATCAGGGATGAAAACCGATTCCACAAATGCCGATGGCTAAAGCATATCAATACGTAAACATGTTTCATAAATAACTTTAATCTCGAAATACAAGTATGATCATTGTCATTCTCACTCAAATGTCAAGTATTTCATAAAAATAACAATAACATGGAAAACATTTTCAAATCGGTCAAAACCTTAGTTCAACACGATAAAACCATGAATTATTGTTATTCATACGAATAAGATTTTTAAACAATATATTCTAACAGAATTTTGTAATCACATAACCCACTCACAACTTAGATGATAAAAAACACACGCAAGCTACCTCTTCGCTGGCTCCTTGCCTCGCAATAAATCCTCAACAACTAACCCACCAAACACACGCACACACAAGCAACAAAAACAAACAAGGATTAAACAAAGGAAAAAAAAGAATGAAACCCTAGGTTAAATGCAATGTAACCCTAATTGAGGCCTAGGGTTGGCTCAAAACTGAATTCAAGGGTTTCCAAAGAGTTTCTAGAAAGGTCGCTCTCCTTCCAAACCAAGAAAACAAGATAATTAAGCAAAGTTCACTGGTGCTATAGTAACCCGATTTCAATGAAGAAGAGGGTTCATGGATTTAACAAGATTGAAGGAATACATGGAAATACATAGTCTCATCCACTCCTAACACTCAACGTACAAGAATGGAGACTAAAAATCAAGCTCTAATGCTCATCCACCATAACCTAGGTCTAGAAATCAAAATGCATAACAAAGCATGGAGAACAAGGAGGAGAAAGATGGCATACCTTGCTAATTCGACATCTGGAGCAGATGACAAATGAACCTTCCAACCCAAAGGAAAATGGAGGACATCTAGGTTTTGGTTTTTCTCTTCCAAGGAAGATGAAGAAGAGTGATATGATGAAGGGTAAAAGAAAGGGAAAGAATAAAGGGTTACAGGTTGTTAAATGACCAAAAATACCCTTGTTTCGTGGCCTGGAAAAGCCTTACAAGGGAGTAAACACATCTATATGGGCATGTATCTCATCTACACGCTTGTGTATCACCTTGTGTAATTGCTACAGTGTTTCTACTACAATGCTGCCAATCTGAATTCCAAAGAGTTACAAGGGCAAACACAGAGTTACACGACCATGGACATGCCCGTGTAGTTCTCAAAACTTTTTTAGAGAGTTACACGGGTGAGTACACGCCTAAGTACACACATGTCTACCTTTCTGACCAATTTCAGAGTTTTTCGGGAGAGTTACACGGGCAGGTACACAGTTACACGATCATGTACACCCCCATGCAATTATCTGTCGATGTTTAGAGTCTTTAGAGTATTACACTGTTACTATAGTACTACTGCTACATTGTATGCTACTATACCATTGCTACAGTGATACTACTTAAATACATTTCCTGAGATTTCCAGAGAGTTACACGGCAGGTACATGCCCTTGTACACGCACATGTAATTCTCTGGTCATGCACTCTATAGAAAAATGTATGAACGACTATTCTACAACCATGTACTCCCTAGGCCAAACAAAACATTACAGAGTCCCTAGGAGGGAAGACAAAACTAAAGAAAAATCCTTAACATCACTGAATTGGGTTCCTCCCACAAGAGACTAAATCGATCCCTACCTACCCATTCACAAACAATAGGTAAAACTAAATAAAAATATTTAAATAAATAAAAAAATTAAAAAAAATTAAATAGGATGAGTCAGTTGCATACATGGACATTTTAGTCTTTATACTTTTTTATAAAAATATTTTTTAGGGATTATTGTCTTCAGTGTAATAATCTTATCTCCTTCACATTCCTTTGAATTCAATTCCAAAACCAAATTAATTAAGAAAATATGAAAGTATAATTTCAAGATTATTACAACCTAGCATTGACGTGATACAGACAAACTAGTTATTTTCTCTTTTAAACTAGTCACTGTGTAATGACTCAAATATGGTATTAAATGAAATAGATGCAAGCAATTGAAATCAATGCAAAAGTCAATATATGTAATTCCAAGATTTATGAGAAATTAAAGGATTCATAGTCTAGCGGCATTTGATTTTATTGGGGAAAAACAAGAATGAAACAATAAAAAATCTCAAGTTCAAAACACATTGGAAGCAATAATGATAATGGGTTACCGGTTATGGGTATGGACTTGCAGCCCAAACCACTCGTCCTCGTCTGAGGGTGTGCAAACGAGATGCTTACTTCCCAATTCAGGCGCACACCCTTAATGTACATGGCGCTTATCGTTTTTGTAAGAAAAAAAAATTACTAGAAGAATTAATAGATTATTATCAGTTATATTTTTCCTATAAAAATTAACATTTAGATTAACTTTATCTTATTGAACAATGTATTTGAATATCAATCTCCATTTATGGTATTTTCATTTTCCATTAATCATAATTTGGTGTATCCACAACTAACAGATAAATTCTAAATTTGACAAGTATGCAAAAAATGAAAATTGGGTAAAGATGGATAAGATGATTAGTTATGACATGGAAATGTTTTTTTTTACTACATGGACAACATATAGCTATTGACCTTTTGTTTACAAAACAAGTGTATTAACTACCCCGCTATTGTCTTAATTGTGAGTCAACTATTTTCTTTTTGTGCCAACTCATAGCTTCTCCCACTCTCCTCTGTCTCTTTGTAATACTCTTCGTCGTTTCCCTCTTGCCATGGCAAGAGGGGACCAGACGCAAGATCCCCCTACTTCTGAGAAGCCTAAATCCTGGGCTCAAATCGCCTCTGGTCTCCGTCAATCCTCGGACAACTCTCCCCTGCATAATGAATGCATCCTCGCCAAGCTCAAAGAGACAACTGCTGATTTTATCAGACTTGATAATGATGCCATGAACAGAGCTAGAATGAAGTTCCAACATGCTCTTTATGGAAAATTGTTTGGTAAGCCGCCCCACTTCGATCAAGTCAAATCTGACTTGCTTGCTAAGTGGAACTCCTTTGGCGAGGTTTCCATCTCTGATCTTCCCAATGGATTTCTTCTAATTCGATGTCCCCCCCAAGCAACCATTCAGCGCATCCTCCTTGATGGACCTTGGTCTGTTAATGGCATTATCCTCCAGCTCTCCCCTTGGAAACCCTACTTTGAGCCCAGCTTTGCCAAGCTCGGCACTGCTGCTATCTGGTTGCAGCTTCATAACCTTCACATTGAGTTTTGGGAGGGTGAGATACTGGAAACTATTGCTGGCCAGTTTGGCTCCCTCCTCAAGATCGATGAATTTACTAATTCTCTCAGTCGCTCCAAGTATGCCCGCATCTGTGTCGAGATCAACTTGTCCAAACCTCTCTCCCGAGGCTTTTGGATAGGCGATGATCTTCACCGAGTGTTTGTCATAGTTCTGTACGAACGTTTACCGACTTTCTGTTATACGTATGGGATGATCGGACATGGCAGCAACTCCTGCTCCAGATCTTCGACGTCTGGTGCCACTAGAGCCGATCCAAATCGCCCGGAGTGGCTAGCCGTAACTGGATCAAGCCTGGTATCAAATGTTCCAGATCAGAGGATGGATGATGCTGATCATATCCCTTCACATCCCCCGTCGGAAAACTCTGCAGAACCGGTTCATCTTGTTGAAGAGAACGATTTTGGCCCTTGGCTTCTGGTGTCTCACCGGCGCGATGGCACTCGCGGTCGCGGGGGCGGCACACGTGCCAGCCGCGTGACTACCAGTGCTGCAGCCGACCCGAGCCCCGATATCGCCTCGTCCCGAGGTGCTGTCATTCGGAACATACGTAGCGGTAGGTCTGCTGCTTCTGGTGGGAGGCCCGTCACTCCCCTTGCTACTTTTGCTAATCCCAATGAGGAAATATGGCTGCCTACCCTCCCCACCCATTCATCTTCTAGTCCACCCATTACCTACTCTTCTCCCAACGTTCCATTTAATCCTTTAGGGTCCCAAGGCATTGAAGTGACTCAATCTAGTGCGTTGCCGCCCAACCCATACACTCACACATCCCCTCCCCTTCACTTGCCCCCAGATGAGAGAACTTGGATTGGACCACACCGCTCCAACTCCCCCAACCCTGTTCTTCGCTCCTCTATCACACCAGCTTTGCCCTCCCAGTCTGCCATTATCCCGAACCCTCATGTTTCCCTGGTGGATAAAGTCTCTATAGCTCTGGAGGAAGATGGTATGGAAGAAGATAATAGTCAAGATGAAGATTATTCCGAGGATGAAGACGACAATGAGATGTTACCGGAGGAGTCTCCTGATGATGGACCTGACGACTCCATGACTCTCATCCAGTATCAGACCGAAGCCCGTCAGGAAGCTTTAGTTAGAAAAGGCTCAAACCTATCTGATCTATCTCCCAAGAAGGGGAGAATCGAATCTGAAGAGCTCTGCTCTTGATCCTGTCCAGCCGGTCTTCCCTCTCAGGGAGTATTTGTTTTTCTTTTACTCTCTCGGTTTTTCATGATTACATCTAAAATCATCTGCTAGAACTGCAGGGGCATCTCCGCTGGCAGTACCTCTTCTCGGGTCATGCGTCTCATTCGCACTTACAAACTGGTTATCGTCTGTCTTGTTGAGACTAGAGCTGATTTTGATCGCGTTGAACGTTTTTGCAGGAAAATTCCTAAGCATTGGGACTGGGCAGCCATTCTTTCTAACGGCTATTTGGGTGGCATCATTGTTCTGTGGCATAAATCCTTGGGCACTGTCTCTCCCGTTGCAGTGTCCAATCGGGCCCTTCATATTATTATCTCATTTGATGATCACAAGAACTTTCTTATTTCAGTTATTTATAATTCTACTCGCCTTCGTAACCAATGTTTTCTTTGGAATGAACTCTCTAAGCTTTCCCTTCTTTGTATTCCTTGGCTTATTGTTGGAGACTTTAACTCTATTGTTCACAGGTCCGAACACAAAGGTGGTTCCTTTGCATATTATGCTAGAAAGGCTCGGTTCTTCCTAGATTTCATTAATGGGAACAATCTTATCGATCTGAACTACTCGGGTCCCCATTTCACTTGGTGCAACAATCAGTTAGGGCTAGCTCGGCTTTGGGCCAGACTGGATAGATGCTTGATCAATCTCGCTTGGGCTAACTCTTTTCAAATTAACAATCTTAAGCACCTTTCCAGATCATTCTCCGATCATTCTCCTCTCTTTCTCTCTTCTCTTCCTTTTATACCGCGCTCTAAGCATGTCTTTCGTTTTGATAATAACTGGTTTGAATTTGTTGGTTTTCATGTTGCAGTTCGCGACGCTTGGAATTGTGACCCCCATGGGAATCCCATGCATGCGTTTTCTCATCTCCTTTCCCAGTCCTGCTATAATCTTCGCATGTGGCGTCGGTCTGGTGTCAATCGAGCTGATTCTGATATGATTAATATTGAGGCTGAGATCAACCATCTTGAAAACTCTGATTTTAATTTAATTTCTCAGTCTCTTCTTTTAGAACACTATACTAACCTTTCTGCATTACAGCGTCAGTGCTGCAATATGTGGGCGCAGCGTGCTCGGTTGTCGTGGGTCAAAAACGGAGACAAGAATACCAGCTTCTTTCATGCCACTACTCGTATTCGAGCTCACACTAATTTTATTTCGCAGGTTGTTGATGTTCATGGTAACCATTGTAGAGACCAATCGAGTATTGAATGTGCCTTTCTTACTTTTTATAAAGACCTCTGGAACACTTCAATAAACACAATGGCTATCCCCCTCAATGTTCTCCCTGGCAACTTACCCTGCATCCCGGACTCTGTAGCAGCTTCCCTTGTTCGGGAGATTACTATGGAAGAAGTTTATACAACCATCCTTGAGCTCCCTGTAGGTAAGTCGCTCGTCTCTGATGGTTTTAATTCGGAGTTTTATCGCAATTTTTGGCCTATTATTGGTGATCGTCTTTTTGCGGCCATTCGGTTTTTCTTCAAGAATTCCTCTATGCCTACCTCTTGGGGTAAAACTTTTGTCACTCTTGTCCCCAAGAAGGAAAAACCTAAACTTGTAACTGATTTCAGACCGATTTCTCTCTGTAACGTGAATTTCAAAATTATCACCAAACTTTTAGCCAATCGCTTGAAGCTTGTTCTCCCTAGTCTGATAGGTGGAGAGCAAGCTGGTTTTGTTTCGGATCGGTGCTCTTTTGATAATATTATTGCGGTGCAAGAGGTTGTGCATACTTTAGAATCTGATACCAAGAACCCCCCAAGGATGATAATTAAATTAGATATCGAAAAAGCGTATGATATGGTTAATTGGAGTGCAATTCTTGTCGTTCTTCGTAGAATGAACTTTCCTTCAATTTGGATTTCCTGGATTTCTTCTTATCTTCATGCTTGCTCCTTCTCTATTCTGGTTAATGGGAATCCTTCTCCCTGGTTTACTTCGTCCAGAGGTGTCCGTCCGGGAGATCCTATCTCTTCCTATCTGTTCATCATAGTTACTCAGATTCTTACTTCTTTTCTCAATATTAGTCTTATGAACAACACAATTCCGGGATTCCATTAGGGCCTTAATCAAAATTTCAATCACCTTATGTTCGTGGATGATCTAATTCTTATTACGCTGGCTACCAGGCATGCTGCCCATAATATTAATCAATGCCTCCATCTTTATGGTAAGCTTACTGGTCAGCGTCCCAATTTTTTCAAGTCGCAAATCTTTTTTCCTTACTGGTGTAATAAACATATCTCTTCTAGAATTTGCTCTATCTTGAATCTTACTCAGGCTTCCTTCCCATTCAAATACCTTGGCATTTTAATTTCTCCAAAGAGACTTGCTGTCTCGACTTTTCAACCCATGGTAGATCGCGTCCGTCTGATTTGTAAACGCTGGAGTAATTTCAATCTTTCGTACACTGCTAAAACCATCCTGATTAACTCTTCAATTCTCTCTCTCCCTATTTATATCATGTCTGTCTGTCACATTCCTGAATCAATTATTTCTGAGATCACTAAAGCTGTAAGGAGGTTTTTCTGGAGTAGGAATGGCAATGGAAAGGGCATCCATAATGTGAATTGGAAAGTTATTAATGAAGGTAAGCCTGGGGGGGGGGCATTGGTATTAGGAATTTGTCTCTTGCTAAATACTCTTTAATGGCTAAGCATTTTTTTTAAGTTCTTAAATGGCGCGAATGATATTTGGGTCAACATTATGCATTTAAAGTACGTTGATTTTAATTTTTGGAAGTGCTCAACCCTGTTCCTTGTTCTGGGTTCTTCAGATGTTTGGTTAATACTGTCGTTCGCATTAAGCATTTTTGCCGCATTAATTGTGTTAATCCCAGCAATACCTCTTTCTTATGGGACCCTTGGTGTTTCGATATTCCAATTGCCCGTAAACCTACTTTTATCAATATGAGTGAGGATCTTGATCATCTTTCTATTTTAGACTTTGTCCAAGGGGATAGATGGAATGCTGTTAAGCTACGTCATGTTTTTGGTTCCATCCTTGACCCCCTGGCTTTGCCTTCATGCTCTAGTGATGACAATCACCGCAGCCACTGGATTTGGAATTCCCCTTTATACATCTAACTATTTCCTCTTCAGTGTATAATCATTTGAACCTCTGTCTTTCTCAATCTGACTCTTGGCCTGGTTGGCAGTTAATTTGGCGTCTCCGCATTGCCCCTCGCGCGAAGCATTTTCTTTGGACCCTGTTCCATGGCCGCATTACTACATCCAATTTTCTTTTTCATACAAATATGGGCCCTAATAACCCCTGCATTATGTGTGGTACCTCTTGCGAAACTATTGACCATCTATTTGGTGATTGTTTTATTGCTATGCAAGTTTGGTCCCATCTCAGTCTGAGAATCAATACCTATGTCCATTTTCCCGCTGGCTTCACCTCTGGTCTTTGGCTCACTGATGGCAGCTATTCTAATCATACTATTTCTATCATTGCTGCTACGGCATGGTTTCTTTGGAAATCTCGTTGTGATGTAATATTCCGCAATGCCAACATCAATATCCCTGCCACTGTTTGCAGAGCGATTGCTCATGTGCAGGAACATTTCAATTGTAATTCTGGTCTACTTGGGCAAAGGCTCATACTGAATAACTTCTCCTGCTACGACGAGCTCTTCTTATTTACCCATGTCAACACCAACACGAGCGCCAAGGTAAGATCGGTTGGCTTCTTTCTCTCCAATGCTAATTACTCTGTCAACATTGCAGGCTGCTTCGCTCAAGCTTTGGATGAACACTCGAGAGACGATCTGTTTGCTCTGGATATTGCACTTCGTGTAGCGCTGGATCGGCACTCTCCTGTCAAGCATATACTCGTTGATATCTATTCAACCATTAGCGCTCTTCATGACTCTGATGCTGTCATTAACTAGAGATTTGCTTCTCAACTCACATCCATCAGATCTCTTCTGGAAGCTCACGGTTCGCCTTCTATCCATTGCATCCCCGGCACATGGATGGCCCCAGCTATCTCTTTGGCTACGCTTGGTTTCAACTACTCAACACTCAATCTCTTCCTGTTTGGAAGAGATCTTCCTCGTTGGATCATGAAATGTTTCATTGATTCTGGATTTAATTTCTAGTTTCTTTTGTTCTCTTCTTTAGTTCTCCTTTGTCTTTTGTTTGCTCAGCTTTTACTAGTTTGTTTTTTCCCTTTCTTTTTAATAAATCAACCACTTTGGGGTTCTTCCTTAAAAAAAAAAAAACTACCCCGCTATTGCTGCAGCGGCAATGTAGAATTAATTGTGTCATATTATATATAAGGCCACATTAAAAGCAATTTGTAATGTTGTTTGATATCCAGCGTTGAGTCCACTTGTACCTCTACTTAAGAACAAGACATTTTTAGAACTACAAAACAATCACAATGGCCCCATGGCACAAAAGCAAAAACAGGCTAACAAAAGGCTAATTTTTATGTTGTCAAAATAGAATTTGATTTACGTTCGGTCACAAATCTTAATTTAAATTGGAAAACTTGTGGTATTTTTTTACAAACTTATTATCTCATTATCAAATAGTTGCATAATATTTTGGTAAGTTTTTTTTACAAAAAAAATTATAAATATTAGCTTAAACGCATTCTTATAAATATTTTTGTTTATTTATTATTATTATTTTACAAAAGTTATAAACAACATCAAAAGGATATGTAGGTAACTACTCCTCCTCTAAGAGACCCACACAAAAACCAACAAATAGTAATGATAAATAGTACTAGGTCTTAGTGAACAACAAGTGAACAATATTAAAGATCAGTACCATATCATCTTTTTGCGCAATTTATGATAAATTACCACCGGACTACTAGCGATTTATCATTATTCTTTTATTTTGATCAAGGAATTCAAACACCATGCACATGTTGTTGCTTTTCTACAAATTATCCATCATGCTCCCTCCTCCAATTGTCTATTTATTATCTTGACCTTTGACATTCGATCTCTATCCAATACAAGTCATGTTTTAGAAAAAAACTTTCTTTCCTTTTAGTTTTTTTTTTTAAAACTCATAATTAAATCGTTTAAAAATTAAAGTTTATTTATTTATTTATTTTTGATAAATAAGACCAATACAGTTAAAATCGTGCACATAAGCTAAGATTGAATTGTTTAGTTGATGGGCTCTCATCCAGTGAAGCGGTGTTAAGGTTGCAAACTCATACACCACTGTATCCAGTGGGCTTAAATTTTCTACACCAACATCTTGCACAATGGATCAATACCACTTACTTATGAAATCTTTAATAACGGGATTTTAGAATCTCTTAATTTAGACTTTCATTCAATTTT
>NC_052479.1:16797476-16843272 GCF_009730915.1 Dioscorea cayenensis subsp. rotundata | reverse complement strand
TGTACCCAACAAGATCGGGTAGTCAAATACACAGGGACTAAAATAGCTCTCAATACACAGGTACTAAAAATATATATGAAATGCACGCGATCATCAGATATAGTGCAATTTTGTGGGCATCCAAGAAGCAGGACATAGTTACATTGTTAACCACAGAGGCAGAGTATATTGCTGCCACTTCTGTCGCTTGCCAAACAAATTGGGCTCGGAAAGATGCTAATAAGTGCTAGAAAGTTCATATTTCCTATATCATTTACCCTACATTCATCATGGAATTTTACATGTTTAGCACCTAATTAGTATGAAAATTTACTCATGTGTTCACCACAACCTTTATTTCTATTTTAGAGAAAAAAGAAGCAAATTACATGTCATTTTTGAAGCAAATTGGACCAAGTCGTTGACCCATAGGGTTTACCAAGACTCATAATGGCTCGTGGTGACATCTTATGATGGTCATTGTCTCACACTCAAAGCATTGTCGTATCAAGCTATGGCAGTGTGGAATTAACGGGAGCAACACTAAAGACATAAAAGCCGCGACAACATCCTGCTGTCTATCAACACAATGCCCGAGAGCCATGCAAGGATGCCACTTGGAGCCCACACTAATAACTTACTTTCACCACGGGCATCACAATGCTCGTGATTAGGCCGTGGTAGATTAGATCCTATATATATCCTAGGTTTTTTTCCGATTTCGAGGGGATTCTTTTGCAAAAATAAGGTAGCACGCACCATAGTTCTATAGATCTGAGTGGCTGTAGATGACTTTTATCCATATTTAAGTAGGTTCCGGTGAGTTTTTGACAATGCCCCTTGCGTGTGACCCGCAAGTGCACAGGTTTATCGAAGTAATAAATCCCAGGTGAGTGGGTATTGTATCCATAGGGAGTAGGGAATACAAATACCAAGATTGCGATCTAACTAATCGAAGTTGGAATAATGATTTTGTTGATAAAGTATAATGGAAGCAAGAATAAAAGAAACAATAAAGAGAGAAGCACAAATAGATGAGAGGTCGAGCAATCGATAGAAGTTGGGTACTCGGATATTGTTCCACCTAGAACAATTGCTTCAAGTCCAAAATCAACAATTATATCTCCTAATTGATGCCCTAATGAGTCATGGAAATCCTTAAACACACGGGTCCCAAACCTAAGGTCAACCGTGACTAACTCTCACATTATGTCCCGGCGGAGAAATTGATCAATCTCAACATCTCACACCGTGCAGAGTTGCAAGACACTCTAGAGATTCCAAGTGATAAACCCTATTCCAATGTATAGATCTAGCCCTTTGTCCAGGCGAAAGACCCTAGTCGCAATTAAGCCCTAGGTGCTAAAGTGACTTGACAAGGTCCCCTTGCGTATATCCAGCAAGTGCACGGGTTTGTCGAAGTAATAATCCTGGATGAGCAGGTATCAAATCCACAGGAGTAGGGAATAAAAAAACACTTAATCCGCTTCTTAGATATGTGAAAGGTCAGTAGTGATAAGTGTGACAATGATTCAATTCTCAAAAGTAAAAACAACAAGTAAGAGAGCACGAGTAAAGGAGGAGGTAAGGCAATCGATAAAGATGGGGTACTCGGATAATGCTCCGCCTAGGACAATTGTTTCAAGTACAAGAACCCTCTATTATGCTTCCTAATCAATGCAATGGTGAGTCGTGGAAATCCTTAAATACATAGTCCCAAATCTAAGGTCAACTATGTCTAACTCTATACATCACCCAGAGGAGAGATTAGATAACCTCTCAACCTCGCATTCGAATAGAATTGCAATGAGCTCTAGGGATTCCAAGTGATAAATCTCTTCTGAATTATATACCTAACCCTTTGGTCCAGGTGGAAGGTCCCTAACCATGATTAAGCCCTAGATACTAAGATCACCTCAACGCTTCACTCCATTGCACGCGCAACTAAGCCCCAGTGGAGGGTCATCCCTTAGACCATTCACTCTATTATGGCTGCAAAGAACTCGAGGAACGGAGGTAGAATCTATCACGCCGGAGGAGAAAGGGGACGCTCCTGTACCTCTCGACTCACCTTCTCAACCATCTCCAACCTAACTTTGTCTAACGCTCGTGGTGTATCACTCACTCACAAGGTTACCAACAAGAACTCTCAACCCTAGTGTCACTCAAGGGGAAATGTTCATGCAATCAAGCATTCAAGGTTGGAACTCACAACAAACATCAATTAATTGAAATCATAATAAAAAGATTCAATAAAACAAATACATCCTAGGGTTCACAAATACCCAAGTACCCACTAGGGGTTTAGCTCTCCATGGAGCTAAGTACAATCAAAGAAATAGAATGTAAAAGCAATGAATCCATAGAGAAACCCCCTCGATATTCATTTCGATGGTCTTGTGGAAAGTCCTCTACTCGTCGTCCAAGGATTCCCTTGTTTGTTATAGGATACACCTCGACGGAAGCTCCCCTACCAACCTTCTTCCAAAGGAATGACGATGTCAGAGCCGTAGAACCTCTCCAAAACCCTAGCCAATACCTATCAAAATCCTAGCCGAAACCCTCTCTAGAGTTGGGGAAAAGATGGAGAAAAGAATGCTGAAATCGGGGCTGAATCGGCTTTAAATAGGGCTAGAATCGGGGATCCACACGCTCCTGTGGATTTGTCACACGCACATAGGCGTGGGTAATTTCCACACGCCCGTGTGGAATCTCTGGAATTATGATTTTTGGCCGAGTGTGAACAGTGCTGCTACAGTACTTTCCCTGCGGTACTCTGCTACAGTGCCTGGCCGAAAATACTTCCCGAGTCCATACTTTCATCGAGGTGACGCAAACGGGCACACGTTCAAGTCGTAGATCGCTTTGCTTCTTTAATGATGGACAAGTTGGTGGAGATCTTGTTCTATGTGCAAAAGACGGAATGCTTGAGTGTGGCTGCCCTTGTGCCCCTCTAAATGGTTGTGCTAACTCAAATACGAGGAGGTTGGCGCGCACTCTAGCATCTCACACCCGACCTATATCTTCCTGTTTGAACCTTAGCAAGATTTCCTCCAAAATTGGTGCATTATGATCCACATTGGTTTCTTTCCTTCATACTCGGCCTCACAACCCTACCAGCACGAAAGTAACATAAAAACACCCAAATTAGTGTAAAAACCAGAGAAAAGTAATGGTCAACATAAGGAAAGAATGCTTCACATTCATATCACACAAGCACTTATGATTACTTCAACACTTCACTCCATTTCCTATGCAACTAAGCCCCAGCGGAGGTCATCCCTTAGCCCATTCACTCTACTATAACCGCAAAGAACTCTTGGAATGTGGAGGTAGGATAAATCACATTAGAGGGGAAGGGGACGCTCCGCTACCTGCCGACTCACCCTATCGACCCTCTCCAATCTTGTAATGTCTAATCCTTATGGTGTGTCACTCACTTACAAAGGTTACCAATGTAGACTCTCAACCCTAATGTCACTCTAAGGGAGAAATCATGCAACAAGAATTCAAGATTGAAACTTAATTAAAAGACATCAATTAAGGAAAACATAATAGAAGATTAATAAAACAAATACATCCTAGGGTTAACAAATCCAAGTACCCACTAGGGGTTTAGCTCTCCATAGAGCTAGTTACAATCAACAATGAAATCGAATGTAAAAACAAGTAATCCATAGAAGAACCCCCTCGGTATTCATGTCGATGGTCTTGTGAAGTAGCCTGGTCTTCTACAAAGGTCCTCTTGTCCTGCCTAGGGCACATCTCGCCAGATCGGTACCAATGAAAGCTCCCCCAATAACCTTCTTCCAAGGGGAGCGTGGTGTCGAATCCTTACAACCACTCCAAAGACTTGCCAAAAGCCCCTTAAAACCCTAGCTGACGGCCTCTCAAAAGATAGGGAAAATTTAGAGAGGAGGATGAAAGATTTGCCCTAAAATCGGGCTAAATCACGGCTAAAATAAGGTTGGAATCACACATCAACACGCCCTTGTGGATTCTCCACATGAGCCTGTTGAATTTCCACACGGGCGTGGGGAATTTCCACACGCCCATGTGGATTTTCTAGAAACCTGATTTTCGGCCGGTTGTGAACAATAACTGATACAGTGTATTGCTACATTGATTTGCTACATGCCTTCTACAATGCTCCACCAAAACACTCTCAATTCCACACTTCTCTTCGAGGCAACATAAATGGGCACACGTTTATGTGGTAGATCGCATCGCTTCTTCAATAAATGGGTTCATTGGTGAAGATCTTGCTATCATTGCATAAGTTGGGATACATAAATGTGACTTCCTTCGTGCCTCTCCAACTCATTGTAATGGCTTGAATACATGTAGGTTGGCACACATTTACGTATCTTAGAGCCCCACTTGTGTCTTCTCATTTGTTCCTTCCAAGATTCCACTAAATAGTGCGTTCACGATCTACTTTTGGCTTCTTTTCTTAATACTTAGCTTCACAACCTCACATGCAAAAAACAACACAAAAACACATGTATTAGCGCTTAAACCTGATAAAAGTAATGTTGATCGTAAGCAAAAAATACTTCACATTTTTAACACACAAGCACTTATCAAACTCCCCCACACTTAAGATTTTGCTTGTCCTCAACCAAAGAAATAAAACATTGAAGCATAGAAGAAAGAGATATTGAAAGTGCTTGGCCTTAGGTTCACCAAAGCATGCAAGGAAAGCATTCTATGAGTAAGGGCAATTTCAATACTAAATACGAAAAATAAATGCCCTAGCTAAAAACTCTAATAAAAAAGGACAACAAACCTGAGATCTTATAATTGTGTCTAAACTCACTCAAGTAAACCCAAAGTATACTCCTCAATGTTCCAAGTATAAGGGACTTATTTAACTACAAAACTTAACAAAACAAAAAGATGGTAGTAGCTTCACACATCCTTTAAGGTAGCCCTTTCTGAAGCGGCCGCTATGGTAGCTTTCACACTTTCGAGGTGGTAGCTCTTTCTACCAGGGTGGTAGCTTTCACTCATCCCATGAGATAGCTCTTTCTCTCATTAGGGTATAACTAGTATCCGACTTATGAGAGTAGTTTTATACTTCATAGGTGATAGCTCTTTCCACCCGCTAATGCACAATTTAACAATCTATTTTTTTTCTTTTCTTTTTTTTCCTTTTTTTTTTTACAAAATAGAACAAGAAACAAAACTAATTAGTCCCTTAAACATCGAACTTAACTTTCCAAAAGAGTTTCATGAGAGAGTAGTGCAACAAGTGTCAATCGGGCAAAAATTCCTAGCAATTCAAGTAAGAACTAGAGCATGAAAACATTCAATGTTAAAACTTCTCCTAAACTCAAGAATACACTCATTGCAACTAAGGTGAACCACCATTGGCTACGTGAGCATGTATGTTAATCGAAATTTATGTAAAGGACATGTGCAATGTGAACTCCCTTCCCCACACACACACACACTTAAGATATACATTGTCCTCAATGTACATATACAAACACAATAAAAGTAATACAATTTAAAATGCATGTGGGAATGGGCAATTGAAACAATACTCCTTTGACACCTAGTGTTGCGTTTGATGGAGCTAAATCCTTGCGATTAAAATTCCAATGGGTTGTGAAGCACACACGGCCGAACATTGGCCGTGTCCATGACTAGTTCTCAATTCCCAAACTGACAAGACCATTTGCATGCATACACAAGGGGGTTCAGTGAAGCTCAATAAAAACAAAAATAGCTCAAGTATATAAAAGATAAAGCAATGAATATAACTCGAGACAAAACAAAAGATAAACTCAGAAGGAAGATCCCTTTTGAGTATACAAGTCCAAAATAAAATACAGAAAGAAAGATGAAAAATATAAACACAAAGTAAAAGAAAGACGCATCAAGCGTCGGTGTCATCCTATGTCGGTGACAACGCCCCTTGCGTATGTCCCGCAAGTGCACGGGTTTGTCGAAGTAATAAAATCCCCAATGAGTGGGGTATCGTATCCACAGGGAGTAGGGAATAAAAGCACTTAAATTATTTCTTAACTAAGTGAGAGATGAATAGTGATATGTGTGATAAGATGTGAAATAACAAAAGTAAAAGAACAAGAAAGAGAGCACAAGTAAAGGAGAAGGTAAGGCAATAGATATAAATGGGGTACCCGGATATTGTTCCGCCTAGGACAATTGTTTCAAGTGCAAGAATCCTCTATTATACTTTCTAACTGATGCAATAATGAGTCATGGAGATCTTTGCATACATGGTCCCAAATCTAAGGTCAACCATGTCTAACTCTTTTACATGTCCCCGAAGGAGAAATTGAATAACCTCTCAACCTCGTGACTCAGTATAGAGTTGCAATGAGTTCTAGGGATTCCAATTGATAAATCCTCTTCCTAAATGTAGACCTAACCCTTTTGTCCAGGTGGAAGGTCCCTAGCCACAATTAAGCCCTAGGTGCTAAAATAACTTCAAAGCTTGACTCCGTTGCACCCGCAACTAAGCCCCAGCGGAAGGTCATCCTTTAGCCCATTCACTCTACTAGGACCACAAAGAACTTAAGGAAATTGAGGTAGAATAAATCACTACGAAGGGGAAAGGGGATGCTCTGCTACCTCTCGACTCATCCTCTCAACCCTCTCCAATCTAGCTTTGCTAACTCTCGTGGTGTGTCACTCACTCACAAGGGTTACCAACAAGAACTCTCAACCCTAGTGTCACTCTAAGGGAGTATTCATACAATCAAGCATTCAAGATTGGAACTCAATTAAACATCAATTAATTGAAAGCATAATAAAGAGGTTCAAAGAAACGAATACATTCTAGGGTTCACAAAATACCCAAGTACCCAGAGGGGTTTAGCTCTCCATGGAGATAATTACAATTAATGAAATCAAATGTAAAAGCAAAGAATCCATAGAAAACCCACTTAATAGTCGTGGTGATGGTCTTGTGCAGAGTCCGCTACTCGTCCAAGGGTCCCTTTGTCCGGCCAAGGATACACCTCGCCGGATCGGTGCCTACTGAAAGCTCTCCCACTCAACCTTCTACCAAACGGAGTGCGATGTCAGAGCCGTATAAACTCTCCAAATCCCAGCCAATATCTCTCAAAACCCTAGCCGAAGCCCTCTCTCAAGTTAGGAAAAAGATGGAGAAAAGATTTCTGAAATCGGGCTGAAATTAGCTTTTAAAGGGGTGGAATCGGGAATCCAAACGCCCCTTTGGGCGGCCGTGTTGATTTTTCACATGGACATAAGGAATTAACGCACGCCGGTGTGAATTCTCTGTTTTCATCCTTCTTTGGCCTGCTGCGAACAGTACATGCTATAGTGTTTGCTACAGTATTTGCTATAGTACAGGGCTGAAACACTCCCGAATCCATGCTTTCATCGAGGTAATGTAAACGGGCACATGTTTACATCATAGATCGCTTTGTTTCTTCAATAACGGACATGTTGGTGGAGATCTTGCTATACATGCACAAGCCGGAATGCTTGAATCGATCGCCTTTGTGCCCCTCCAAATCATTGGGCTAACTTCAATACGAGGAGTTTGGCACACATTTCCACATTTCAACCCAACTTATGTCTTCGCTCGAACCTTCTTAAGATTTCCTCAAATGGTGCATTTACGATCCACATTCGTTTCTTTCTCTAATATTCGGCCTCACAACCCTATTTGCATAAAAGTAACATAAATACACAGATATTAGCGTTAAAAGCCCATAAAAGTAATGCTCATCATGAGGAAAGAACACTTCGCATTTTTTTCGCACAAGTACTTATCAAACTCCCCCACACTTAAGCTTTTGCTTGTCCTCAAGAAAAAATTAAAACATTATGTGCATAGATAAAGGGAAACATTGAAGTGCTTGGGCTTTAGGGTTCACCAAAAGCATACAAAGAGAGCATTCTACAAGCAAGGGAAATTTCAACACTAAATACGAAAAATCAATGCTCTAGCTAAAAACTTGAATCAAAAAGGACAATAAACCCGAAATCATGTAAGTGTGTGAACTCACTCAAAACAACCCAAAGTATACTCCTTAAAGTTCTTAGTACAAGGGACTTATTTATCTACAAAAAGTAACAAAATTTTAAGGATTGTAGTAGCTTCACACATCCTCAAAGGTGGCCGTTTCCAAAGCGGCCGCTAAGGTGGCTCTCACATTTTTGAGGTGGTAGATCTTCCTACTAGAGTGGTAGCTTTTACTCATCCCTATGAGATAGCTCTTTCTCCTCGTTAGGGCACAACTAGTATCCGACTTATGAGAGTAGCTTCATACTTCATAGGTGGTAGGGTCTTTCCACCCAACAAGCACAAAATAAACAATAAAAAGTATTTTTCTTTCTTTTCATTTCACCATTTTTTTTCAAATAACAAAAGAAACAACAATAACTAGTCCCTTTAACATCGAACATCAGTTTCCAAAGGAGTTTAAAGAGTGAGTAGTGCAACAAGTGTCAATCACGCAAAAATTCCTACAAATTCAAGCAAAAACTAGACCATGAAGACATTCAATGTTAAAAATTTACCTAAACTCAAGAATTTAATCATTGCAACTAAGGTGAACCACCATTGGCTATGTGAGCATGTATATCAATCAAAAATTAATATAAAAAGAGATGTGCACTATGAACCCCCTAACCACTCTAAGTTGTACATTATCCCCAATGTACACATGCAAGCTCACTCATAATGTATATCAATCAAGAACAAATGTGGGAGAAGCAATCAAAAACAATACTCCCTTTGCCTCCTAGTGATGCATTTGATGGAGTTAAATCCTTGGGGAGTGATGTTCCAACTGGGTTGTAAAGCGTATCACGACTAAGTGCGTAAAACACCATTAGCCATGCCCTTGATAAAGTCTCAATTTCCATGATGATAAGACCATCTGCACGAATACACGAGGGGGTTCAGTGAAGCTCAATAAAACAAAAACAACAACTAAAGTATATAAAAGATAAAGCAATGAATATAACTCGAGGCAACAAAACGAAAATAAACTCAGAAGGAAAGTCCTCTCTGAGTATACAAGTCAAAAATGAAATGCAAAAAGTAATAAAAATGACAAAAACAAAGTTAAGTGTTGGTGCCATCCGCTGTCGGCTCTACTAGTGTTGCAGGTGCTAAATCAATTGGCAGTGGTGGAAATAGTGGTGGTGATGCCGGAGGGGTCCTCGGTCTCCTGATAAAGGGTGAGGACTCTAATAGCTATAGTACAATGTCAAGACGTGCCATCATCCCCGCGTACTATGCAACATATAAAGTCTGGGCCTCTGCGAGCTCAAACCGAAGCTCACCCTCAGCACTCTCGAGCCTCTCAAAATGATCATGAGCTCGAGAGGGAGTAAAAATGGGTACCGAATGGCAGAGTGTCTCCTACGTTGCAAGGGGTGCTCTGGTCCCTATGGGTGCAAACCAAGGCCTGGGAACCTATCTTGAACCCTCCATCGTATCCCTTCCGCCTCTGCCAATCTCCGGAGCAGCGTAGCTAGAATGTATGCTCCGGGCCCACATCTATGCACCAACCCCATCATCCTAATCGTGATCAAACCCAAGAGAAAGAAAGGCATGACAGTCTCTCCTGGCACCGCTGGATGGCATCCAGAAAACCCATCCCAAAGATGAGTCTAGTGACGTAGGGACCAGCGAATAATACTCATATTCTTGCAAACTAGCCCTGGTGCCTCAATACGTCCTCCACTAAATGCCCGAGGTGAATTGGCACATTGCTGACCATGGAGTATAAATAAGGTAGGTCCCTGCACTGTTCAAAAACAACTATGTTGTCACCTCAACCCGACACAATGACACTCTCTGAGGACCTGAGTGTAAGCATCTCATGAGCTCAGCAGGGATACATTGGTGGCCTTGGACACTCCTGGTTCGTACTGCCCATGTCCACATAAAACTCAGTACACTTGCTGCGGAGTCACTTTGCTCGGGAAATCCATTGGCAAGTGAACATACTCCTCTGTACATGTGTAGGGTTTCATCACTACAAACCCATACAAACAGAGAATTTGTTGACACTCATGCAAAATGGATATCCAAATACTCTAATCGTATAGCATTCACAAAGTTGTCAAATCTCCTATGTGGTTGAACAAACTCGAAAGACCCCAACACCTCTAGCGTCAACGTATGGAAAGCTAGCTCTTGGATAGTCAATAATCTTCTCCAGCTTCTCAATGCTAGAATCTCATCAATCTCATCATCTAGCTCGTCACGCCACCGAATCTCTCTCAGCACACTCAAATCCACAAAGTGAGGCTAGCCCAAAACTAAGTGCTCATAATCCCTCAAATCAGAGCTCGATGCTCGAGGATTCAAGAACCCCCATATGTACTCGCTCGGTGGGGTCTCTGCGACGACTAGCTTCATGCTTCTTCGAACGAGGTGCCAAATCTGCAAGAATTGATGAGAAAATGATAAATGAAGCGCTAGAAACGAGATTGCAGAATTTCCAACAGGCCTATGGCAAATTACCCACTCGATTATTGGATCTACGGGGCGTGAAATCCAGACGGTTTGCAAGTCAATGCTCCAAGATTACAACTTAAAACCACGGTTAAATGGTTTCTAAGCATGCATAAACTATTATAAAGTGGAAATTACATGCAACTCAAGACTTTTGACTCTATTGAAAACAAGAATTGGCAAGAAGAGAGGGTAAAAAGTTTTTACCAGATGAAATAGGTATGAAAAACTTCCAATTCGTGTGGAAATTCATCTGGGAAAAACCCTCTAAAACGAAACAGTGATATGTGGGCCGGGAGACTAATCAAAAGTCGATCTTTGAGTAATTGGCAGTGAAGAAGAAGAGGAATTCAAGAAAAATTTAAAAAGAAACCCCGTGTTCCTTGGAATTCTACGCATCCACACGGGCGTGCGGAAATTACCCACGCCGTGCATCTCAGGAAAACACTCGTTGTCTCTGAATGTAACCGCACGGGCGTGCGGAAAATTTCCACGCCTGTGCGCCCAACCCACAGGGGTAGCCGCACGCCCTGTGGCTTCTCTGTCCAAGCGAGAAAAATCGCTAAGTGGTCCGCATGCCCATGCGAAAAATTTCCTCTGCCGACTACGGACATTCTGCACCCAACTCAAAGGGACTAAATGCACGCCCACGTGCCTTCCTGGGATGGAAAGAGCTCTCCGTAGAGTTTCGCATGGGTGTGCGAAAAATTATCCATGCCGATGCGTTTTTCACAAAGTTCCACCCCAGGGCGAGTCCACGCCCCTGTGTGCTCTCGGGATAAGTTGCCAAGTCTCTACAGGGTAACACACGCCCGTGTGGAAATTACCCACAGGCGTGCAAAAGTCACGAGGTTGCTCATAGGGGCGAATCCACTCCCCTGTGCCTTCTCTGGATGAGCTCACAATACAGGTCCACGGGTGTGTGGAAATTCCACACGCCCTTGCGTTTTCCCTGGATGCCTTAAAACTATGCAGGCTCTGCAGAAAATCCTTGAATATGTTTACACACTCAGAGCCTGCCCTATTATGCAAACTATACCAGCAAAAACCATGAGAAACTAGCTCTCAAGCGACCAAAATTTTGCCAAATCCACATGAAAACACACGATGATATTAAAAGCCAATAATAAAACACAACAAAAGAATCTAAAAATCAAGAAACCAACACTCAACACTTTATTCATGCAAATATTAAACTACTCAACTAAGAAAAACGATAAAACTAGGGTTGCCCCCAAGAAGCGCTTACATACCATCACTAAGCTTGATGTACCTTGTCTTACCTCACGGTGGTTCATAGATGAAGGTTGACCTCTTACCCGTAGCTTGAAAGCATGATGAACAAAAGTCTCTGTAAAGGTAGAGGGTGGAGTTATCGGGCTTGTGACCACCTAGCAATGGTGCATCCAATTTGTTTGGTTCACGTGCATCTCCAATAGCCTTGGAGCATTTCTGGTGGCGTCTCCTTGCCCACTTCATCTTTTGGAGCACCTTCTTCAGGATCCCTAGAGTAAATAGTACTTCTTTAGTGGAAATAAGCATCATAACTTCTTTATTTTCCACCTCTTGGTCGAACAAGACCCTCAGTGACGGGTTCAGATTGAACATTTCCTACATGAATTCATCAACAATCTCATCAGTAGTGTCTGGGAAAATACAAAGGATCACCGAAATAAAGAGAATGCCGCATGGCTTCAGCAAGGCTGTATGTAAGCTTGTCATCTCCAACTCTCAATGTTAGCTCCCCGTCCCGTCCCATGTCAATCAATGCCTTGGAAGGGCCGTAAGAACGGTCTCCCGGTAACAAAAGGTACATCCGTATCCTCATCGACATCTACCACCACAAAATCTACGAGGGAAAAATGTACTTGTCCACCTTGACAAGCACATCTTCGATGATATCCCTCGGATGTCTCACCGTTCGATCTGCCAATTACAAAGTCATCCGAGTGGGTCTAGGCTCACCCAAGCATAGCTACGAAAGAAGATGTATGGCATGACGTTGATCTCGGCCCCTAAGTCTCCGCCAATACCAATTATTCACCCAAATTGCCAATATTACACGAAATGATGAAGCTTCCCGGGTCTTTCTTCTTGTTTGGCATGTTCTTTTGCAACACCATTGAGCAAGACGCATCTAAGATCAACGAAGCACTCTCCTCCAACTTCCTCTTGTTAGTCAACAAGTCCTTCAAGAATTTTTCATACTTAGGCATTTGGGGCAATGCCTCAACAAAAGGAATATTGATGTGGAGTTGCTTGAACAAACACAGGAACTTCTTGTACAATTCATCCCCTTGGTTATTCTTCAATCTAGAGGGATAAGGGAGTTCTTGGCTTGAAAGATGGGAGGGTGCCACCTCCTTCTTTTTAGCTTGCTCCCTCCTCAACCTCTATAACCTCGAGCACGTGTTCAATGGGCCTCTTACTCGGAAGCCTACCTTCAACCTCACGACCACTTCTCAAAGTGGTCGCCCATCATGCTCTCTAGGATTGGTCTCGGTATTACTTGACAAGCTTCCTTTATGGCCTTTTCGATAGAGACTTCATGATTTTCCTCACTTGGTTTTCAAGATTGTGCAAAGAGCAGTGTAGTTACGGAGTGTAGCCTCAACCGTATCTAAACCTTGATCTGCACAAACCTAGTCAAGGCCTTCTCCAAATCGGTCATTCGGGTCTCCAAACCTGAAAACTTCGGTTTTTCCATGTTTGGGGTTTATTGTTATTGAAACTCGGTGGCTCCCATGGCTTTTTTGTGGACTTTGGTTTGCTCCCACGAAAAATTGGGATGATTCTTCCAACCCGGATTGTAGGTGTTGCTATATAGATTCCCTTGGTTCCTCATTGCATTACCCACAAAATCGACATTCTCAACCCGAAGATGCATCACCAATAGAGATCGGGCAATCGGAGGAATCATGTCCTCCACCACACCTGGTGCAAGTAGTCATGGCCACCACTCTATTCAAAGGTAGAAGATCTAACTTCTTACTAAATGATTCCACTTGAGCCACCAATGAAGATATTGCATCTATCTCATGGAGCCCGGCCACCTTTTTCTTCTCCCTAGCATTCCGTTGGTGCCTATTTAACCCCATTCCTTCAATTAGTTAGCGAGACTCATCGGGGGTCTTGCTACCTAAGGTACCTCCTGCTGCCGCATTTAAGAGTTGCCTTGTACTCGAATTCAACCCGTTGTAAAAGGTCTGAACAATCATCCACTCTTGGTATATGTGTTGTGGGCACTTTCTCAGGAGCTCATTGAACCTTTCTCACGTCTCAAATAGAGACTCTAATTCTGACTGTACAAAGGATGAGATCTCATTCCTAAGCTTTGTTGATTTTTGGGGAGGAAAATAACCGGCCAGAAAAGCTTCTACCATCTCCTCCCATGTGGTAATTGATGCTCTAGGTAATGAGTGTAGCCACTGCTTTGCTTTCCCCTTTAAGGAAAATGGGAAGGCTCTCAACTTGATGGCATCATCCATCACCCCATTTATCTTAAGCATATCACACACCTCGAGAAAGTTCTCAATATGACTATTTGGATCTTCATTGGCCAAAACCATTGTATCGTGCGGATTGCTGCAACATGTGGATGAATCTCGGCTTTAGCTCAAAGTTACGAAAGTAGATCGGGGACGCACAATACCGATTGTGTCCCCAATACTTAATGTCTTGGATAATTGGATAATATCCCGCTGCTGCCCATTCTGTTCTACCATGTTTTCAGATTCTTTTACCTCCAAATCAGCTAGATTAGACGGTTCTTGCCGAGGTTCTTTCCTATTCTTGTAAGTGTACGTTCAAGCTCGGGATCTCCTTTAATCAATATTGAGGGGTTCCCTCGGGTCATAACCTGGAGCTGCACCAAAAAGAAAGAAAAAGAAATTAGAATGATGACAGAATAAGAAGAAATAAACTAGAATGAATGAATCAATAGCTAAGAAAACAAAGTGCAAAGTATCTTTAAACGCCTACTCCCCGGCAACGGCACCAAAAACTTGACAACACCCGTTGTTTATGTCCTTCAAGTGCACGGGTTTGTTGAAGTAATAAAATCCCAGATGAGTGGGGTATCGTATCCTCAAAAAGTAGGGAATAAAAACACTTAAATTGTTTCTTAACTAAGTGAGAGATAAATAGTGATATGTGTGATAAGATGTGAAAATAACAAAAAGTAAAAAGAACAAGAAAGAGAGCACAAGTAAAAGGAGAAGGTGAAAGGCAATCCATACAAATGGGGTACCCGGATATTGTTCCTCCTAGGACAATCATTTCAAGTGCAAGAATCCTCTATTATACTTTCTAAGCTGATGCAATAATGAGTCGTGGAGATCCTTAAATACATAGTCCCTAAATCTAAGGTCAACCAAGCCTAACTATATACATATCCCGGAGGAGAAATTGAATAACCTATCAACCTCGCACTCGTATAGAGTTGCAATGAGTTGTAGGGATTCCAAGTGATAAATCCTCTTCCTAAATATAGACCTAACTCTTTAGTCCAGGTGGAAGGTCCCTAGCCACAATTAAGCCTTAGGTGCTAAAATTACTTCAAAGCTTAACTCTGTTGCACCCGCAACTAAGCCCCAGCGGAAGGTCATCCTTTTGCCCATTCACTCTACTATGACCACAAAGAACTTAAGGAAATGGAGGTAGAATAAATCACACGAAGGGGAAAGGGATGCTCCGCTACCTCTTGACTCACCCTCTCAACCCTCTCCAATCTATATTTGTCTAACTCTCGTGTGTGTCACTCACTCACAAGGGTTACCAATAAGAACTCTCAACCCTAGTGTCAGTCTAAGGGAGTATTTATACAATCAAGCATTTAAGTTTGGAACTCGAATAAACATCAATTAATTAAAAGAATAATAAAGAGGTTCAATGAAACGAATACATCATAGGGTTCACAAATACCTAAGTACCCACTAGGGGGTTTAGCTCTCCATGGAGCTAATTACAATTAATGAAATCAAATGTCAAAGCAAAGAATCCATAGAAAGCCCCTCGATAGTCATGGCGATGGTCTTGTGGAGAGTCCTCTACTCGTCCAAAGGTCCTTTTGTCCGGCCTAGGAGACACCTCGCCAGATCGGTGCCGATGAAAGGTCTCCCACTAACCTTGTTCCAAATAGGCAGCGATGTTAAAAGTCGTAGAACCTCTCTAACTCCCTAGCCAATAACTCTCAAAAGCTCTAGCGAAGCCCTCTCTAAAGTTCGGGAAATAATGGAGAAAAAGATTCCTAAAATGAGGGGCTGAAATCTATTTTTAAAGGGTGGAATCGGGGAATCCACACGCCCCTATGGGTGCTCGTGTGGATTTTTCACATGGGCATGTGGAAATTAACGCATGCCCATGTGAATTCTCTGTTTTCATCCTTTCTTTGACCGTTGTGAACATCACTGCTGCAGGTGTTTTCTCTGCAATGTTTGCTACGATCCCGGCACGAAGCAGCTCTTGAATCCATGCTTTCATCGAGGTAGCGTAAGCGGGCACGCGTTTTCGTCATAGATCGCTTTTGCTTCTTCAATAAAAAGACATGTTGGTGGAGATTTTTGCTATACATGCACAAGCGGAATGCTTGAATGTGATCATCCTTGTGCCCCTCAAATCATTGTGCTAACTTGAATATGAGGAGTTTGGCACACATTCACGCATTTTGAACACGTCTTATGTCTTGGCGTCCCGAACCTTCTTAAGATTTCCTCCAAATGGTGCATTTATGATCCACATTGGCTTCTTTCTCTAATATTCGGCCTCATAACCCTATCTACATAAAAGTAACATAAATACACACATATTAGCGTCAAAACCCCATAAAAGTAATGCTCATCATAAGGGACAGAAACACTTAGCATTCTTATTGCACAAGCACTTATCGATTCGCTCTGCTAATCTTTGCTTTGGTAGTACATAATCAAATAGTCTTTGGTAGATCTAGTGATGGTGAGTGGTGGGGCGGAGGGGTCCGAGGTCTCTTGATGAAAGGTGAGGATGCGTCTTGGTCTGAAGTACACTCACAACACTCTCAAGTCTTTCAAAATGATCATGGGCTTAAGAAGTAGTGAAAATGGCTACCGGGCGCCAAGGTGCCTCTTGTGCTGTAAGGGGTGCCCCGGTCTCTATCGGTGCAAATTGAGTCTCGGGAACTTGCCGTGTATCCTCCGCTACATCCTCTCTACCCTCAGTGGTCCCTAGGATAGGTGTAGCCAGAATGTATGCTCCAGGCCCATATCTGGGCACTAAACCCATCATCCTAATCGTATCGAGTCCAAGAAGGGAGGGGATGACTGTCTTTTCGGCATCTCGGATAGCATCTAGAAGACCCATCCCTATTATGAGTCTAGTGTTGTAGAGGCCAGCAAATAATACTCGCACTCTCCTATACTAACCCTGGTGGCTTATAAAGTCTGCCACTACGTGCCCCAAATAAATTGGCATGTTCCGGACCATGGAGTATAAATAGAGTAACTCCTGCCGCCTCAAAACACCTGTGTTGTCACCTCAGCCATTCAAAGATCTACTAAGAGCCGAGTGTAAATATGTGTAGCTTGGCCGGGACAAACATGAAGTCTTAGACACTCCCAGTTCATACTGCCCCTGTCACGTAATACTCGGTATGAATGTTGTGGTGTCAGGGTGTCTGGGTAATCCGTCAGTAAGTGTCTATACTCCCCTGTATCTGTGAATGCCTTATCATACAAGCCCATACTAACTAAAAACTAAGTTACACTAATACTAAACTAACGTCCGAATGCTCTGAACTATACAACATCAATGATGTCGAATCTCCCATATGGTTGATCAAACTCGAAGGACTCCAATACCTCCAGCGTCAATGTGCTGATAGCTAGCTCTCAAATCAATAATAATCTCCTCCAGCTTCCTATGGCCAATAGCTCGTCAATCTCATCGGCAAACCCATCACCTCACTGAACATCTCTCAGCACACTCAAGTCCATAAAACGAGACTACCCAAACCTGAGCCCTGACAACCGCTCAAATCGAGTCGATGTTCAAAAATTCAAAAAATTCAATGTATGCCAACTTAGGTAAAGTCTCCCTAGGACGCTTAACCTCTTGATTCTTTGATCCGGGAGCCATATCCATGAAAATTTAACAATGGAATTGATCAAGAGTATTCACAAAAATAATCTCGCAGAATCCACACATAAATGTGGAAATTCCACATGCCCGTGTGAATCTGCGGGACGTGAAAACTGCACGGTTGCATGCCAGATACTCAAAAACACATGATCAAAACATTCCTAAACCCCTTCTAAACATGTATTTACCCTTCTAGAATAAAAACCAAGCACATTCACCCACTATAATCCAATAAAAGAAAGTAATGATGAAGAAAAAGGAGATTGAAGGATTACCGACGAGATGAATTAAAAACTTTGAAAACGGCCAGGAAATCGAGTAAGAATCCCTCTAAGACAAGGGTATGAAGTCAAAAGATGATCAAGACTGTTTTCGGAGAGATTTATAGTGCAATGAAGAGGAGGCGCGAAAAAATTTTACGGAAAACTTGCGACTCTTGGAATTCTGCACATCCACACGAGCGTGTGGAAATAACCCATGCTCGTGTCTAGCTTTAGGAAAGCATCCACAGGGGCGGACACATCCCCTGTGCACTCTCAGGAAAACTCTCTGATACTCTGAACACTTCCACACGGGCGTGAGGAAAACTCCCACGCCCGTGCGCCCGTCCCATAGGGGCATACGCACGCCCTTGAGGTTTCTCTGTCTAACCGAGAAAATTCTCAAAGTGCTTCCCACGCCCGTGCAGAATTTCAACACGGGTGTGGATCTTTATAGGACCAGCTCACAGGGGCACTTCCACACCCTATGCATTCTTGGGATGGAAAGGAGCTCATCTGCAGAGATCTACACGGGCATGTGGAAATTACCCACGCCCGTGTGTTTATCATAGGATCATCCACAGGGGCGAGTCAACACCCTTGTGTCTTCTCACGAAAAATTCTAAGTCTCTGTAGGTCGACACACGCCCATGTGGAAATTACCCATGAACGTGTGAAATTCACAAGGTCATTCACAGGGGTGAGTCTATGCCCCTATGTCCTCTCGGGATGAACTCGCAGTTGAGACCCACGGGCGTGTGAAAATTCTGCACGCCCATGCATTTTCTCTGGATGCCTTAGAAAACTCTGCAGGCTCTGCAGAAAATTCTTGAACATATAAATACACTTAGAGCCTTCCTTATCATATAAAATATATCAGGGAGAAGCGCGAAAAACTCGCTCAAACGACCAACAACTTCGCCATAAACATTTTAAGCACACGATAACACCAAAAAAATCCAAGAGAAAAAAATCACGAGCAATTAGCATCTAAAAAAATCAAAAACAACAACACTTAAAGCCTTATTTCATGCAAACGCTAAACTAAAAAAACTAGAAAAAAACAGTAAAAACTTAGGTTGCCTCCCAAGGAACGCTTGTTTAGTGTCACTTAGTTTGACATACCTTGTCTTACCTCACGGGGGTTCATAGATGAAGGTTTTCCTCTTACCCATGACTTGGAAGCACGATGAACATAGTCTTTTGAAGGTAGAGGGAGAGATGTCGAGCTTGGTACCACTTAATAAGTGTTCGTCAACCTTGTTCTGTTCTTGTGCATTCCCAACAGCCTTAGGGCATTTCTTGTGGTGTCTCCTTGCCCGCTTCATCTTCCAAAGCACCTTCTTCATGATTCCTGGAGTAGATGGTACTTTTTCCTCTAGACCAAGCATTATTACTTCTTGATTATCTACCTCTTGGTCTAGGAACCCATCATACGGGTCCGGATTTAACATTTCCTGCACATATTCATCAATTATCTCATCAGTAGTGTTAAGAAAGTACAGAGTATCATCAAAGTCAAGAGAATGTCGCATGGCTTCGGCAAGTTGGTATGTGAGCTTATCATCTCTAGCCACAGTGTCAATTCCCCGCCATCCATGTCGATCAATGCCTTGGAAGTATGCAAGAATGGCCTCCCAAGTATCAAAGGAATATCTACATCCTCATCGATATCTAACACTATAAAGTCTACAGGAAATATGTACTTGTCCACCTTGACAAGCACGTCTTCAATGATGCCCCTCGAATGTCTCACCGTTCAGTCCGCTAATTGTAATGTCATCTGCGTGGGCCTAGGCTCTCCCAAGCCTAGCTTCTGAAAGAACGAGTATGGCATGAAGTTAATACTAGCCCCCGAATCCGCCAATGTCAATGTTGCACAGAATCACAAACCTTCCAGGGTCCTTCTTCTTGTTCGGCATATTCTTTTGCAACGCCGCCGAACAAGAGGCATCTATGATAACCGATGCACTCTCCTCCAACTTCCTCTTATTGGTTAAAAGATCTTTCAAGAACTTAGCAAACCGAGGCATCCGAGACAACGCCTCCACAAAAGGAATGTTGATGTGCAATTGCTTGAATAGACCCAAGAACTTCTTGTATTGCTCATCATTTTAATCGTTCTTCAATCTGGAAGGAAAAGGGATTCTTGGCTTATAGGTTGGGGGTGCCATCTCCTTTTTTTTCTAACTCTCTCCTCAACCTCAATAACCTCGGGTGCTTCAACATTGGTCTTCTGACTTGGAAGCCTACCCTCAACCTCACGACCACTTAGCAAAATGATCGCCTTCAAATGTTCTCTTGGGTTAGTCTCAGTATTATTCGGCAAGATTCCTTGTAGTTTCTTCAATAGACTTTGCGATTTGTCCCTCTTGATTTTCTAGATTGTGCAATAAATCGGTCTAGTTGCGAAGTGTAGCCTTGATCGATTGGAACCGTGTATCCGATGATTGCACAAATCGGGTCAAGGCTTTCTCTAAATCGGTCATCCGGGTCTCCAAGCCTGAAACTCTATTCTCCATGTTTGGGGCTTGTTGTTGTTAAAAACCTGGTGGTGCTATGGCCTTTTGCTGCCTTTGGTTACTCCATGAGAAATTAGGGTGGCTTCTCCACGCTTGGTTGTAGGTGTTGCTCTAGGGATTACCTTGTACCCTTCCCGAATTGCCCACAAAGTCTACTTGTTCATTCGGTACTGAAGTAGCAATCGAAATAGGACAATCAGGCGGCATATGTGAACCCCCATAACCATCACAACTTGTGATAGCGGCCACACTTAGTGAAGTCTATGTATCCAATTTCTCGCTCAACGACTCTACTAGGGCTGCTAAGGATGTCATCACATCAATTTCATGGAGTCCAACCACTTTCTTCTTTTCCCTTGCATTCCATTGGTATCTAGTCATGGCCATTTCCTCTACCAACTGTCAGGCTTCTTCAGGGGTCTTGTTCCCCATTGTACCTCCTGCGGCATCATCTAGAAGTTGTCTTGTGCTTGGATTCAACCTGTTGTAAAAGGTCTGAATGATCATCCATTCGGGGAATCCATGCTATGGGCATTTCCGTAAAAGATCCTTGAATCACTCCCATGTCTCAAACAAGGACTCGAGCTCCATTTGAACAAACGATGATATCTCATTACGAAGCTTTGCTAATTTCCGTGGAGGGAAGTACCTTGCAAGAAAAGCTTCGACCATCTCATTCCATGTCGTGATGGATGCTCATGGTAAAGAGTGTAGCCACTGCTTTGCTCTTCCTTTTAGAGAGAATGGGAAAGCCCTCAATCGTATAACATCATCCGTAACACCGTTGGTCTTCAGCATGTCACAAACTTCCAATTTTCAATATGGTTGTTTGGGTCCTCATCGGCCAAACCATTGAACTGTGCAAACTATTGCATCATCTAGATGAATGTCGGCTTCAGCACAAAATTCGGAGCTGTAATCGGGGTTTCACAATGCTAGATTGTGTCCCTAATACTAATGGTCTGGCATAGTCAAAATGTGTTCTCTATTGTTCATTCTGTTCTGCCATGTTGTCAGATCCTTCAACTTCCACTTCAGCTAGATTCGAAGGTTCTTGTACAGGTTCTTTTCTCCTTCTTCTAAGTGTACGCTCAAGCTTAGGTTCTCCTCCAACAATTTGTGAAGGGTTTCCTCGGATCATAACCTACAGTGCAACAAAAAAGAAAAGAAAAATCAGAATGATGATAGAATAAGAAAATGTGAAATAGAATGAATGATGAATAGCTAAAATAGCAAAGTACAAAGTATCTCTAAACTCCTACTCCCAGGCAACGGTGCCAAAAACTTGACACGCCCCTTGCGTGTGACCCGCAAGTACACGGGTTTGTCAAAGTAATAAATCCCATGTGAGTGGGTATCGTATCCACAGGGAGTAGGGAATAAAAATACCAAGATTTCTATCTAACTAAGACAAGACGGAATAATGATTTTGTTGATAAAATGTAATGAAAGCAAGAATAAAAGAAACAAGAAAAAGAGAAGCACAAATAGATGAGAGGTAAGGCAATCGATAGAAGTGGGGTACTCGGATATTGTTCCACCTAGAACAATTGCTTCAAGTGCAAAATCAACTATTATATCTCCTAATTGACGCTTAATGAGTCATTGAAATCCTTAAACACACAGTCCCAAACCTAAGGTCAACCATGACTAACTCTAAATTATGTTCCGGCAGAGAAATCGATCAATCTGAACACCTCATACTGTGTAGAGTTGCAAGACACTCTAGGGATTCCAAGTGATAAACCCTATTCCAATGTATAGATCTAAACCTTTGGTCCATGCGAAGACCCCTAGTCGCAATTAAGCCCTAGGTACTAAAGTCACTTCAATGCTTCACTCTGTTCCCTGTGTAACTAAGCCCGAGTGGAGGTCATCCCTTAGCCCATTCACTCTACTATGACCGCAAAGAACTCTTGGAACGTGGAGATAGGATAAATCACATCGGAGGGGAAAGGGGACGCTCCGATACCTCTCAACCCCTCTAATCTTACAATGTCTAACCCTCATGGTGTGTCACTCACTCACAAAGGTTACTAATGTAGACTCTCAACCCTAGTGTCACTCTAAGGGAGAAATCATGCGACAAGCATTTGAGATTAAAACTCAATTAAAGACCTCAATTATGGAAAACATAATAGAAGATTAATGAAACAAATACATCATAGGGTTTACAAATCCAAGTACCCACTAGGGGTTTAGCTCTCCATGGAGCTAGTTACAATCAACAATGAAATCAAATGTAAAAATGAGTAATCCATAGAAGAACCCCCTTGGTATTCATGTCGATAGTCTTGTGGAGTAGCTTGGTCTTCTCCAAAGGTACCCTTATCTGGCCTAAGGCACACCTCGCTGGATCGGTGCCGATGAAAGCTACCCCAATAACTTTCTTCCAAGCAGAGCGCATTATCGAATCCTTAGAACCACTCCAAAGACTTGCTAAAAGCCCTCAAAACCCTAGCCGATGTCCTCTCAAAAGACAGGGAAAAGTTGGAGAGAAGGATAGAAGATTTGCCCCAAAATCCTGCTGAATCACGACTTAAATAGGGCTAGAATCGGGCATCCACACGCCCCTGTGGATTCTCCACACGGGCTTGTGAAATTTCCACATGGGCGGGGGGAATTTCCACATGCCCATCTGGAATCTCTAGAAACCTGATTTTCTGCTGGTTGTAAAGAGTAACTGCTACAGTGTATTGCTACGATGAATTGCTATAGTAACCTGCTCTTGTACTCCGACAAAATACTCCCAATTCCATACTTCTCATCGAGGCAACATAATTGGGCACGTTTATGCCGTAGATCGCATCGCTTCTTTAATAAATGGGTTTATTGGTGAAGATCTTGCTATCATTACACAAGTTGGGATACATAAATGTGATTGCCTTCATACCCCTTCAACTCATTGTAATGGCTTGAATACATAGAGGTTGGCACACATTCTTGTATCTTAGAGCCCCATTTGTGTCTTCGCGTTTATTCCTTCCATGATTCCACCAAATAGTGAATTCACTATCTACTTTTGTCTTCTTTTCTTAATACTTAGCTTCACAGCCCTACATGCGCAAAAGAACACAAATACACATGTATTAGTGCTTAAACCTGATAAAAATAATGCTCATCGTAAGGAAATAATACTTCACATTCTTAACACACAAGCACTTATCATTTTTCTAAGGGTGATTCAACAATCATTATTAGAGTAGGGCACGTGAAAAGAGTCAGCGTTGTCTTATCAATCTTGGGATCCTCAACCTCAACCTTCTCACACCTATTGGAAAGAGTTAGTTTAGGAATGCTTTAGTACTATTGTTTGGTCTTATGGTTTTATCTTTATTTATATCTCTATTTGTTATCCCTAAGATCCCAACTTGAGGGAAATTGTATGTCTAGGACCCTCCATTATTGTTTATGAATCTTGATTACCAAATTCAATAAATCTTTCTAGTTTATGTAATTTATTGCATGTTTCTTGAATGCTATTCTTGTTAATGTGGATGAGGAAGATATGCCCCTACATTAGAACATGCATTCCATGTTAGATTTATGCATGCGCTAAGAGATTAGGCATAGCTAAGTTTCTGGATTAAGGATTGATTGCCCCTTAGGCTTGGGGTCTGATTTGTCCCTTCTAGAGGAATTCTTGTACTTAAGGCAAACATAGGAGGCTGGAGTAGGGAGAGATTCCATCATAACTAATAATTAATATAACTATCATGCAATACTAGAATATGATTATCATACTCAACACCTATCATAACTAATAATTAGTATAACTATCATGCAACCACCCAACTCCTTCTAAGAATACTTAATGATTCTCCAATTGTCTTGTTCAACAATTTGTAAAATTAGACTAACTAAAGAACGTAAATATTTAGGCTATTGATTAAGCAAAAAGGAAGTTATAGGAACCTCTCGTTGTGCCTGGGGAAATATGATCTTCGTGCTCACCTACGAGGTATTACTTGATGACCCATACACTTGCGGTATTCATGGACTTATTGTACTATTTGCATATCTGCATAGTTATTTTCACACACCTCATAAGTTGTCCGTCTGATGCTAACTAATGCTGAAGTGGACATCACTTACCCAACTAGACTATAGTGCGATAATCAATCAACTATATCCATTGTTAAGCATCCAACTCGTCACAACAAGACCAAACATATCGATATAAGATACCATTTCATTTGAGGAATGATTGCTAATGGTGCTATCACTTTGCAACACTATGATACTAAACATCAATTGGCAGACGATTCACCAAGGCATTACTTACGGAAAAGCTTACAGCAATCAGAGCTCAATTAGGCATTTGCATACTTTAATCAAGGAAGGGTATGCTAGGATGTGATTGAAAGCATGTAGGAGATTGAGACATGCCAGGTTAGGATGTTGAAGAGGTTCATGTGATGCATGGCCATATGGACATAGGCAGCACATGAGGAATGGATCCTATAGTAAAGGTTATTTAATACTATGTAAATAATGGCTTTAAGTTAAGTCACTTTTTGTTTACTTTTAGTACGTGTCATCATGATATTAGTTGGTTGCTTAAAGTTGGTGTTATGTTAATTTTTGTATTGCCCTCTTCTTTTGACTGTAAATGAATTAAATCTATAAGGTGAGTGTGTGTGTGTGACTTCTCAAAGAGCATAGTAGCTCTGCTTGTATGTTCCTAAGTATGCTAGAGTTCCAGTGATATACTAAGTTGTCTCTTGTGTGATCTGTGTAAAGTTACATTGAAAACTTTTGAAAGAAATAAGCAACATGATTATAAAATGAGAATAAGATTGTTTATGTGTTAGCTTATTTAATAGGACACTTTAATAATATTGAAATGCAAGAACAATAATTAGTTAGCTTTCGCTAACCAACGAATTAACAAGTTCAACATCCACACAAGACACAAAGATTCAATTCTCCACCATCTATTTAAAATGGAAGGTAAAGAACAATAACGGCCCATTTAAATTCAATCAAACAAACAAAAGTAGAACTATTAGCTAACTTTACAGTCCAACTATGAGAGTATATAGAAATTTATTAGTTAAGAGATTCATTTATTTCCTAAAACATGTATTATTTGCTTCTCCTCTTGATCAATGAAATTGCTATGCTTGATTCGATTCCTTAAATAATTAGTCCATTTGAGTCTTCAATTCTTGCTGCATCTTTAAAAGAAAAAAAAAAATAAAACATGAATATGGAAGCCTATAATGTCTAAGTCAAGAGTGAAAACTCACCGGTGTTAGTAGGGATAGTCCTCAAATTGCTAGGCCCATGCTTTTGGATGTAGGACACTAATGTGATATCTTCTTCTAGTGTTGTCTACTAACCTTTCTCCATTCCAAGTTTACTATAGCAAGATGGTCTTCCCACTTTTCTTCTTCTTCCTTTGGTCATGTTCTTGGATGTAGGACATTAAGATGATATCTTCTTCTGGTGTCCCCGGACCATTCTTCACTCTGAGTTTTTCATAGCAAGGTAGTTGATGAATGTACAATGTTCCATTATTTTATATCATTTTGTACATGATAAGTGCTTGAGTAGACATATTTTTATATATGTTTTACATGCATTGAGCATCATTTTTACCATGGTTTATGTCTCATATTATGTATTTGGTGTTCGTTTATGCATATAGGTTGTGAATGCCTTGAAGAATAAAAAAGGAAGCAAAGATAGGCTATAAAGACACAATGTTGGGAGTTCTTGTTCAATTCAAGGACCAAGACACGAGAGGAGTTCATAAACATGGAGATGTGAGCCAACTTCCAAAATGATTCAACGCAATTCACTAGTTGGAAGGGCACAAAGGCAGCCACATCTTCATGTTCCTTCTCTTTGTGAAGATTGCAAGACCTCTCAAAGATACGTCGATGAAGATAAGTTTTATAGCCTACCACATGGACGTGTGTCCGGACATGTGGCCTCAAGAGAAGAGTGTTCGGACCGCGTTTTTTGTGAAATACTGTAGCAATTTACTATAGCAGTATTGTAGCAAAATTACTGTTCACACGCCCACGTGAAAATTCCACGCACCCGCGTGGAAATTCCTGCAGCCAACGTGGGCGCATTGAAAATCCACATGGGCGCATGGAGGAACATGACAGACCCGATCTAAGCCCTATTAATAGCCGTTTTGCCCTATTCTTTCTCATCTTTTGTGTGGCTCTTGAGGGGTGAGACGGCTAGGGTTTGTAGAGGAGGTCTTTGCGGCTTTGGAGGCGCTTCATTACCAACTTTGATTGATTCCTCCTCCGTCATAGCATTAAGGAAGCCACCGGTGAACCTAGCTTCGGAGTGGGTCCTTCAAGACGTCGAAGCTCTCCATCAAGGCCATCAGTTCATATATAAGGGTTTATTTCTATGGTTTTAATGTACTTTCATTCATTGATGGTGTGTTTTGTATGTTGTTCCATGGAGAGCTAAAACCCTAGAGGGTATTTGGGCTTGTGAACCCTAGGATTCTCATCTTTTGTGGATTTGCGTAGTGTTTCTATTTAATCCAAGATTGATTAAGTTTTAATCTTAATTGTCTAATGCTTGCTTGCCTTATTGATCTTTTGGTTATTTGGTTTGCATGATTTGTTACCTTGGTGAGAGTGAGGTCTCCATTAGGGTTAGAATCACAAGATTGAAGAGGGTTGAGAGGGTGAGTCATGAGATAGTGAGCATCCCCTTTCCCCTCTGATTGGTGTAGTCTATCTCCGTTCCCTAAGCTCTATGCAACCATATTTGGTGTGAGGCGTGAGATTGAGAGATTTCTCCGTCGGAACCTTGTAGGGGGTTAGGATCCTTCGCCGGGAATTAGGGTTGGATCAATCTTTAGGAATCGGATACACCTCTTAGAATCCCTAGAGTGCTTTGCGGTCATATGTGGTGTGAGGTGTTGAGATTGAGCGATTTCTCCACCGGGACCTCGTAAGGGACTAGTATCGGCGATCGGGAGGCCGGAGCCAATTATTTTTGGATTTCCACGACTTAACTTACTCTTCATAGAAACACTTTGCTTGTCCAGTACCTAATTCCTGAATCCTAGGGGGAGCATTACCTGAATACCCCACTTTTACTGATTAAGATCTCCATCCATTTCACCCTTGCATATTCATCTCCGGTATTCATTTCTTCGGACATTAGATCACCACACCTTTGCATTTATCATTAGGCTAGAAAGCAGAGAAGAAGTTAGTACTAGTAGCCTTGTTCCCTGTAGATTCGACTACCTGACTCACCGGGTATTTTATTACTTTGACACCCGTGTACTTGCGGTTTACACGCATATTCGGATGTGTCAGTACACTCATTAGGCATATATTAAAAGTATATTTTGGAATTCGATGTTAAACATAGTGTGTTTTATATTTTCAAGCTTTGGGTAGCACTAAAAGATGAGAGAGAGCCAAAAGAACTGCGCTAGACCCTAAATGAACAAGATGGAACTCTTCAGCATTAATGGAATAAAGATAAGGCAAATAGGATTGCTTATGAGCAACTTACAACCTGGCTTTTGGTCATAAGCTTCTTTTAGAAAACATTGCAGGTATTAAGGAAAAGTATAAAGCCAAATTATAGGACCTTACAGGTAGGGCTTACACCATTAAGTGTGCCTATAAGGAACATCCTGAGGAGTTTACGAACAGAGCTTATACCCATATGGTTGATCGCAAGGGCTACAAAGAGAAGCTTACAGTCCAGCATTTACAATTGTAAGCTGGACCATACCACAAGATAGAAGACCTTATATATGAGACTTATGGCCGTAAGTGATCCCTTATGGCACATAACCCAGCATCTCTAGCTCATTATGGCCATGTCCTTATGTCCTTAAGAAACCCGTAAGTGGCATACTATAAACAAATCTGATGAGGATTTTTAGCGCATCTTTTCTTCTATTATGGAGATGAGGCAAAGTGAAGAAGAGGGGTGAATTTCCAAAATATTGGAGATGAATTTACGAGGAGATTCAATGCCACTATTGAGGAAAGGGAGATTGTAGCCGTAAAGACTAGCTTGGTGGCATTTGCGGAAGGTCCTTGGGCATTCTCCAGCGATCCTCCTCTGCACAACTGAAAGGGAGTTTTAATGTTTTGTTTTATTTTCTCCGGGGCTTGTAATTTGAATGCCTTCCCTCCATTAATGGAGGGAAAATTTCATAGATGTTTGGGCATAGTTGAACTCTAGGGTTTTATCTTTTGACGTTGATTATGGATCTTTTTGATATAGTTGTTTGTTAATTGCAATCAAAGTTAGTTTTAATCTATTTGCGTGTTTGTATTGCTTGATTGCTATAGTGGCTAAAGCCCTAGTTATCATGGTTGGCGTGCTTTGTGACAAGTAGAAATACCCACCTAGCATAGGCATGCCACGATTAGAGGGGATTGTGAATAAGCCTGGAAATGGGGTACTTTGGAGAATTCTTCTCCCTCAACTCTTTTGAGTGGATTAACATGTTATTTATGTGCTCTTTGAAATTGTAGGAAATAGATTTTAGGAGAAATTGCATTTCTATTCCATATGGGATTAGGTGTAATCTCTTCGCAAGAAGGATTACCAATTTAAAAAATTCTTATTAATTCACATTAATATTTCATAGTGTGCAAAGCGATTATGTGGTGACTATATCAAAACTATACTATATTAGTTACTATTCACCCTTACAAGAGAGGCTTAGTATAATTTAAGAAATCTCTTAATTCAAATAAGATTACATGATATGACAAACTTTGTTCTGACTTAACAAAACCCTAGAGGGATACTATGCCCGGGCATCACTTCTCCTGATTCCTCTACTCCTTTGTTAAGAATTTCATGTTTTTGCTTTGTAATTCTTTTACACAGCATCACAACTTTGATTAGGCTAACTTTCGGTATAGAAATTAGTACTAGTAATCTTAGTCTTTGTTGTAGATCAATACCCTGTTGACACACCTCTTGTAGATCGAAGTAATAAAGTATCCAATGAGTCCGGTAGTCAGATCCACAGGCAACAAAAGTATTAGTAGTAACTACTTCTCAGTTATCTAGTCAAAATCATGATTATGGTAAATGAACTCAATCACAAGAATATGAATGTCTCAAGCAAGCAAGAAAAAGTAGAAATAAGCGAAGTCTCAATCAATAAAGATGAGGTACCCATGCAATGTTTCCCCTAGTATCCAACAAGAAGCACAAGACGCACTATGTGTTTCTAATTAGAGATAAATGAGTCAAGCTAATTCAAGAATAATCAATCCCTACCTCCAGGAAACTGATACTAGTCACCTACAAGGTCCTGGTGGACAAATCACTCAATCTCAATGCCTCACACTACATATGACCACAATAAACTCTAGGGATACCTAAGAGTACACCCGATTCCTATGGATAGATCTAACCCTACATCTGTGTGAAAGATCCATAACCTCCTACTAGGTACTGGTAGAGAAATCTCTCAATCTCATGCCTCACACCAAATATGGTTGCATAAATTTTAGAGAATACAGAGATAGAGTGCACTAATCGGAAGGGAAAAGGGACACTCCACTATCTCAAGACTTACCCTCTCAACCATCTTCAATCTCGGAGTTCTAGCCCTAACGGAGACCTTTCTCTCACCAAAACAAACAAACCATGCAAACAAATCAATCACAAGGATTAATACGACATGCAAGCAATGAGAAAACAAGATTGAAACTCAATTAAACTCAGATTTAATAGAAAACACAAAGTAAATCAATACAAACATAAGATCCTAGGGTTCACATGCCCAAATACCTACTAGGGTTTAGCCCTCCATGGGGCAAATTATAAAGTAATCAACACAATGTAAATCAATGAAAACCATGGATTCAAACCCCCTTGAATTCATGATGATGTCCTTGATGGGTCGCTCAACGTCTTGAAGGATCCCTCTCCGAAGCTAGGTCACCGAAGGCTCCCTTGATGTTGTGATGAAGAAGAGATCTATCAAAGTTTATGAAGACCAACTTTCAAAACCCTAGCCACTTTGCCTTTCAAATGCTAGTAAAAAGCCCCCAAGGAATAAGGCAAAAGGCTAGTTATAGTAAAAACACCGCGTCTGTCATGTGCCTCTACGCAACCTTGTGAGCCTCCCATGCTGCAATACTGCTACAGTGATTTACTACAGAATTTTTATACAATACTTTACTATAGTGCTCTTTATAACAAGGCTCCGCACTCTTTTCTTGAGGCCACATGGATGGGCACACGTCCATGTGGTAAGTTATGAGGCTTCTCGTCATCTAACCATCATTGGGAAAGTTCTTGAATTCTTCACACAAGTAGGGGCATAGGAGTGTGACTACCTTTGTGCCCTTCCACTCACAATTTGGCTTGAATTCTCTTAGAAGTTGGCACACACCCCCATGTGTATGAGCTCCTCTTGTGTTTTTGATCCTTATGTTGCACAAAAAAACTCCCAAAAATGTGTCCTCATAACCTATCTTTTGCTTCTTTTTCTTCTTTCAAGACATTCACAACATATTTGTGCAAAGGAACACCAAATACACTTTATGAGACATAAACCATAGTAAAAATGATGCTCAATGCATGTAAAAAACATACACAAATATGTCTACTCAAGAACTTATCACTTGCTTTTATGCACATTTTACTACTTGATCGGTATGTATGCTTGCATCTTTATCAGTGGCCTTCCCATTTTTCTTCTTGACTATGGTTTTATTTTTCTAATTTCTACATAGGACTAAGAAGTCATTTGATAGGGACTAATGTCACCTATAAAAAACAAGTGCATGTTTCGAAAGAAGGGTGTTCAACAATAGATTTCCCCTAGTTTTTGGTTAGGCTCCAAACAAGGTTGCTCTAGATTTCATAGTATTATTGAACTCAGAGAGTTCCTAAATCATATTCCCATTTTTTCAAGATGAACAATAACTAGTCTCACATAGAGCTAATGTAGACTACCTTATGAGTACTTGCACTTAGTTAACACTATCTACAAATAACATGGATTTAGTGAGTCGCCAATCCCTCTTTCAAGAAGATTAACCCTAATTCCATACAAAGCAAGATCGGGATCTCTTTCTAATACCCACTCTCTACAATTGCATTACTATAGAAATTCTAATGTCAATTCATTTGGAAGAACAAAGGGGTGAGAAATCTCAATTCTGAAGTGTTGTTTTCGGCAAACTCGTGGTTCTTTTCAATAATAGTATGTCCATACCATGTGGATTGATAAGTGCTTGTGCGATATGAATGCGAAGCGTTCATTCCTTATGTTGAGCATTACTTTTTTCAGGTTTTTACACTAATATGTGTGTTTTTATGTTACTTTCGTGCAAGTAGGGTTGTGAGGCCAAGTATAAAGGAAAGAAGCCAATGTGGATTACAATGCACTGATTTTGGAGTAAATCTTGCTAAGGTTCAAACGCGAAGACATAGGTCGATGTGAGATGCTAGAGTGTGTGCCAACCTCCTTGTATTAAAGTTGGCACATCCATTTGGAGGGGCACAAAGGCAGTCACACTCGAGCATTCCGACTTATGCACATTGTGGGATCGAAAATATGCACCCTGGCGTCGTGTCAGTTAAGAAACACCAAGCGATATGTCGAATCACAAATGTTATTTTTATTTTGTTTATTTTTATCTTTGTGGGCTCTTCCTTTCCTAATAGAGGCAAGCCTCTATTATTAATTACCCTAGATTGAAATCTTAGGAACCTCCGATTAAGGGCTCAAGTACAAGTAGAGGCGAGAAAATTTGCAAATTATAAATGTTATTATTCAATGTATATGTATATATATATATATATATTCATTACATCCTTTATATGTGAACATATAATTTATATATATGTATATCACTGTCGCTTCCTGTGCTTTGTCACTGCGTTACATGCTTCATTGCTGTTTTGAGATTCATATCTTGTTTATACCTCAAAATAAATTTAGCCGCTGTTTCAAGAAATCATCGTTTGTTCTGGGTCTTACTACTTCATATCATCCTTTGCTGGTTTGGTATTTTTTTAGGTTGCCATTTCTTCAACCAGATTTTTATATATAAAGGTTCCATTTGCCATGTATTTTGATATTGAGTATACCATCTCTGCCAAGAAGCCAAGTAGCCGCCACATCAACAAGTTACTCTGGATATAATGTACGTCACTCTGGAATATGAATTAGAGCTCTTTTATGAGCATTGTACTTTGTATTTTTGGATTTATGAATAAATGGGTCATCATGAATTCTTTGAATATAATTTTATCATATTTCCACTATCACTTTGATGACACATGTCATCTGCTTATCTAATGTCATTAATATCAATCCACACATTTTTTTTTAACACATTCCATGCATACGCCCCTCCTATAATCCCATGCATGATCATCATCATTATCACCATCTAGTTCATTTAACCATTTTTTTTTTAATAGCCATACATGCCATGCATGGCTGGTGGTAGGTCCTCCTTTATATAATATTGGGTTGCATTTCTTTCTTCATACAAGGGCCTTTGGATTTATTTATTTATTTATTTATTTATTTTATTTTTTTTAATGCACATGAGTATACATGATTCTCATTCACATATATATATATATATTTTTTGTCACAGGACTGGGCTTGTTTATTTATGTATTTTATAAACTATTATTATTTTTACATGAAAGTTAAACCATGCATGTCAATCTTGATTTCAACAGCACCTTGAACTTAGCAATCAAGTCTGGAGCCATTGGCAAAAGGACGTTATATATGTTACTATAGTAGTTGATTGATCTGGTGTTACTCTGTTTCTTGAAGACAAAGCAAAACCTTAGGTTACACCACTAGCTCTAGTTAAAGTCTCTTTAAGGCATGGATTTTGTTTCATTTATTTACTTTTTTATTTTTCTATGATTTAAGATCTGGGCGGTAAATCAACATCAACTGAATCTCCATTTCTCCAAAGAACTTCAGCTACAACAGCCTGATTTTCAACCATTCCTTCGCCAATGATAAAGCCCATTGTCCGTATTTTATTCTTTATAACTCGTTCCCTGGATTCATGAAAGAGCTCTTTCGCCTATAACGTTCTACGCCTTCCTCCTATTCTAGGTTTATGAAGTAACTCTCATGGCTGTGAGCTATGGCTTCGTGATCATCCTCATCGGCGACCACAGTGGCGATGGAAAGGGACCTTACAAACCATGCCACCATTTTCATCAGCATCATTATAAACTTCATCAAATTTCTGTGTTGTTATTTGTGTCATCTTCAGTTATCTCTGCTTTAGTTGGCAATGTTTGCTCTCTAGCACCGGTAGCAACCTTCTCCCATGGTTCTTAGGAATGACAAGCTTCGGCTGGGGTTTTATGGAATTCTTTTGACCTGCCATTTGCTTCCCTCGCAGAGAGCCGGCGGCTCCAACGTGTACACCATTGGCATGGCTGACGCTCACGAGAACTCCGGTAAACGACAGCGATCTTTATCCTTCTCTTCATCTCATTTGGGATTTAGTGTTATCATCAACCGGGCAACAACGAGCTTAAACTAAGCCTTATCTTTCGGCTTTGCCGTAATCTTAATCTCCATGGCACTTGCCTTCGATTTTGGCTTCGACTTTATCGGAGTAGAGTAACAACGGCGGCTTCAATATTTTCTCATGGGAAGAGAGAAAATAACGGTGGCAAGCAAGCAGCCTCGGAAACAAGCAGCAGCGACGCCGGCAGGTAACGTTGGCAACAATGGTGACATCGACACCAACAACAGCATCAGTGATAGCGACTTCTTCTCTCTCCTTCTTCACAACCTCTTCCAGTACCTTCGTCTTCATTGGCTCCTCATCAAGGGAAGCAGCAATCAACGATGGCTAAGGCAAGCGGCAACAACAACATCGCAGCAAAGACAACAAGCATCAGTGGCGAGCAGCAACAATGTCAAATGACAACGGCGGCACCAGCGACGGCATCCGGCAACGGCAGCGACAATCAAGCGATTTTTTTTATATATATATAGATATATATAGGTATAAGAGGAGAGAAAGACCTTCTTCTTTTCTTCTTCTTCTTCTTCTTCTTCTTCTTTCGTTCGTCTTCTTCAAATCTTCCTTCGATCTCTTCCGTCTTCTTCTTCTTTTCTCCATTTCTTCGTCCTCCCCCTGGTTCCTTCTCCCCGTCTATTTAAAAGCATTCTTAACTAACCGCTCGGTCTCACAAGGAGGCGGTTGCATCGATCGTGATGCCGGTTGTGTCCATCGTGTCGCGACCATGCTACACACGTTACACGACCACCAATTTTTTTTTAAATTATTAATTAATTAATTTTTTTTAAATTATATATATATATATGTTATGTGATAATAATTTTTTTTATATTATATATATATATTATTATATATATATAAATATTTATGTAATAATTTATATATATATATATATATTATTATATTTTATTATATATATATCTTTATCTTTATCTAATTTATTATTATTATTATTATTATTTAGTTTTTATTTTTATATTTTTTTTTATCTTATCTGATTTTTTTTATATTATATGTATATATAAATATTATTTTATTTTATTTTATAATATTTTTATCGTTTTATATATATAATAAATTATTATTATTTTATTATACGTGTATACATATATATTATCTTTATCCTATTTTAATATTTTATTATTTGATTTACATATATATATATATATTATATTTATCTGATTTAGTTTTTGATTGATAATGTAATTTAATCATCATTTATTTATTATTTATTTATTTATTTATTTTTTTAATATAATTAAATCTTTTTTTTATCGGGTATAATTATTTTTATTTTTATTTTTATTTTTATTTATTATTTATTATCATTTATTATCATTATTTTATATATATATATTTGCATCGTGATTTGTGTTCATGACTGATCTTGGGATTGAGATCGCCTTGAGATCTGTGTTCTTGGTCGATCTTCAAATTTAAACATTTAAAATCGCTTGAGATCTATGCTCGGCCGATCTTGAGATTTTTGGATACTTTAGACCGCCTTGAGATATGTACTCGACGGATCTAAGAGTTTGAATATTTAAGATCGCCTCGAGATCCGTGCTCTTGGTCGATCTTGACATTTGAGTATTTTTAGACCCGCCTCAAAATCGTGCTCTCACTCGGTCATGAGATTTGTGTATTTTAGACCGTCTTGAGATTGGTGCTCTCGACTGGTCCTGCAATTTGTGTATTTTGGATATTTTGGATCGCCTCGAGATCGGTGCTCTCGGTTGATCCTGAGATTTGTGCATTTTAGACCGTCTTGAGGTCGGTGCTCTCGACTGGTCCTCAGATTTGTGTATTTTGGATACTTTGGATCGCCTCGAGATCGGTGCTCTCGGCTGATCCTGAGATTTGTGCATTTTAGACTGGCTTGAGATTTATGCTCTCGGCTGGTCTTGAGTTTTGAATATTTTGAGTTTTTTGTTTAACTTAAGAAATACATTTAATTTATTTATTATTATTATTTTTTTTATATAAACAAATGCCCCCTTCATACTTCTCTCACGAAGAAATTTTAGTGAGATTGAGTGAGAGAAGTAGGAACTTCAAAACTTTTTATATGTCATGGCCAAACATGTTTTTGATTCATGAAAATGAAACTTTATGATTACATGGCATTTCATTATATACAAAAGTACATAAAAGTTAATGTTTGTCTCAGGAAGTACGCACAATGGTACATGACCGGTCTACCTTTTCTTTTTTTTTTCTTTTTTTTTATATTTTAAGGGACCAGACGTTTTGTCATAGACAAACATTCTCATTATACATAGTACTTCTTTTGGAAATGACCATTAATAGGTGGCATGGGTCTCTCTCCTTTGTCATCAATGAGTTGATATGCGCCTCCTTCGTAGACAATCTCCATGACATATGGACCTTCCCAATTTGCTTTGAATTTGCCCCCAGCCCGCTTGTTGTTGATGATAGGTCTTCTGAGGACAAGAACCATTTCTCCTTTTGATATTTCATTCTGTAACGCCATCCTTAATGAAGAAATTTGAATTTCAAGTGGCAGGACTGCTTCAGTTCCATATACTAGTGAGTATGGTGTGCACTGTGTTGGAGTCCTATACGTGGTACGATATGCCCATAGCATTTTGGGGAGTCTATCATGCCAATCTTTTTTATTTTTAGACCACGACCTTCTTTAGTAATTTTTGAGAGAGTTTTTGTTAAATGCTTCCGCCAACCCATTTGCTCTTGCATTATAGATGGAGGTATACCTCCGATCTATTTTTGTGATGTTGTGCAAATCTCCCAATTTTGAAAAGCTTTCTAAAAAGCGGGGCCATTATCTCGAAATAATTTCTTTCTTGGTGTTCCAAATCTGTATAGGATATTTTCTCTAAAAAGAATTTTATGATGTTCTCAGTCTTTACTTCTCTTAAAGGAATAGCCTCTGCCCATCTGGAGAAATAGTCTGTTGCGGCCAATATGAATCGATGCCCAGACGATGATGGAGGCTCAATAGGACCAATCACATCTGTTCCCCATATCTCGAAATGGCCATGAAGAAACTGTGGGATGTAAAGGATTCGGATGTTGATGAATAAAATCCCCATGAATTTGACAAAGATGGCATTTTTTTGGCATATTCAATGCAATCTCTGACCATGGTTGGCCAATAATATCCCATGCGCTTAATCTTAAGTCGCATCTTGGGTCCGGATTGATGTGCACCACATATCCCAGAGTGTACATCATGCATGACTTCTTTTGCTTCTTCATATGAAAGACATCGCAGGAGTAGCTGATCATATGATCTGCGGTACAATGTTTCATTAATGAGGGTAAATCTTAGGGCTCTTCGCTTTATTTGAAGGCTTTCTGATTTGTCCCCTGACAATTTATCATACTTCAAATATTCCATGAATGGTTGTCTCCAATCTTCCTCTGGTATCTTGAGGGTGAAGGCTTCCATCTTTTCTTCAATATTTTCTTCTTCAACATCATTTAGAATTGTACTTATGGGTCTTCTATTTCTTATAGTGATTTGAACTTCATCATGATCTGGATTTGCAAGCTCTTTTCGCTATTCTTGCCAAAGAATCGACTTCTCCATTTTCCGATCTTGAAACCACCGCTCAAGCGCACTTGGGGGATTTTCTTCATTAACATTTTTGACCTTCTTATAGTATTTAAGAAGTTCGACTTTGTATACTTTGTACTCTCCTTTCGACTTGTTTGATGATGAGTTGTGAGTCTCCAAATATATGGATACATTGAATTTCCATTTTGATTGCCAATTCCAAACCCGGGCTATGAGAGCTTCATATTCCGCTTCATTGTTTGTGCATGACTCGTAAGGGAAAGTGCATATCCGAGGATTCCTCCTTCGGTGTGACAAACACAAGTCCTATCCCGGTTTTAATTTGTGGAAGCTCATACCTCAGTGCTGGCTTTATGGACGACGCTCCATCAAAAGTACGATCGTCATTCCGCTTCTTCTATCTGTAGCGTCTCTTCATCAGGGAGATCATAATTAAGGGGTGAATCATCAGGGAGAGGATGCGCCGCCAAAAAATCTGCTAGTGCTTGCCCTTTAATAGCTTTTTTTGCGGAGTGTATGTTATATCAAACTCCATTAAGATCGATTGCCCATTTTGCAAGTCTTCACGTGAGTAATGGCCTTGTCATAAGATATTTGAGGGGATCAATTTTTGGATATGAGGATAATTTTTGTGTGCCGACAAGTAGTGCCTCAATTTCTTCACTGCAAACACCAAGGCTAAACAATGCTTCTCAATGGGTGTATATTTACTCTCAGCTCCTATCAACATTCTGCTGAGGTAATATAATGCATTTTTCCTTGCCATCTTCATTGTTTTTGAGCTAGCATGGCTCCCAATGATCCTTCTAAGGCAGCGAGTATATAGGATTAGTGGTTTTCCCGAAGTGGGGCCGCTAATCTTGGTGGATTCAACAAATATTGCTTTATATCTTCAAAAGCTTTCTGACATTCAGAATCCCACTTAAAAGGTGTATTTTTCTTGACCGACTTAGAAAAAAAGGCTTTGCATCTTCCGATAAGTTGGAAATGAATCTTCGATATATGCCAAAGCGCCCTTGAAAAAGAACGCAATTGCTTCAATGTTTGTGGAGGTGGCATTTCCATGATTGCCTTGATCTTAGAAGGATCTATCTCTATCCCTCGATGTCTCACAATAAAAACCCAGAAACTTTCCGATAGGACTCCAAAAGGCGCATTTCATTGGGTTCATTTTCAATTTATATTCTCGAGGGCGTATGAAAAGCGGTCCTCGGATCATCAAGATGTTTGTCTTTTGAATTTGTTTTCACAACCAGATCATCTACATAGCATTCAATGACCTTATGAATCAAATCGTCGAATATTCTGGTCATAGCTCTTTGATATGTTGCCCCCGCATTTTTCAAGCCAAATGGCATTACCCTGTAACAATATATGCCCATAGGTGTTCGAAAGGCAGTATGTTTCTCATCATCTGGGTGCATCTTGATTTGATTATACCCTGAGTATCCATCCATAAAGGAGAACATTTCATACCCAGAAGTGTTGTCGATCATGATCTCCATGACTGGTAAAGGAAAATCATCTTTGGGACATGCTTTGTTCAAATCTACGAAATCAACGCATATCCTTATACGCCCATTCTTTTTCTTCACGGGTACTATCTTTGGCAACCCAATCTGGGTATTTTTTTCTTCCACTGATAAAATTTTGCTTCTATCAACTTTTTTTGTTTCTTCTATCACTTTTTCTTCTAAATCAAATTTCATCTTTCTTGGGGCACGCTTGATTTGGAGTAACATTGGGATCAATAGCTAATCTGTGAGCATGCTACTTCATTCTCCAACCACGGCATCTCATTATAATTCCAAGCAAAAGCAGATCAATATATTCTTTCAAAAGAGCCTTGAAGGATTCTTTTTTTGTTCTTCGTCGATTTAGTGCACTTAAAAAAGTTGGTCTTGGGTCTTCATCACTTCCCAAGTTGATTTCAATTAACTCATCAATTGTTGCTTGACCACCATCCTCTAATTCAGGGTGGTGCACTTTTTCATCTTAACATCTTCTTCTTCCGTAGACTCCATCATGTAACACGAATATCTGGAAGGTTCAGAATAACCTACCCCTCTTGTCAGGATGGGAATGGTTCCATAATTGATGAAAATTTTGATATGATTTCTTTGACCCGGGTTTATTTTTGCCCCAAACTCTTCAACTATCCTCCCGAGTTTTTTTAGGATCTTGGCTTGGAAAGTTTATAGGTTGGATTTCACTATCCTCTTCTTGTTCAATGTGTATAATGTCATCATTTGAAATTTTTGTTATTTTTAACTCTGTAGAAGAGAATGCCTCTTCCATCCTTATTTCGAGCTGGCACATAGAATGTCTTCAATTGCTCAACTGTGTCAACCTTCAAATCATCTAAGGGATTTCTGAGGCCATCTGGAACCCTTGTGATATGCAATGTGCTTTCTTGGGCGGACCCTCCGGTTTTGACTTGTGTCATTTTCATCTCACGAAGATTCGAGTATCACTTTGCCATAGTGAGGCAATGCTGATTCTTTCTTTTTTTGGATATTGACATAGCATTAGATGGTTTTGCCAAAGTCTTTTCCATCAAGTTCGATGTTTTTGCCCCCTTTGGAGATACCAAAGGTAGTATTTGGCATCCTCATAATGTATTTCATGGACACCAAAAGGTTGAATTTCACCATCAATTCGTGTTCTTCTCCATCCACCATATATTTCATGCATTGATGAAGGGTTGAAGGGACCATCCGGTTTTCATGGATCCATGGCCTACCCAACAAAGCTTTGTATGAGGCATCGGCATCAATTACATGGAACTTCACATCGAGATATGATCTTTCCAAACTTGAGCGGGAGAGTGATAGATCCCAATGCTTTTCGACTATGCTTGATTAAAGCCTTGAATAATGATCCTTTACGGAGATAAATGACATATTTCAGAGCTAATGCCCGAAGAGTATTTGAGGGTCATTAGGTTTAAGGAAGACCACTGGATCAACAAGAATTCGATTGATCTTTTATGCCGTCACAAGACCATGTCACATACAATGGTCTATTATGCTCTGCGAGTTCAAGTAGTAAGTCTTCATCGGTAAATGATACTGAAAGTGTATGTGTTGCATACATAGCTTCTATCATATTAATTTCAGCAAAATAAGCCTGATACTCCTCAGGGTTTTGTAGAGCATGTATTAAAGATTCCCTGACTTTTGTTGACATCATCAGTGCATCATACATGCTAAGTAGAGCCGGGACTTTCTTTAGGTGTGCCAGGATATTATAATCTGGTTTCTTCAATGGTTTCTTTGGTAAGACATTTTCCTCCTCTATCATCTTCTCTTTGTTTTTATCATTGGAGGTAGAAGCTTGTCTTGATTGGAGTAACTTGCCAGTTCTAAGTTGCATTTGATGTACGTGGCAGGATACTTCATCCTCTTCACCTGGAAAATTCAACTCATCGTCAGAACCTTCCAGACATGTTATGGCACAACAAACACCTCTCACTTCGAAATAATCATCAGTTAACTTCAAATTTCCCAGGGAAACTTGCTTTTGTAGCCATTCTTGAAAATTTCGACAATCTTCAATAGTGTGTCCCATAAGTCGGTGATATGGACAATAATTTGGGTAGCTGTCCAAATGCATCAAGCACGACCTTTTGGGCTTAGGTAAATCTAGCCCTTCTTCCATGGCTCGATTAAAAATCTCTCTTCTTTTGTCTTTTCTGATTTCAATGATTGAAGGAATGGATTTATCCTTAGCATTTGCTGTTGAGAATGTCGGCTTCATGATTTTTGAATCAACATTATCACTTGTCGACTCTGGAGGATATATCCCAGATTCATCCCATTTATTATCAGCAATATGTAGTTGCATTAGCCTATCAGCTGATTCCTCTGTCACTCTTCATATGAAAGAAGGAATTTCTTTAGCAGAGCATCACTTTTTCTCAAAGATTTTTATATTTTGGTGTCTTTGGAGTATAGTATGGATTCTTTGGCTTTTTCCGAGTGGTGTGGCTCTGAGAGTTTGGCATTTGCCTTCTTTACTCTTTCTCTGAATGCTATCTTCTTTTTCTACTTCTTGCTAATATAAAGCCGACCATGGCAATCATACTGAGTTCTTGACTCGGAAAAAAACTATCTCCATCATCATTTTGGTTATATATGGGGTATTCACCTCCAGAAATAGCCCTACAAGTTTCCACTTGCATCGTTTCATCATTTTCTTCATCTAATTCCTCAAGTAGCTCTTTCACTTCCTCGGGGAAATACTCTTTAAGAGTGATCAACACCCTTTCCTTACATTCATATTCTTCAAGTGATTCAATATATTGTTCTATGATGGATTTCTTGTGTTTTTGAGTGCTCACGTTTTTTTGCTTTTTCTTCTTATTTTTTTCTTCTTGGTTTTGCTTTCTTGGAAGTCCCTCGGGAGGTTTCTCGACATTTCTCCACTTGATCACTGGGAAGCTCGGCCAACTTCTTCGACATTTTCTTCGACTTTTTTTGGATATGAATACCTCCCACAATTCTTCGGAGCAGAAGGAGGTTTACCATCAAATCATGAGCAGGGAGCATTATTTTATTACCCATCATTGTGATTTTCCTTTGGAATGATCCCTCATAGCCTAGGGTAGTCACATAACGGATATGTTCAGCAGGTTGTTCCAAGAGAACATTCTTAGAGTGTGATCTTGCCTTCTTGATATTGGCGCTCAAGCCAATCTTTAAAAACTATAGCGAGTCTTCAATTGTATGCCCCAACACTCTGTGATATGGACAATAATTAGGATGATCTTTCTTGCTCTGTTCTTCGGTCTTTTTGCACTCGAGCGGGTTGTAGACCTCCGTTCACGGCATCTTTAAAAATTTTTTTAGCACTTTATCTCTTGAAAAAGAGTACTTTTTTTGTTCATTCTATCTTTCGAAAGAAGGAATGGGTCTTGGTTCGATTCGAGGGAGCACCTAAAGGTGAGTGAGCTTAGCTTGTTACGGTTTTATATGATTCTATAGTGCTTTTTTTCCTTTATCAACATTGAAGGTTGTAGCAATGTACTTGACACCTTACGCTTTTTTTAGGTTTATCATTTCTAGAAGTTTGGAAATTAGACAACACCCTTGGGCTAGTCCTTTTCCAATTTCTTGGCTTGTGAGATTAACTCTTGAAATGTTGTGATGCGGATGTACTTAAGAAAGGTGTCATCCAGCTATCAATGTTCGAGTAACAATCCAAGCTGCTTGAGGTTGGTCGAGAGGTTGTTCACATTTAATACTCGAGGTTTCTCCATCTCATAATGTAATCAACTACTTTCTCATCTTTGTTTTTGGCGAGTGGCCTAAGATCGACTATTGTAATCTTATCACTGACACCTCAAAACCCGTACTCGAAACGCATCTTTCGAGTTTGTTGCCAATTTTTGAATCGAGTCGGGTTGCAAACTTGCATACCACTCAAATGCAAACTCCTGTGAGGTGGCGAGAAAAATTGTCCGAGGAGAAGTGATGGTTTTTGCACTTGTGTCTCCACATCTTTGTCACAAAGTGGGCCAAGTGTTGATCAGGATTACCAATCCCATTGAATTGTTTGAATTTAGGCACATTGTATCCTTTGGGATAGGGTACTAAATCATGATAGCGGGATAAGGTTTGTCACTATCAACTCTTATCTCGCTATTTTTGGCATGTTTGAGTTCGAGTAGCCACCATCTATTGTATCTCCTCCCGAGTCATTACAACTGAATGTTCTTGGATTGGGGTACTTGTTGTTCCTCCTGGCCCCACTGCTTGAGCAGTCTCTTTTGGTTGAAGGGATTGAGATTATTTTGGCCTCTGTACTGTTCGGGGCCCATTTTGCCATTAAGGATGCCATCTGCTTTTGCATCTGGAACACTGTATCCATTAACACCATCATAATTTTCATTCATCTTCTTGTATTCTGCTTCCCTATTTTCCATTTCTTGGAATTTCTTCATAATGTTGTCTGGTCTAAACCAAAAACTGGTTCATCTTCATCATCTTTATTTGGAGGGTCTACCCCTTGTAATCTTTTTGGTGTATCATGTGGAATATGACTTGAACCTTCCTCTCTAACCATACTTTGAGAATCGGTGCCCGTCTACGTGATCTTGTGGTAGTCGGGGTTGTTCTTGTTCATTTGTTGGATCTCCTCGAGCTTGGTAATCATTCGGACGATGTAGTATTTCAATATCACCATCGGACATATATTCATCTTCACTCCTCTTCTTTCGGTCAAACTTTGAGTAGAAAGCGAAGCTTGACCACTGTGAAGCTCGGAGTTGTGAAAGCTTGATCATTTTGTGAAAGCGATTCGATCAAAAAGCAGTTTTACGTGCTTTCGGCACTAACGCTTCTTCTTTTGATAAAAATTCCCTTGGCTTCAATTTTGTCGATTGCAATTTCTTTGATTTCTGCATATATCTTATAGAGATTTTTTTGCGAAAGGAAGTTTTATAAGATTTTGGGGTCTACCGCCTTTCCTGTCATATGGTCGATGTAGCGACTCTGCGGTGGTTGCATTTCTTTCTTCACCATATTAAGTGGTCCAAATGAGTTTTTGAAGGAACCCATTCGATTATCCTTCTGGTTTTGGAATGTCACAAAATTTAATTTGTGATTTGGGGTTTTCACTCTCTTGGGTGTCAGCCTTGAAAACACACTTTTCCTTGGCTTAGCTTCTTGATTGGAAAAATCCCACTTTCCTTCCCTTTGGCGATAGCGGTGAAAGTGGGTTCGTCATCTTCATCATATGCTAGAAACTATCTTTTTTTGGACATGATAGCCTACGAAAGGCAGAGGTTCTTGGTTTTTCATCGATAATATTCTTCTCAAATCACGGGGAACAATGACATTTGGGCGTGACCCCTAGATGGCAAGCGTGGGACCGTCGGGTTTTTCCTCGAGGATATGATGTTCTCTTCACGAAGCTGCATCAGATTTGGAGATTGTGCCAAACCTCATTTCAGCTCCAGCAGCTCCAGTGTTGAAAACACAGTTGGGTAGTTGGACTTCCGATCCTTCTCCAAGGAAAATAGTGAGCTTCGGGCTTCCGGATGCAATTGAACTCTTAAACGTCATTTCACCTGCAATAAAAATATCAATAATATTAACTTTTTTATACATGAGTTATAAAAAGCAATGCCTTCACTTGTACTTGAGCCTCAAAGATGGGAGGAGGAATTAAAGTGTCCCACCGGGCGTGCCAGAATTTGTGGGATCGAAAATATGCACCCTGGCGTCGTGTCAGTTAAGAAACACCAAGCGATATGTCGAATCACAAATGTTATTTTTATTTTGTTTATTTTTATCTTTGTGGGCTCTTCCTTTCCTAATAGAGGCAAGCCTCTATTATTAATTACCCTAGACTGAAATCTTAGGAACCTCCGATTAAGGGCTCAAGTACAAGTAGAGGCGAGAAAATTTGCAAATTATAAATGTTATTATTTAATGTGTGAACATATAATTTATATATATATATATATCACTGCCGCTGCCTGTGCTTTGTCACTGCGTTACATGATTCATTGCTGTTTTGAGATTCATATCTTGTTGATACCTCAAAATAAATTTAGCCGTTGCTTCAAGAAATCATCGTTTGTTCTGGGTCTTACTACTTCATATCATCCTTTGCTGGTTTGGTATTTTTTTAGATTGCCATTTCTTCAACCAGATTTTTATATATAAAGGTTCCATTTGCCATGTATTTTGATATTGAGTATACCATCTCTGCCAAGAAGCCAAGTAGCCGCCACATCAACAAGTTACTCTGGATATAATGTACGTCACTCTGGAATATGAATTAGAGCTCTTTTATGAGCATTGTACTTTGTATTTTTGGATTTATGAATAAATGGGTCTTCATGAATTCTTTGAATATAATTTTATCATATTTCCACTATCACTTTTGATGACACATGTCATCGATTATCTAATGCCATTAATATCAATCCACATCTCCTCTTCACAACCCTTCCCAGCACCTTCGCCTTCATGGCCTCATCAAGGAAGCAAAGAATCAACCATGGCTAAGGCAATCGGCAACAACAACATCGTACAAGGCACACATCAAAGCATCGTATTTAAAAGAATAACGCTGTCTAAACCGACGACACCACGACACTACGTGATCCCAGACATGCCGATAATCGCGATATATATATATATATATAGATATATATAGGGTATAAGAGAGAGAAAGACCTTTCTTTTCTTTTCTTCTTCTTCTTAGCCGCTCGCCTCTTCAAAATCTTCCTTCGATCTCCTCCTGCTGCCTTCTTCTTCTTTTCTCCGCTTTCTTCGCCCTCCCCTCGTTCCTTCTCCCCGCTCTATTTAAAAGCATTCTTAACTAACCAATGGTCTCCTACACGGAGGCTAAGCATCGATCGTGATGCC